>NW_027397098.1:8503244-8835471 GCF_003265705.2 Callorhinus ursinus
TTATTGTATTGTTGTCAATGTGTTTCTTTGCTTTTGTTATTAATTGCCTTATATAATTGGCTGCTCCCATGTTTGGGGCATAGATATTTACAATTGTTAGATCTTCTTGTTGGATAGACCCTTTAAGTAGGATATAGTGTCCTTCCTCATCTCTTATTACAGTCTTTGTTTTAAAATCTAGTTTGTCTGATATAAGGATTGCCACCCCAGCTTTCTTTTGGTGTCCATTAGCATGGTAAATGGTTTTCCACCCCCTCACTTTCAATCTGGGGGTGTCTTTGGGTCTAAAATGAGTCTCTTGCAGACAGCATATGGATGGGTCTTGTTTTTTAATCCAATCTGATAGCCTGTGTCTTTTGATTGGGGCATTGAGCCCATTTACATTCAGGGTAACTATTGAAAGGTATGAATTTAGTGCCATTGTATTACCTGTAAGGTGACTGTTAACTGTCTGTTGTCTGTGTTCGTTTCTGCTCTTTGCTGCTTTTGCGTTCTCTCTTTCCTTAGAGGACCCCTCTCAGTATTTCTTGGAGGGCTGGTTTCGTGTTTGCAAATTCCTTTAGTTTTTGTTTGTTCTGGAAGCTTTTTATCTCTCCTTCTATTTTCAGTGATAGCCTAGCTGGATATAGTATTCTTGGCTGCATATTTTTCTCGTTTAGTGCTCTGAAGATATCATGCCAGTCCTTTCTGGCCTGCCAGGTCTCTGTGGATAGGTCTGTTGCCAATCTAATGTTTCTACCATTGTAGGTTACATATCTCTTCTCCCGAGCTGCTTTCAGGATTTTCTCTTTGTCTCTGAGACTCGTAAGTTTTACTATTAGATGTCGGGGTGTTGACCTATTATTATTGATTTTGAGAGGGGTTCTCTGTGCCTCCTGGATTTTAATGCCTGTTTCCTTCCTCACATTAGGGAAGTTCTCTGCTATAATTTGCTCCAATATACCTTCTGCCCCTCTCTCTCTCTCTTCTTCTTCTGGGATCCCAATTATTCTAATGTTGTTTCATCTTATCGTATCGCTTATCTCTCGAATTCTGCCCTCGTGATCCTGTAGTTGTTTCTCTCTCCTTTTCTCAGCCTCTTTATTTTCCATCATTTGGTCTTCTATATCGCTGATTCTCTCTTCTGCCTCATTTATCCTAGCATTTAGTGCCCCCATTTTTGATTGCAGCTCATCAATAGCCTTTTTGATTTCGATTTGGTTAGATTTTAGTTCTTTTATTTCTCCAGAAAGGGTTTCTCTAATAACTTCCATGCTTTTTTCAAGCCCAGCTAGTATCTTTAAAGTCATGATTCTGAACTCTAGGTCCGACATCGTACTAATGTCCGTATTGAGTAGGTCCCTGGCTGACGGTACTACCTCTTGTTCTTTTTGCTGAGGTGATTTCTTTCGTCTTGTCATTTTGTCCAGAGGAGAATAGATGAATGAGAGAACAAAATGCTAACAGGTTTACAACGTCCCCAGCAAATATACTGTATAGAAATCAGAAAAGACCTGAAACCAGGGGAAAAGAAAGGGAAAGAAAGTAAAAAGAAAGAGAAAAAGAAAAAAAAAAGATAAAAACAAAAACAAAACAATACAAAAAAAGCAGAATATGATCAAATATGATTAGGCTAGTGCATAGATCAGTGCCACACACTAGTTTTTGGGTGTATTTTGGTCTGTTAGAAAAAAGTGCCTCCTAAAATTTTAAAGGAAGAAAGACATATATGTACAAAATAAGGGTTGATACAATGAAGGGATGGAGGATGACTGTAAAGATGAAAATTATAAAAGATTTTATAAAAGGACTTGGTAAGATAAGTTGTTTGAAAAAAGAAAGAAGATTTAAGAAAAAAAAGAGAAAAAAAAGGAAAAAGGGAGAGAATGTGATCATGCAGGAGACTAGAACAAAGCCATACACTAGTGATTTAGGGTATATTTTGATCTGTTAGAAGAAACTGTACCTCAAAATTTTAAAGAGAGAACAACTTATATATATATGCCAAAAATAAGCGTAACTACTATGAAGTGTTAAAATATGACTCTAAAAATGAAAAATAGAAAATGTTTTTTGTTTTTTTTAAAAAGGGATTGATAAGATGTTGGTTGAAAAAGGGAAAAAGAAAAATAAAAAAAAAACAGTCAACAAAAATTAACTTTGATGAAATAATGAATCATGGTAAAAAAAAAAAAATGCCATGAATTCTATGTGCAGTATTCCCCTAGCGCTGGAGTTCTCCCATTCTCCTTGATCGATCAACTTGGTCTTGGCTTGCTGGCTGTTTGTGCTGATCTTCTGGGGGAGGGGCCTGTTGCTGTGGTTTCCAAATGTCTTTGCCGGAGGCGGAATTGCCCCGCCCTTGTCGGTCCGGGCTAAGGAAGCTGCTCCGGTTTGCTCTCAGGAGCTTTTGTTCCCTGCAAGCTCTCGGTACAGCTTTGGAGGACCAGGGCAGAAATGGTGGCCTCCCACTCTCCACCCGGAAGAGCTGAGAACTCGGGGCCCCGCTCCTCAGTGCACCCCCAGAGAAAAGCAGTCACTCCCGTGTCCCCGGTCTCCGGCCGCACTCCGTGCTCACCCGGCCTGTGACCGAGCGTTGCTATCTCTGGCACCCGACCCCGTGTGGAGTCTCCAAACCCAGCAGATCCCTGCAGTGCGTTCCCGCACTGCTCCTCCCAGGGAAGGAAGGGGAGTCTCCCCGGATCTGCTGCTTGTTGGGTCCCTGCTGGGGGAGCCGTGCCCCGACTGGGCCGCAGATCACAGTTTATGGCCACCCCGAGCTGAGAGCCTGCGACTCTGCTCCGTCTCTGCAGCCGGCTTCCCCGCTCCGATCCCTGGGAGCTCTGCCGCACTCAGGCACCCCCGGTCTCTCTGTGACCCCAAGGGTCCTGAGACCACACTGTCCTGGGAGGATTCCACCCCCCGCTTAGCCACTGCAGCGACGTCCCTCCGCCAAGCCAACTTCTAAAAGGTCCGATTTTGTGCTCTGCTGCTCTAGCACTTGCCAGAAGCGGCCGACGGAGGCCCCCTCCCCGCCGTCTATCCTCCCGAATATCGCCTCAGATTCACTTCTCCGCACGCCCTACCTTCCAGTAAGTGGTCGCTTCTCTGTTCAGAGAGTTGTTGCTACTCTCCTGTTCGATCTCCTGTTGAGTTCGTAGGTGTTCAGAATGGTTTGATCCCTATTCAGCTGAATTTTTGAGACCAGACGAAATCTAGGTCTCCTACTCCCCCGCCATCTTGCTCCGCCCCCCTCATTCTATATGACATTAGTTTTAATGATACATTTTATTTAGCATAATATAGCGAAAATATTATCATTTCAACATGCAATAAATATAAAAATAATGGATCCATAATTGAGCCAATACTAAGTCTATGAAATCTTGTGTGTAATACACCTGTACAACACCTGTCCATTCCGACTAACCACATTTCCGGTGCTCAGTAGCCACCTGTGCGATGCTGGATCGCTTAGGTCTAGAGCTTCTCTTGCCATTCTTTTTAGTAACAACAACAAATCAAGACTGGCTTTGTCTTTCGTGTGCCAACAGTTCTCATTTAAAAAGATGCCCTACCATACATCCGTTAACAACTTCAAAAAAAAACAAAAAAACAAAAAGAAACAAAAAAACTGTTCTCTCAGTTTGGTGCCAGTAATGGGGCTCAGGCTTCCATACTTGCAAAAATATGACCAAAAGGATAGCCATCAAACCATTAATGCCATCCTTGTCTTCCCTCTCAAGCAAGCAAACAAAAGAACAACCACCATAAAACCTGTCTAAGTTGACTTGGAACCAGGGCCTGGGAATCTCCATACTGTCCTGCTGTTAGAGAGATATGTGTCAGCGACTTCAATGATAGCCTCAAAGGAGGAGCAGGAAAGAACTGGGTGTGATTCATCAGCCTCAGGCCTGAGGGCAGAGACTGAAAACCCATGCTATGAACTAAGACAGAAGTCACAGTTGGAAGGTTGTTGAATTCATTGTCGTCTCTGTGTTCTATTTTCTATCTTTTCCTCCCATGGACAAGCACCGCTCCCAAAATACACCCGCCTGTGCAATGCAGTATTCGGTGGAGGGAAATGTACTTCCTGATTTCATGCTCCATGGCATTAAGATTGAGAGGCCTGTAATTTAACCCAAAGTGGAGCAGCCACAAATGCTCTTCTTTTTCACATGGTAAATATTGAATCCCTGTTAGGAACATGCTATACGACGTGCCAGAGTCCTGCCTTAGCATCATGGGTTTCACAGGTTAATTACAAATTGCTGAAGAGGCAGGAGCTGCTGTGGCCCGGTTCATTAGGTCATAGAACTAAGTCTCTACCCTGACGACCTGTCTCCTGCACTCCTAAGCAAGGGGAAGAGGGTGACGTTAGGGATGGAAGTGTTGCAGAGGTTGGGACTAGACCTACATTTGGGGTGTGGTACAGTTCTTGTATAAGTGGGCAGTTCAATGTGATTAGAGTTAAAATGTGGGATAAGTAATTTATCATTGCTCAGCTCATCTCTCTACATGTATAAGAAAGAGAAGCACAGGAGAAATTAATTGGAAGGGAAACTCTCAAGTCAAAGAAATTGGTCATATCCAGGTTGAGACCTAACAGAATGACCCAGAATTTGGTTTGTCCCTGTTCCTTGTTTTATTCGTTTTGTTTTAGAACAAGGCCCAAATGTTGTGCTGCTAGTGTGTATTTCCTCGAGTGGCAACACCTCTGTTTGTTACCCATCCTGACGGGCAATGGAGAAGAATGGCCTCGGGTATTTTTGCCATCTTAAAACACGATCATAATGTGTCCATACTTTCTTGAGTAGTAAGTGCAGTGCACACTGTTTGGGTGAAACTTCAGGTAATTTTAATTTTGTTTTAACTCTTTGATCCTCCCATCTGAATATAAGAGATAAAGAAAAACACAAAACCCAACTTTCATATAGAAAGATGTCTTGATAAGTGGGTACTCAGAATCAAGATACTTGGTTTGACAAAGGATTAATTTCTGATTAGCAATGTGAAAACAGAATTGAAATTAGAATTGTTCTAGAAATAATAAGCAAACCCTTATCTAAGCACATGTATCGGGTACTTATTCTAAGTGCTTTGCATTGTATTAGCTTTAATTCTTATAACAGCCCTCTGATGTAGGTATTCTTTGTTCTTCTCTTTTAGGCATGAGAAAGCGTAGGCACAGAGAGGTTAAGTAACTTGTTCAAGGTCACTCAGCCTGTAACTTGGAACTGGGATACAAAATCCAGTCAGGCTGGAACCAGAGGCAGACCCCCAACCGTCTCTGTGATGTGTGATCATCATGCCCATGGGTGGGCAGAATAGTGTTTCTATAAAGTGCCTAAGTTGGAAGTCCTATCGGTCTTTAAAAAAGAAGCTTCCTCTCTGTGCCCCAAACTGCTATCAGTAAGAGTCCCTCCTTCCAATGAACATAATCTCCAAGGAGCCCTAATGAAGCGCAATTATCAGAAAGGTATAAAACCTAACATCGTTTACATAGTAGCACACAGCTTTGATAACAATTTAAAAAACTCATCTCACTATAAGGAATAGAACCCTGCGGAAATTGAATACAAGGTAAGTTTCTTAGGTCGGGAGAAGAGATCCAGAAACATATAGAATTGTCATAAAGCTATCAGAGAAGAAAAAGATAAAGGAAAAACAATGCAAATAAGCAAAGATTAAGATAGGACCCTTTCATCTATATATTTAGCCAAAACTTCACTCTGTCAAACCCAGCAAGGCATTAAAAACTCGAATCCAATGAAGATTAAACAAAAAGTAGAAGACAATTAACTCTTAATCCAAGCAACTCATTTTTGCATCTCTCAATGTTTATATTCAAAGATATCGTAATGTAATCATAGTAAACATGTTTTAGACATACACAGACCAAGCTCTGTTCTAATCACGTGCTTGGATTATTTTATTGAATCCTCACATAAATCCTGTGCAAAAGATGGTCTCATTATTCCCATTATACAGGTGACAAACCTGAAGCTCTTGATTTTACCACAATCTAAATTGTATAGGATATGCAAGATCACTTTCTTAAGGTAAAACTTAGTAGACTCAGCTAGTCAATAATAATGAAAAAATAGTTAAAGGTATCATTAAGATCCCCTATTTCTCTTCAGTGTCCATTTGAAAGTTGATGCCTTTACACAAGAGCCATGAACCTGCCCTTTTGACTATAGCATTGTTTTTAAAATAAAGAATCCTTGTATCAGAAAAGTTTATAGGGTAGGAGAGGGATGGGGTAAGTTTTTTGTATTGTATCTTTTTACTTTCCACTTTCTCTTTTCCCATCCTTAAAAACTGATCAATAGCCAGAATGCCCTAAAAAATTAGACTTTAAAATTGAGTGTGAGAGTTAATTACAATTAAACACCCTGCAATTGGTGCATGTGGATGATCACAGACCACTTCATAGAATCTAATTCAGAGGTAGATGGCCCCTGAGGCTCTTGAGGGGCCCGGATCATCTTGCAGTTCTTCTAAAACAAGAGTTCTCCTCAAGAGGAAGAACCTTCCCTTTTAAGTTTAGCTTCCTATGGAAATTAACTGAGTCCCCTTGAAAAATACCACGATTGCAACACAGGATTAATTTTTTATAAGGCGACCTCTAGGGTCATTATTTCAATGGTTCTTAATCTTTTGGTATCATACACTCCACAGAGAAACCTCATGAAATTTTAAAAACATTGCCTCCCAGAAAGGTACAAATTGGGGAACTTTATAGACCTACTGAAGCCTATGCATACTGTGCCCTCTGTCAGATATCATATATGCAAATTAAGACCAACTGAGTTACACCAAAGGCTAGGCTAAGAGATACTGTCAGGGGGGTGGGGATGTACCTATGAAACATCTAAATTCACAAAACAAGAACATTCCCAACTCCTAGTCGGATGTTGAATTCTATCATGAGAAACACTTATTTTAAAAAGCCTCCTAGAACAAAAGAGAGAAATTACCTCTCCAGCACCTCACCACTGGCCTCCTCTTCATTGTACAGTAATGCATCTTTTTTCAGTGAGTCTCTCTCTTAGGAATATATACAAGAGAATAAATCATGTTCACCTGTAATATCAGGGGAAAGGGATGTTGCTAATTAAGAGTGGGGCAATTCGAACTTCTTCTCAGCCCTGGGGAGGAAGAAAAAGAGATGCTCTATAGTCAAACACCCAAACATGCAGCACTAGGCTTCTTTCGTGAACTGATTTTCCCACTGGGTGACTTCCTGGCAATTTCTGTTACCCAACCAATGATGTAACTAAGTAGATGGAGCTGAAAGCCAGGTCAGATAAAAAAAAAAAAAAAATGTTTAATCTAACAAAAGCAGCCTTAGTCTTTGCCGTGAAGGGAAGCTGATTTAACAGGCAATAGCAGATTAAATAGGAAACTAAAACAGGGAGAAAAATCATATTAAACCATTAAAAAAATGAAGATAGAAGAATGTCACAATGCCAATTATTTGGAGAAAAAGCACATTACCATAGAACTTTCAACAATAAGATAAATGATATCTGCTTTAGATTACAAAAATAGGTCTTTTGTTCTCTGTATATATTTTAAATTAAATGCTATTGTTTAATTAATAGACTATAACTTCATGCATTACAGAAAAGCATAAGGTCATATGACTGTCTTAGACCATGGACTTACTTCAGAATCTCAAAAAATGAGGACAGCCAATGTGTTTCAAAGTTTGGACCGTGAGCCACCTAGGTTTGAATTACCTGTGGCATTTAAAAAATTCAGATTCTTAGGCCCCACTGACCTGTGGAATCAAAAATGGAAGGGTAAAGTCTGGGAATCTGCATTTTAACAATCTCATAGGTAATACAGCTACTAAAATTTCAAAACTGCTGATTCGTGCCCTTACTCGGAACTCCCCAGAAAATGTCATCATAAGCAAGTGGCTCTCCCTAGAAGTACCTTTTTCTCCCCCTTTGTTATAGACCGGGATTTTTCTCCTTTGTTCACTCTCCCTCCTCCCCATCACTAAAAGCCCTTTTCGCTTTTGGGGAGATCCCACACTCACACTTACCCTGTTCAGCACCCTAATGACAGCCCAGCATGGTTTCTGTAGGCTGAATACAAGGGAGGGAAGAGAGAGGGCTGCGTTCCCAAATCTCACTGTTGCTACTTTCTCTTGATGAGGCTCCCATCCCGCTACCGGTCCTGGCTCCCACACTCCATGCAGCCCTCCATCCCACCCCCTGGTGAAACCCTGGACTCAGGACACTGACACAAAAGGAATATTTTACATCCAAAGACCCACCCATCCCTCCTCCAGGTACAACATCTAAGTGAACAAAGAAAGAGGGAGGAGGCACTGGGGGTATAGCTCAAGGGTAGAGCATTTGACTGCAGAAAGAAGGAGGAGGCAAGGCCGTAGAAATGAATCTTTAAAATCTCTTTTTGTTTCATCACTGTTAAGGCTATAGTCAGATAAATTCATTCCCAAGGGAGCGAGAAAGACTGGAACAGCAGGGCATCACAAAATAAAGGACGAATAAGACTTCCAATTCTTGTACCACTCGGAATAAAGAGGTGGCCAGAGAATCCAAGCTTGACCAAAACTGCCATTGGGTTGTCTGCTGGGAACAGGGCTCTAGTCTCCATCCCGACATCCAATGTCTTGCTTCATAGTCCCAGCCCTCAATTCCTGCTAATCCTATCACCCCATCATCACACTCCATGCTTCAGCAGGCAAGATGACTCGGAAGAATCTGGAGGCCATCCAACCCATTGCTCCGTGGGGAGTGGCAAGGCAGGAGTGGCAGGGGGCCTTTTCTCCCAGGATGGAAATGCTCTGTTGTCACAGGAGGAGCTCTGGACCTTTTCCTATGGAGACCCCTCGTCGAGACACTAGAATTCCATTAGTCACATCTCACAGAGCAGATTTAATACGAGTTTTACAGTCTTCTGTTGGTCAGTCTGCTATAGAGCCAACAGGTAGCCATTCGCACTCATTCAGATTGCATATGTGAAATTAATATCAATTTTCTGAATAATCAAACCGTTTTATCATGACCAATCTGTGTTCAGTAGCCTCTCATCTTAGAGGTCAGTGGTGGTGTGCTAAAAACCTTTGCGCTTTGGATGCCAAGACATCTCAGTTTAAATCAAGTTCTGCCAAGTACTAACTGCATGATTTGGAACAACTTACTTAGTCTAACGGAGCTTTGGTTTCCACATCCATGAAATGAGGAAGATAATTATCTATCTGGAATGGGTTCTTGTGAGGATTTAATTAACCAATATTTATTGAACTCTTCAACACAGACCGTGTGTCTTGGGGAAGATCCACAGGCAAACAAGCAGCTCTGTTTCCATGTGCTAAGTGCTCTGATGGAGCCTGGGGTGGGGAGGTGAATAAAGACCTACCTAAAGGAGGTGGTGAGGGGGCTGGGGGGGGTCGAAATGGGTGAAGGTGGTCAAAAGGTACAAACTTCTAGTTATCAGGTCAGTTAGGTCCTAGGAATGGGATGTACAACATGGTAACTGTAGTCAACAAAGCACATTGCGTATTTGAAAGATGCAAAGAGTAAATCTCATAAGTTCACATCATAAGAAGAAACGCTGTAACTATGTTTGGTGATGGATGTCAACTAAACTTATTCAGGCAATCATTTTGTGATAGACGCATATATCCGATCATTATTTTGTACCCCCTAACCAAATACAATGTTATATGTCAACTATATCTCAACTAAAGAAAAAAAAAGCTATGGAACCATCTGGGAGAAAAATCTAAATGGTTCTTGGGAGGAAGGAATGCTCAGGGAAGGCCTTGCCGAGGTGATACCTAAAAAGAAGTTGGTGTTCAGAAAAAGGGATGGACTGGAAGACAGGTTTCCCAGCACAAAACTGACAGCAAGAACAAGGCCTGGGGGCTGCCCAGCCAAGCGCTTTGGAGACCTGCATGTACACGGTGGGGAGGGGCAAAGAGGTGGAGACTAAGCTTCCAGGTGTTGGAGGTTTGAAGCACCCAGACCAGGACGGCATTTCCTGTGCCAGGCCCTGTGAGGTTCATGCCCTGGAGACAATGAGAAGCCACTGAACGGGTGTCCCACAGAGAAAGGACACCCTCTGACTTTGAGTTTAGGAAGATCACTCTAACTAGAGTGAGGATTAGCTGTCCCATAAAGTATCCGACACTTAGCAGTTCCCAGTCAGTGATCACTGCTATGATTTATTAAATCACTTGCCTCTTACAGATTAAAATAACCCATGTGTTCCGTCTCAGGAGTATTTTCCATGTGCATCTTTCCTTACTGAGGTATTGTGTGTACCTTACTGAGGTGTTGTGTGCTTGCCATAAATTATGTTATTGGCATTCTATTCATCAACAGGAGTAATGAAAGCAGGTCTAGATAATATAATGACCTAACATGAGAAAGACAGCTCCCTGCCTGTTGACGTTGTTCCAGATACACCCAGGATTTAATGCACAGGGGCTTCTGGCTCTTTCTAAGGCTATCATGGTAAGAACCGCTGCAATCAGACTGGTGTTTTAAGTACTCGACTGTTTGCAGCAATAGCCAGGATGGCTGATTGATCGCTCTCATTACTCATGTTTGTAACCTAAACTTGTCACCTTTCTTCTGCCGTTCGCAGAAGAGGTAAAACCTCACGCATAAGCCTCGAGCAGAACGAACCCACAAAGACCCAGCTGCAGATGGAAACTTCTAGCCTAGAAATTCCAAAGCTATTTTCTTGTCTTCTTGTGATGCTAGGCAGCTCTGCGTTAGTGTCAATAAGACAGAATTGCTTTTGGCCATGATTTTTTTTTTTTTTTTTAATTTTGAGCCTGCAAATGAATTCCTTCTATGAGCGCACCACTTACAGTATGTTGAGGAGAAAAGTGGTCAGGTCGTTTATTTTCTCCAATAAAGTTCATAAGAGATGGGCTTGCATCATTGAGCATCTTGATTCTTTGGAAAATGTGTTAGAATCGTCGATTAGCTTTGCAACATTAGTCACAAACAGTAAGCATCCCAAGAGAGATCCATGTGAGTCACTGACCATCGCCAGCAGACAAACAAGAACGTCACCTGAGTCCCTTCCTTGGGGGACTCAGGTGCTTCCTTGTGAATCACTCCACAGTGAAGGAACTGCTAAGTTAAAAAGAGGATAGCACTTGAGAACCCCCACCTATCATTATTATTATTATTATTATTTGCACAGATCTGCCTAAATGTGTAAATCCCTCAGGGCTCCCACACCAACCTTAGTGTTATTTTGAAAATGTGCGTTTTCTGGATTTTTTTTTTCTTCAGTTTTGCCTTTATTTGTGACTATTTGAGGGTGGCCACATTCATTCACAGGCATTTTGAAATATGTACCAAGTGCTTTTATCCATTTAAAACATTAAGTAATATGAATGTAACCAATAAAGATCTGTTATTTTTTTGAATAAAAAAAAGATAGCTCTGCATGTTGAAAAGATCTAAAAAGATATGAAAAGATTTCTGCGATTATTTTTAAAGATTTGTTTATTCTCCTTTTTGGGGTGCTAATTTTTTTGTTAATAAGGATACCGCTACCAATGATAATAATATTTATTGGGTGCTTTCCATGTCTCATGAATGTACCAATACTTGCTTTACATTTATTAATGTTAACTCTTAACCACAGCTTACAGAGGGGGGAGCTATGACATACAGACATTAAATAACGTGCTCAAGATCAAAACATGGTAGGAGCCACAGAGTTACTGGCTCCAGGTTCTCTTCCCTTAACTATTATGCTATGCCACAATAAAGGCCAAAATAAAATACGTGTGCCTGACCTCAGGAAGAGAAAATTCTAGCTGTGGAGAAAGCCATGTGTACATAAAATATTGATTAATAATATGAAAAAATGTAAGAGCTGACAAAAAGCAGATACCCAATGAATAGCGGGGTCGCTAAAAATCCAAAGGTAGGCGTGATTCCAGCAAACTGGAGGGGTCCGGGAATGTTTATGGCTTAGAGACGGAATTGGCTGTACGAGGACGGACGCAAGAGCGTTGGAGGACCCTGCAGGGAGGGTGACTGAGGGCGGGAATGTCCCTGGTGAGCCTGGGGAAAGGGGAGTAAGGTAAGATGATCAGGCCGGGTCCGTCTGTAAGATGCCTTGAATGTCGGGGTATTTGCCTTTGGCCAACGTGAAGACTCACTGGTCACAGCAAGAGGCTTTCTGATGTTGAGAGATCACGGGCTTCAGAGTCAAGAGTCCTACACTCAACCCCATACACATCGTGGGACGTGGGGCCAGTTACTTCATCTCTCTACGCTTCAATTTCTGTAAAATGCCAATTGAAATTAAAATTTTCACCTTGCAGGGTACTGTCTGGATTCACGATCATTTGCATGCAGCATAGAATCATGTGCTCCACACATAGTAGCTTTTCAATAAACAGCTGCTATCTTTACCTTAATTTTAAGGCACATTGTTGCAATGATGTCTCCATTGCTGAAAATAGCTTTTGATCTTTTTGCATGTAATTTCCCTCAAGTGGAGATGGTGTACTCATTGCAAAAGAAAATCTGCTTCTTTATTTTTTCTAAACAAGAATTTATTTTTTTTCTACTGTAAATGTGCGAAAAAAAAATTGTTCAGAATCCAAACGCTCTAATAGTAACGTTCTGGTGTGTTTTCTCTCATTTGGTCTTCCGTAGGGGTGATATTCTTTTATTTACCACGATCATAGGATGTATATAATTCTTGACCTTAATTTTTTAATGTATGTGTTGCTTTTGCTAAACCATATTGCAAAGACGGGTGATTTACGTTACCAGATTCTGTTCGAATTATCTTCAGCTGTTTTCAAAAATAAAATTTCACCCAAAAGTTGGAGATTTTCCATATTAACGGGAAAAACACCTTTAAAAAAAATTCTAACAAAGTATAAGTGGATTGTTCTATTCCTCAAGGAAAGTTTCTAGATGAATAAGAAACAATCCCTTGCCTTCACCCTCAAGGAGTTTCCTAGGGGAGGTAAAATAAGGTTACAAATGATATGAAATGATACATTGCAGGACCTGGGTACAATTTCAGTATGTTTCCAAAGCTGTTTTTGTACCGTGTTGAACGTTGTTCGATGTCTTGGGGAAAGCAACTACCCCCCCACCGCCCCGTGTTTTCACGGAGGTGCTTCGACTCAGCTGGATGGATCCATCAAACGGATATGCTAAAAATCTGTTCCATTATTTTACAGTCTTTCTCCCCCCCCAGCCCCTGCTTTTGCCTGGTGAGAAAGTATCTGGGCTTCCCCACTTGTCCACTCTGCCTGTCATTTCTGGCCACTCAGTGAACATTTTGTAACCTGTGATAGAAAGGAAAGCTTTGAAAACAGAACCCAGTCCTTTTTTTAGTGATATACAATGTTGACAGAAATATACTCCAGAGGAATTTAATGCAGCTTTTTTTGGTTCCTGGCACTGCTTCTTTAGTGCATCAGTAAGTGAAAAATGAGCACGGGAAACTCCTGACAGTAGTCAGGGGAGAGGGGAGCCTTCCCCTCAAAGCCAACGATTAGATTCTACTGTACAAACAGGGAAATGTCTCTGAACTCCTCACCTCTGAAAGGTAAACACCAAGAAGGAAATACTCCTCCCACGGGCTTTGAAGCATTCACCTTGTAAAAGGAAAAAAAAAGGACTTCTTTAAAGAGTTCTTCATGCGGGGAGAAGAGGAAGTTCTTTGAAGTCCAGGATAATTTTGGGTCACCACGAAACCAACTAAGCTTCTAGCTACAAGCAATCCTGACCTTTTGGACGAAAAACAATAGAACCACAACCAGGTTATGGCTTCCTCAGCGCGTCTCCAGGGAAGTTACAAAAAAATTATAGCCACCCAAGAAGCCCCTGTCTTTACCCCCTCTCCCAGCTCCCTGACATTCCCTAGCTAAAAGGTAAACCACCTCCAGTGGTGAGAGTAAAATAAATACATGGAGATTTTTTTTTTCTCCTCTAAAAATATAATTGTATGAGAGAAAAGATCTGCTTTTGTGAAGTTAACAGATCCAGATCATGTAACATGTCTTTTCTCTTGATTAATTCAGTACTCAAAGCCAGGACCCAAGGGTTAAGTACCCCCTCTGATTTAAATTTAAATGGTAAATTAAATAGTTTATTGAAGGATGTTTAGAAAAGCGGTCCACAAAGACAGCTGGAAAATTCCCAAGAGGAACGGCCGCTTGGGCAATGTCCTATTGATTCTTCTATTTATCCAAATGGTTCTCCAGACCAAAGCTCAACAGCCTACAGAGCTAATTCAATCCTCGACATTATCTCTCCCTCAGAGATTCTGAGCTACAGGGATGGGCACCATTCTTCTGCTCAGTCACAGTGAGGAGAAGAGCGTCTTAAGCCTCTCAAAGGGTATCTATGTATGGGTTTAGATGTTTACACCAGAAACTTTGAAACTGAAGTTTCAGAGGAATGGAAAAGCCAAATATTTTTATTTTATTATACATAGTCATGAAACTACTTCTCTTCTAGAAAGGATATGTTTTATTTTGACAAAAAAGTATGTGTGTGGCTTCCAATCTTCTCTGGTTTCTAACTGTCTATGGCTCTGCCAATTGTCTTGGCTGGCATTGGGTTAAGGAGAGCAAGGTAGTGGAACCATTTGCCCCATGGGCCAGATAGCTTTGACTCATGTGAAATGACTGTCAGCGCACCCCCTCATCATGGGTAGGAGTCTCTCATTGTCACAGGGATGGTGATGAATCTGGACAAATAGAATAAAAATGGATTTTTTTATAATTTCATAAAGGCTTAGGACCTTATAAAGTCTATGATAGGTCAATGGTATCATCTCTGTTTTTAAAAATACAAAACACTCTGTGTAAATAGGCCACTAGATACACGTTGTCTTATGCTTGAAGACTTCACAGAAAAATTCTCAAAACCTTCCTCAATGTCCAGTAATGGCTACAAATGATGTGGGCCCCCTTTCTTATATTCTAAATCTCAGGAGAATATCCTAAATCCACACAGTATAGCCATAGGACCAATAAAAGTACACACTTTAGTTAGCAGATAGGGCCTATACAGGTCATTCCATCCCAAGATACGGTTCAAATTATACATCTAAAGAGGTTCAAGATAAGTTTTAAATTCAATAAATATTTGTGGTTGATTATATGCCAGGCACTATCTTTTCTCTTGTGGAGAAAGATTAGGAGCTCCGATGAAAATATGGATGATCAATTCACAAAGGTTTACATGAGTTAAGTAAGAAATACTCCATGGATATTTTCTGAGCCTCTTAGAATAATAAGGAGGGATTTAATTTTGAGGCAGTTGCTCAAAACACCAACAATGTGAGAGATGGAATACCCGCTAAACGGAACAATGATTTAGTCCTACATGACATTCTTATTAATCTATTTTATCTCTTATATCCAGTTTTATTCATACTGTTGTGAATCGAGATCTTTATTTCTCATGGTTATGTAGAGTTTTATGTCATTTGAGCCCCATAACATCTTTTGGGGATAGGTATTTTTACTCACATCTTACAAATGAGAGAACTGAGCCTCGCAAAGCCATAATAATTTTCTCACAGTAAAGTAGCTAATAATCAGTAGAACCAAAAACTTGGGCCCAGTTAATCCAAATATAAATCCTGTCAATTCTCCCTTAGTTCATGCTAGTCACTCTGCAGGTATTCTCCAATGACAAATAGATTATATTCCAATACTTTGTTTTGTGATTTAAATCTGAATTTAATCTCTGTAGAAACTATGTTATAAATGGCAGTAAAATTCCTGTCTAGTTCAGGAAAGACAGTTTAACCTGCAAGATGCAAATGAATCATTGCAGACTCATTAGACAGAATTCTGGGATCTGGAAATAAGAGACTTGTAATGATAGCCCCTCACTACACGAGTTATTTGCATTTTTACAAAAAGTACTTCGTATGCCACAATGAAGCTATAATTGGTGAAATTACATGTGATATTTAGGACAGAAGTGGAAAGCAAACAGCTAGTATGGAAAGAAACTTTAGGGCTTAAAAATCGACCACCAAGGTCACTTCCACTTAAGATAACTCCTGGTTTCCATAGCTTCTTTTCTTCCTCCACTTAAAAAAAAATGCAAAACATTAACAGAAATATAGAAAAGTACACAAAATATAAATATACCTCAGTGAATTACCATGAATTGAAAACCCATGTAAATTCCTCAAGGTTCAAGTAGTAAGACCTTGCTCAAACTTTGGAAGCTCCTTTGTACCAGCTCTTGCTCAAAGCACTTGCAGTCCCCTAACAGAAACAGTATTCCAACAATGTTTATAGCAATCCCTTGCTCTTTTTTTTTTTTAAAGATTTTATTTATTTATTTAGAGCAAGTGTGTGAGTGGGGGGATGAGCAGAGGGAGAGGGAGAATTTCAAAGCAGACTCCGTGCTGAGCAGAGCCCAATGTGGAACTTGACCTTACAACCCTGAGATCATTACCTAAGCCAAAATCAAGAGTCGGAGACTAAACCGACTGAGCTACCCGGCACCCCAGCAATGTTTTGCTCTTCCTAACTATGCATACATCCTTAAATCTTTTACTCAAATTTTGCTAAATTTTATATAAATAGGATCATGCAATAAGCATTTTTTAGAGTCTAGCTCCTTTTGATCAATATTATTTTGTGATATCAACTGTTTTGAGTAGAGTTTTAACTCATTTATTTCCATTGCTATGTAAACTCCACTGGACATGGATCAATGGTTCTGAAATGGCTTTGGGGTTTTAACAAGTAAAAAAATCCTAAAATGAGCATTCTTGCTTATGACATTCACACTTTTCACTGAGTTTATACTAAGAAGTGGAGCTGTGGGTTGTAGTGAATGTAAATGCTTAATCTTAGTAGATATTGCCAAAATGTTTCTAAGGTGGTTGTACCAATTTTCACTCTCAGATACAATGTATTAGAGTTCCAGTGTATGGAGCTTCTGTCTTTGTGAACACTTGGTAATGTCCGTTTTTAAAATATTAGCCGTTCTGGTGAATAAATCATGTCATATAATCGTGGTTTAATGAACATTTCTGTGATTACTAATGAGGTTGAACAGATTTTATAAATTTACTGGCCAGTTGGATCTTTTTTTAAGAAGTGCCAGTTGAAGTCTTTTGCTCCTTTTGTATGGGTTCTATGTTTTTTACATACTTGATATGCTGGAGTTCATTATACACTGCATCTTGGTTGGTTATACCTGCTGCAAAATCTCTTCCTGCTCTGTGGCTTGCGTTTTTACTTTCTGTGTCTTTTGATGAAGAGATGTTCTTAAATTTAATGCAATCTAAGTTTTTAATTTTTTCCTTTATGGCTAGTAGTTTTTATATACTACTTAGAAAATCTTTATATATCAATGAAAACATTTCCCTGGGGGCGCCTGGGTGGCTCAGGCGTTAAGCATCTGCCTTCAGCTCAGGTCATGATCGCAGGGTCCTGGAATCGAGCCCCACATCGGGCTCCCTGCTCGGCAGAGAGCCTTCTTCTCCCTCTCGCTCTATCTACTTATGCTCTCTCTGTATCTCTCTGTCAAATAAATAAACAAAACCTTAAAAAAAAAAAGAACATATTTCCTTATATGACCTTCCAGATGTAGCTGCTCAGTACAATCTGCCTGGAATAACTTTTTGTGTATGGTAAGAGATAGGAGTCAAAAGTGATTTTTTGCCCTATAAACTATCAATTGACCCAGTACCACTTGTTGAAAAGACCACCTTTCCCCCACTGCTCTACAGTTTAACATTGTCAAAAACAAGCGTCCAATCGAATATCTGTTTCTGAGCTTTGTATTTAATACCATTCCCATGTCTTTGTGACAACGTTAGACCATCTTAATTACTACGTCTTTATAAATGTGTCTTGATATTTATTACGGCAAGTTCTCTCATCTAACTTCTTTAACTCATTCTACTATTGATCTTTCTTTTCTTTGCATAATTCTTTCAGAATCACACACACAGAGTTTGTAGTTGGTTGGAATTGGAGAGAGACGACATTTTTTATAATATTCAGTCTTTCACTGATATGTCCCTCCATTTATTTAGGCTTTTAATTTTTCTCAGGAGTTTTTTGAAGTTTTCCATGAAGGGAACTTGCACATATTTTTTCAGATTCATTTTTATATATTGCATGTTATTAATGCTATTATAAATTTTATATTTTTTAAATTCTACTTTCTGCTTCTTATATATAGAAATGCAAATTGATTTTAACAGCTTTATTTTTTTAAAGATTTATTTATTTATTTGAGAGAGAGAGAGAGAGAGAGCACACAAGGGGGGAGGGGCAGACAGAGAGAATCTTCAAGCAGACTCCCCACTGAGTGCTAAGCCCGAGGTGGGGCTCGATTCCATGACCCATGAGATCATGACCTGAGTTGAAACCAAGAGCCGGATGTTCACCCAACTGAGCCACTGGGAGCCCCGATTTTAACAACTTTAATTCACATACACTGAACTGTACGTATTTAAAATGTACAACTTGGTAAGTATTGACATTTGTATACAGCTAAAAGACTATCGCAAAATCAATAGAGTGAGCATATCCATCACTCTCACAAGTTACCTTGTTTCTTTTTGTAATTCTCCTATCCCCTCCCTATGACCTCCAATCCCTGTTTGAGCATTGGTTTGCTTTTTTGGACTATAGATGAGTTGGCGTTTTCTAGAATTTTTTTTTAAGTTTTTATTTAAATTCCAGTTAGTTAACATACTGTGTTAATATTAGTTTCAGGTGTACAATATAGTAATTCAGTCCTTCCGTACAACACTCCTTGTTCATCAACACAAGTGTACTCCTTAACCCCCATCACCCATCCCCTACGCACCACCCCCCTGGTAACCAGCAGTGTGTTCTCATAGTTGAGTCTGTTTCTTGGTTTATCTCTCTGTCTTTTTCCCTTTGCTCATTTGTTTTGTTTATTAAATTCCACATATGAGTGAAATTATATGGTATTGTTTTTTCTCTAACTTATTTTGCTAAACATGATACTCTCTAGTTCTATCCATGTCATTGCAAATGGCAAGATTCCATTCTTTTTGATGGCTTAGTGATATTCCATTGCATACGTATACAATATCTTCTTTATCCATTCATCAGTCGATGGACTCTTGGGCTGTTTCTGTAATTTGGCTATTGTAGATAATGCTGCTATACACATGAGGATGCATCTATCTCTTTGAATTAGTATTTTTGTATTCTTCGAGTAAAAACCCAGTAGTGCAAATGCTGGATTATAGAGTAGTTCTATTTTTAACTTTCTGAGGAACCTCCATACTGTTTTCCACAGTGGCTGTGCTAGTTTGCATTCCCACCAACAGTGCAAGAGGGTTCCCCTTTCTCCACATCCTCACCAACATGTCTTCTTTCTTATGTTGTTGACTTTAGCCATTCTGACAGGTATGGGGACATATCATTGTAGTTTTGATTTGCATTTTCCCTGATGGTGAGTGATGGTGAGCTTCTTTTCATGTGTCTGTTGGCCATCGGGATATCGTTTTGGAAAAATGTCTATTCATGTCTTCTGCCCATTTCTTAATTGGATTATTTTATGGGTGTTCAATTTTATATGTTCTTTTTATATTTTGGAAACTAAAACTTTATCACATATGTCATTTGCAAATATTTTCTCCCCTTCCATAGGCTGCCTTTGTTGATTATTTCCTTCACTGTGCAGAAGATTTTTATTTTGAAGAAGTCCCAATAGTTTATTTTCGCTTTTCTTTCCCTTGCCTCAGGATACATAGCTAGAAAGAAGTTGCTATGGCTGATGTTAAGTCAGTTACTACCTGTGTTCTCCTCTAGGATTTTTATGGTTTCAGGTCTCACATTTAAGTCTTTAATCCATTTGGAATTTATTTTTATTATATGGTGTAAGAAAGTGGTCCAGTTTCATTCTTTTGTATGTTGCTGTCCAGTTTTCCCAATACCATTTGTTGAAGAAACTCTCTTTTTCCCATCGGATATTTTCTCTTGCTTTGTCAAAAATTAATTGACCATATAGTTAGGGGTTCATTTCTAGGTTCATTTCATTTTCTTAGAATTTTGTTATTAATGGGCTCATACAGTATGTATTTTTTTATCTGGCCTCATTCACTCACCATTATTATTTTAATATTCATTCATGTAGTTTCATATAATAATCATCCATTATATTGTTGAGGAATATTGCATTGTATGGATATACCACAATTTCTTTATCTATTTACCTGTTGGTGGGCCTTTGCATTGTTTCCAATTTGGAAGTATTACAAATAGAGCTGCTATGAACATTTATGTACAAATCTTTGTATGGACATATGATTTCATTTTTCATGCATAGTTACCTCTTAGTGGAATGGATGGAGTGTGTGGTAGGCATATGTTCACCTTTTAAAAAGTATCAAACTGGTTTTGCATATCAGAATCATTTTGTATTATTCTACAAGCAATGCATGAGAGTTCCAGTAGTTCTATATCCACACCACTCTTTTTAATCTTAGCCATTCTAATAAATGTGTAATTGTATCTAATTGAACTTTTAATTTGCAATTCCCTAATAATTAATGATGTAGAACATCTTTTCATGTATCTTTTCCCATTTGCACATCTTCTTTGGGAAGTGTCTATTCAAGTCATTTGTCCATTTTTTTTTTTATTGGATGGCTTCTTTTATTATTGAATTGTGAAATTTCTTTATTCTAGATATAAACCCTTAATAGATGCATGATTTGAAAATCCTTTCTTCCACTCTGTGGCTTGTTTTCCATTCTCTTAATAATTTCTTTCAAAGAGCAGAAAGTTTTAATTTTGATGGATTATAATTTATCAATTTTTTTCTTTTATGAATCATGCTTTTGGCATTGTATCTAAGAAATCTTTGCTTAACCTCAGGTGCTATGGACTGAGTTATGCCCCTTTCCATTCATATGCTGAAGCCCTAAAACCCAACATAACTATATTTGGAGATAGGGCTTATAAGGAGGTAATGAAGGATAAATGAGGACATAACATTGGAGTCCCTGATCCAAGGTGATTAGTTTTCTTATGAGAAAAGACACCAGAGAACCTGCACTCTCTCTGCTATGTGGGCATTCAATGAGAAGGCGGCCATCTACCGGCCAGAAAGAGGGTTCTTGCCAGAAACTGAATCAGCCAGCACCTTGATCTTAGACCTGCCAGCCTCCAGAAAGTGGGAAATAAATTTCTGTTTTGTAAGCCCCCTAGACTGCAGTATATTTTTATAGTAGCCCAAGCATACTAATACACCATATGATGAAAATTTTGTTCTATATTTCCTTTTAGAATTTTTATGGTTTTAGATTTTTACATTTAGGTCTATGATCCATTTTGAGTTATTTGTGTATTGATCTTTAATTTATTTCAGCAAAATTTTGTGGTTTTCAGTATCCTTAAGTATTTCATTTTCTCATATTTTTGTTATTGTAAACAGTATTTTTATTTCAATTTCTAGTTGATCATCACCAGCACTGAGAAATATAATTGATTTTTCTGTACTGACCATACATTATGCAACCTTGCTAAATGCACCAATTATTTCTAGTAGCTTTTTTGTAGACAGGATTTTCTACATAGAGGAACAAATTGTCTGCAAATAAACACAATTTTACTTCTTTCATTCAAATCTGAATGCCTTTCCTTTCCTTGCCTATTACATTGGCTTAGAATCTTCAGTACAATCAATGTTGAATCGAAGTGGTAAAAGTGAAAGTCCTTGTTTTGTTCCTCATCTTTAAGAGAACATTCACTGTTCTATCATAAGTATGATTTTGCCTGTAGGATGTTTAAAGATGAACGTTCCTGTCAATCATTGAAACCTCTGACTATATTTCTGAATTTATATATTTCTCTCTGTAGATCTATCAGTTTTTATTTTATATAATTTGCAACCCTGTCAGTAGGTGCACCAATATTTAAAATTTTGTATCCCCTTGATTAATTGCCTCCTTTACCATTATGAATTGACCTTTTACATTTTTATTCTTTCCTCTGAAATTTACTTTTTCTGATATTCACATAGTCATTCCAACTTTTTTCTGACTCATCTTAGCATCGAATGCCTTTTTCTCTTAGTCTACTTTTAACCTATTTGTGTCTTTATATTAAAAATAAGCTTCTTGTAGGCAAAATATAGGTGGGGCCTGCTTTTTCATTTGTTTGAACATCTCTGTCTTTTAATTAAGGTATTTATACCGTTTACATTTGATGTGTTTATTGTTATATTGGGATTTAGTTTCATATTGTTTATTTGTTTTCTGTTTGTCTTATCTATTCTT
Organism: Callorhinus ursinus; assembly: GCF_003265705.2. Classification (NCBI taxonomy): domain Eukaryota; kingdom Metazoa; phylum Chordata; class Mammalia; order Carnivora; family Otariidae; genus Callorhinus; species Callorhinus ursinus. Next base: position 8,525,517 of record NW_027397098.1, read on the forward strand.
TGTTCTCTCTTTCTCTCTCTCTAACTTCTTTTGAATAAATTTTGTACTCTTTAGGATTTCATTTTATCTCTTTTGGTTTTTTCCTCCTGTTTTTGTAATTGGGGTTTCTTGCACTTCTTCTATTTCTGTTTACCATTTTTGTCAAATTAGAAAAAATTTTAGCTAGTATTTTTTCTAATATTTTTCTGCCCCCCCACCCCTTCTCCTTTACAGAAAACTTACGTTACATATATATTAGCCTCTTTCAACTTTTCTCATTGACTATTGATCTTCCGTTTACTTTTTCTCCAGGCTTTGTTCTTTGCGTTTTATTTTAATAGTTTCTATTGCTATGCCTTCAGGTTCACCAAGTTACACGCTTTCACACATTTTCTAGTGGTTATATTAGTGATTCTACTAAGCATGGTTGACTTAGCTAACTCTAATATAATTGGTATTTTTACAATTCTTTCTAGACAGTTATCTTGAAACATTTTAACTCTATCACTTCTACAACTAATGTGGCATTACTATCACGTATCTTAATACTATATATAGTTTAATACTCACAGGAGAGTATTATTATTTTAATCAACCAATATTGGATATATCCTTACATTTGCTCATCTTTTTAAAAATCCTTTCATTTCTCACCAAATTCCTGACCTTTACTCTAGAATCATTTCTTTCTTCTTGGAAAATAATCTTTAGTGTATCCATACTGTTCTACTGATGATGAATTATCTCTGTTTTTGCCTGAAAATACGTTTTATTCCTGAAGGATATTTTCACTGGGTATAGATGTTTGCATTGCCAGTTATTTTTCATTTTTCCCCAGCATTTTAAATATGTTATTCTATTGAGATTTATTTTCCTATTGAGAACTCAGTAGCCAGTCTAACAGTTATTCCTTTAAAAGCAATTTGTTTCTCACCCCCAACCCCTTGGCTGCAGTGTGTAATTTCTAAGTGTGATTTTCTTCTTAGTTATTGGAATTTATAGGGCTTCTTGAATCTGCATCATGATCTTTCTTATCTTTTCTCAGCTGTATCTTATCCACTATTTAATCAAAATATAATTTTCTAATTAAAATCATATATGATAACTCTCTAGAGTTTTTATTTTAATTCTTGTCACACTTTCCAGTTCTCTAACAAAGTTCTCAATTATCTTTCATCTCTTTAAACATAAAAAGTAGAGCTACTTTAAGGTCTATGTTTGATAGACCTCCAGATAGTTCCAATATCTGGAGTTCCTATGGGTGTATTTTTGTGATCTGATACTTCTGCTGGTTTTCCTTCATGTTGTTTTGACTTTTCATGTTCAAATTATTCTAGAAATAACTTAAGACCAAAATCAATGTTATCTGTCTTGAGAAGGGATCTATTTGGTTGAGTCTGAAAGGGACCTGGAAGTAGTAATACCCCAGGAAACTCTTAACCTAATATTAGGGATTGAGATGGTATAAAGCTGGGCTTTTCTGTTTGTAGGACCTATTCCTGATTCATCCATATTTCCAGCATGCAGCCCTCAGGATCTTAACTAGAGTTAGAGTTGTTTACAAATGTTCATAGCTTGAGTGAGTCTTGTTCTTCACTACCTCTTACTTAGCTCTGCAAGACTGTCAAAAATGGAACTTACTCTTTCCACATTTGGGAGAGAAAGAAGGAAAAAAAGGAGGGTTAAAAACAGCCCCAAATATTGAGGTTATTACCCTAAGCCTGCATCTTCTCCCAAATCCTGGTTCCATTACTTATCCCTTATTTGTCTTCTCTCTAGTGCATTTAAATAGACTTTTAAAACTTTTCTTTTTCCAACTAGTCTATTTTTTCTCAGCAGGGAAGTTGGTTTGAAATATTTAATTTATCATTATCAGAAGAAGTAACTCTTTTTCCATTTGCCTTTGTTTTGTTTTCAATTGTTACTATGGCAGTGGGGAACATTGGGAAACTAAATTGTGGCTGGTGGTGGACAATTGTAGGAATATAAGTGTCATTTATAATTTGAGTGCCTGCTGTTATGTAATCTTCCCAAATAAATGAGGCCATAGGTGCTTCTTGCTTCATCCTTAATTTAAATAAAGTAGATAAATCCAGTCTGAACATTGCTCTCTGAACTCCCAGTAACTCTCCTCTGGGAGACTTATTTGGTCCTTACCTAAACTACTTCTATTGTAATTTAATTGTTTTGTGTCTGTTAAGTCCTTATTCTCTGAGTAGTTTGCAAGGTACTTTAGGAGTAAGATTTTATCCTAAATTTTTTTCCTATCTCCTTTCTGATATTTAAGACCATCCACATTATTAAAATGATGGGTACTCGAGAAAAAAAAATAGCTATTTTTTTTGAGGTTCAGATGCCCTCAGTTGCACTCAAGAAGAATCCCAAGGTTATTTTGTTGCCCCATTCAGGATCTTCATGGTCTGCCACTGCCATATTCCCCAGCCATATATTACAATCCTGCTTCCCCAATGCCTAGACTCAGAAAGTCAATGCTCTAACCCCACTGCTTACATGCCATGCATCCCCACACTCACTGCATTCTCAGAGTGTAACCTGTAAATTCTAGTACTTCTGCCCAGACTCCCTTCCTCTCTGCTGTAGTCTATCTAACACCTACTAACTCCTGCTTAGCCGTGAGAACTCAGTTTAGACATCACCTCCTCCAGGAAGCTTTCCTGATTTATTGCAGTAAATGCTGATTATAGGCGTTCCATCTTAACCCCATTCCAGTGCCTTCAGGACTATATTATAATCATCTCTTTATCTGTATGTCTTCTGCTCTTGACTATAAATTTCTCAAGAGGCTTATGAATTCATTGTCTATATACCTATCGCTTTTTCAAATCCTGGATTCTTAGTAAATCCTGAATAAGTGACTAAATACAGAGCTGAATTAATAGTCAGTTGCTGAAAATTACACAAATGATGGGTTGAAATAATATGCAAATGAATATGTTTAATATGTTTTGGATTATGTCATCAGACCTCCATGAGCTATGCTACAAAAAATTAAACATGTCAAGGAAAATCCTTAAAGAAGGAAAAAAGGTAACTGTAGTGTCCATCTTTCAAAGAAGGAAAAAAGAAATATTGGTCAGCCCAAAACACAGTGCCTGGGAAGTTACTAAGATAAATCATCAAAATGATCAATTTGCAATCACCTAGAAGAGCATAACAGCCTGGGTAGCAACCAACATGGCTTTTACAGAAACAAATCATGCCAGACCAATTTAATTTCCTTCTATGATAGAGTGACAGGCCTTGTAGATAAAAAGGATGCAATAGATGTAATCTCTCTAGACTTCTGTAAGCCTTTGATTCTGTCCTACCTGACATTCTCATCAACAAACTGGGGAGATCTAATCTAAACCACACAACTATTCAGTGGGTGCACAGCTGACTGGGCAGAGGCATCCAGAAAGCAGTTGTCAATGGTTTAACATCAGCCCAGGAGAACAGAACTGGCAAGAAGCCTTGTGGTGGGGCCTAGGATCACTTGAAATTTTTACAGTTAAAATGAAAGGTAAGATTATTTTTAAAAAAAAAAGACACATATGTAATAAAGGATATGTTTACACAGGAACTGCTGCAGATGTATTTGGAATCAAAAGAGTGTCTCTGCTTGGGATTACTTGGCATAAAACAAATGAATCAGCAAGCACATAAATACTTTGTGAGTGACCTCTCTTCATATTAAAGAGATTGTGTTACGTATGAACTAAAGTGCCAAGTCCATAGGGGTACCCCAGAAGGGTTATCACTTCCATCCCTACCACCACTGCCTAGATTGTCTTCCCGAGTGGAATCTCTGCTAATCAAAACCCTGACATCTGCTTCTATCATCTGTTTTCTCTGTGTCGTTGTGGACTGCTGGCTCCATCCTTACCATTCCTTGTCCTGGCTTCCTCAGCTGACAACACGATCATTTCAACCCAAACTTCCTTCTTCTTATTCTGTCTCATGAAATCCCCTTGCCCTCACAATAGCGGCGCACCTGTTCTCACCTGTGTTTTCTCCCCTTGCTCAACATCTGGACGGTGCAGGTGAATGAGATAGATTGAATCTAAACTCAAAGTAATAAAGAAGTTTGGGAGCAACATTTAGAGATGAGCTGATCATCAAGGCCATGTAAGATTTCTTTATGGAAAGGACAATTTCAGGGGTGCCTGGGTGGCTCAGTCGGTTAATGAGCATCTGACTCTTGATTGTGGTTCGGGTCATGATCTCAGGGTCCCGGGATCAAGCCCCGTGTTGGGCTCTGTACTCAGTGCTCAGTGTGGAGTCTGCTGGAGATTCTCTCTCTCTCCCTCTGCCCCTTCCCTGTGTGCTCTCTCTCTCTCTCAAATAAATAAATAAATATCTTTATATAAATAAATAAATAAATAAAAGGACAATTTCAGTAGGTTTGGAGGTAGGGCCTGGAAAGTAAAAAATGGGAGAGATGGTTTGATGGAGTGGGCAACTAGAAAGAATGAGATGACAGAGAATAACGTTAGAAATCAGGCTTGGGATTCAGATGAGAACTGGCCATCAACCATCACCAAAAAGACAAGAGATAACAAACGCTGGTGTTGTTGTGGAGAAAAGAGAAAGTTGGGCACTGTTGGTGGGAACATGAGCTGGGACGGTCACTGTGGAAAACACTCAAAAAATTAAACATAGAGTGACCCTATGATCCTGCAATTCCCCTTCTGGGTATTTACCCCAAGAAAATGAAAAGCCTAACTCTAAACAAATATCTGCACCCCCATGTTTATAGCAGCATTATTTACAACAACCAAGGCACAGAAAAGACCTGTATCTATCAATGGATGAACAGATAAAGAAGTTGCAGTACATATATAATTCAGCCATGAGAAAGGGAAATCCCACCATTTGCGACAACATGGATAGACCTGGAAGGCATTATGCTGAGTGAAATAAACCAGACAGAGAAAGATAAATACTGTATGATCTCAATTATATATGATATATGATGATTATATTTTATCCTTTTTTGGATAAAAAAGAACATCACCACCAAACTCACAGAAGGAAAGAACAGACTTGTGGTTACGAAAAATGGGGGTTAGAGGAAGGTGGTCAAAAGATACAGACTTCCAGTTATAAGATAAATGAGTCCTGAGGATGGAACACCCAGCATGGCGACTACAGCTAATATTGTTGTGTGAAACACAGGGAAGGCGTGAACAGAGTAGATCCTAAGTGTTCTCCTCCCAAGGAGAACATTTTTTTTCTTCTTTTGTTTTTCTTTTTATTATCTCTCTACGAGATGATGGGTGCTAACTAAAGTTATCGTGGTAATTGTTCACAATCTATGTAAGTCAAGCCTTCCAGCTGTATGCCTTAAACTTATACAGTGCTGCCTGTCATTTATTTCTCAATAAAACTGGAAAAAAAATTGGCAGTCGAGACAATGGCCCAAAGACAAGGTACAAGAGGCCAGAACAGCAGAGTGGTAGGAAAAGCACTTAATTTGAAATCATAAGATCTGCCACATAGTAGCTCTTCGACATTCAGAAAGTCACTCAGATTTTCCAAGTCTGATCTGTCAACTGTAAAATGAGGTTATTACCTAACTAATCAACACAAGAAAATCAAACCAAATAATATACATGAAAGAACAGAAGAGTATAAAGCAGTATACAACAGTTAAATTATTATTAGTAGTAGTAATAGTATACCATATACCAATACGCCAGATGATACCTGCTGGTTATATAAGCTTTAGGCCAAGGAGGTCACTTCTAAAAGAGGAACAGGAATTTTTATTAAATGTCAGGAGCACCTTTAAGACTCAATGGAACATCTTTGTGTTAAAGGAGATGAAGAGTCTTTTCCTTGGCTGGTAACCTTGGAAATAAACAACTGAATGCCTTAATTATTTTTTTAAGATTTATTTATTTGAGAGAGAGAGAGAGAAAGAATGCAGATGAGTTGGGGGAGGGGCAGAAGGAGAGAATCTCCAGCAGACTCCTCACGGTGTGTGGAACAGACCTGGGGTTTGAAATCATGACCTGAGCCAAAATCAAGGGTCAGATGCTTATCCAACCGAGCCACCCAGATGCCCCTGAATTCCTTAATTAAACATCCCTCCTCAGTGGTCATTTATGTTACCAAACTCAGCAGTGAAATTCTAAGAACTCAAGTCACTGTCTAGAAACATAATGCCAACCAGAATAATAACAGTATCATGAAAATCACCTTACCTCCCTCATCTAGGTATTTCAGGTGAAATGTTTTGGGGACAATATGATTCATATAATTGCTTTAACACCCCAATCTGCGTATATGGGCAGGATAAAAGGAGCCCAGGAGGAAGTGATGCATTCACTATCATAAATTACACTCGTTACCTTTTAAATTTCTCAGCTCTTCCTGGCTGGGAAGATTGTCCATCTTCTCAAACCAGCTGTACTTATTTCCAGCTTTTCTGTTGATTAGCATGAAGGTCACCTGTCCCCAAATTCATGTTCAGTGCATATAAATTAAAATTATCTTGTCAAAACTGATTTTACTGAATTCAATGAGTCCTACCACCCTCCTTTAAAAAAATTACTTTGCTTAAGCAAAAAACATGACTTTTACACATTCTCATGGCTGACGTAACTATCCAGTTTGTTTCCAATACCCATCATAAGAATACGTTTTTAAAAAGTGAAGCAGGAACATAGCTAAGATCTTTCCTGTCCTGGTACAAGACTCTCTGGGATCAAAGTTTCCAAAATCTTGGATATCAACAGATTTCCCGAGTATCGAGTTTCCACCGCATGTCCCCTGGTGGTCTTTCTGTTTGGATGAGAGACTCTATGCCAACACTCAGACAGAGATGGCTATCCTTCAGGGGTGCACATGAAAATCCACCCCAGCAGCTGGACTGCTGCTATTTTTATGCAAACTTGTGTTCTAGAGATAAGGAGAGGTCTGCTCTGCTCTCTGGGGAGGAACCTTAACTCTAAAATGGCCAATTAGATTAAATGTCCCTTCTGGAAAGAACTAACAACCAAATGGAATTTGTATTATGTAAAGATGGGTGAGTTAGATTTTGTTTGAGATAACCTTGGAATTCACTTATAGGACTCTCTCTTTGCAGGAACAATTAAGCCAGAATCCAGCAGTAATGATCTCAGGAACATTCAAATCTTGTTCATTCAGATTACAGCAGGGCATCCCAGTAATACTTGTCATGGGTTTATGGATTTGTGGGTTGGAGGAGTCCCCCAACACATACACACACACACACTTATGTTCTTGGATTGTCATACTATCTGGGTAAAGTTATTGGAAGCAGTATCTTCTCCCCATTTCACAGGTGAGGGGACTGGAACACAAGCTCTCGTAATTGGATATTGGTTGAACTGTACCTAAACCAAGACCTTTGCTTCCTAAGAGAGAACCCTGCTACCTCATAATTTTTTTATAGCTACTGATGTATTTTGAATATAAGTTGTCAGTGAAGGTTGTAAGTATCCCTCTCACGAGGCCACTTGTCAATTTTAACTGTTCATTTGTAATAGATTTGATCATTTATATTCTTTATAATATAAATTTGCAGGTGTGGGAAAAGTGGCTCCCTGTCATTCAATTAGGTGACTCGACAAGCCCGTCATGGTAAAGTGTGAGCAGATGAGGCCTTGGGGGTGGGGCAAGGATGGAGCCAGAGGAGATCCCTAATTAAAGCCAGTGATCTGGAATAAAGCTATGAATTAGGCTCCTTTGGAGGCAGAATTATGTTTTGAGTTGTAAAATATAGTAACAGTTTTACTCAAAGTAGCTTTTTTACGTAGTCCACATGAACCTAATGTACTTTAGAGATCTGAATTAATTCATTTTAATCACATTCCACAACGAAGTGTTATTGTACCATTTTACTAGGAAAACTGAGTAAGTAGCCTAAAATAGAGTGTAAATGGTTGCATTTCTTTAATTTGTTACTTTATGAATTATTGATTAGAACAGTATTTAAGAGACAGAAATAAACTTCACTCTTGGCTTAAACCTTGGTTAAATACATAAAGAAATGTCAGCCTCAAAATATAATTCAGGAAATTATCTAATAAGGTTTCCTTTTTTTTCTTTTTCACTTTATAAAAGGAGGAGGGGACTTGAAGAAGAGAAAGAAATAGCAGATCGGATGAAGGAAAGAGGTGGTGAACCAATGTGAGTGGTCACCATTGTATTCCATGCATCCAAAAATAAACAGAAAACCTCAGTTAAAGGTGGGAAGCCGAATACCTACCATCATCTATGAATGCACTTTGATGTTTTGAATTACATCTCCCGCGCCCAATTTCCATCCTTTGCATCCTCGCTAGTGCTTTCCTGGAATGGGGGCCATACTAGTGAAGCTCAGAGGCACTTACTGATCACAAACCCATGTCCTTGTTTAGACCTAAACAGAAAACAGAATGGGAAGGTGCCAGAAAAGTGTGCTATAAAAATACAGGTGGAATTCCCTGACAGAGGGCAGAAGGTGGAGGGGAGGGAGGGAAACAGTGAAAGGAAAAACTGAACAGAGCTTGGGTCTAGATAGAAAGGAGAAAAAAATGTTAATCATGATACTGCATGCAGAATATTATTGATATATGAAGATTAAAGAAAAATAAACATTAAGGGTGCAAATTTGCAAGTAGTAGATAAGTAAGTTCTGAAGATCCAGGGCACGGCAATATAATACTGTATTGTAAACTTCAGAGTTGCTAAGCAAGTAGATCCTAATTACTCTCACCACAAAGAGATACGCGATGTGATAGAGGTGTTAGCTAACACTATGGCAGTGATCATATTGTAATATGTAAATGTATTCAATCAACACACTGTGCACCTTACACTTGCACAATGCTCTATGTCAAATATCTCAACAAGAATAAGAAGAAACATCATTATTTCTTCAAGAATCACTGAAGATGCAGGAATGGGGGAGGCCTTCCATAATAACTCTCATAATCCTCGACGAGAGTTGACTCCGTGTCCAGCTCTGTGCTGAGCCTTTTCCATGCTCTGCTTCAATTCATCTTTACCGCCTTCCCCTATCATCACTGTTTCAGTGATGAAGGAAAAGGGGTCCAGAGAAATCAAATAGCTATCCCAAAGGCACACAGCCACTGAAAAGAAAGTCCTTTCTGAAGAAAAAGGAGTAAAAATTAAGCAGAGCCAACATTATTGAATGCTACTCTGTGCCAAGCATTGTTCTAAGCCTTTCACATGTATTATCTCATTTAGTACAACATCTGAGGCAGCCACTATTTTATCAGTGAGGAAACTGACGCACAGAGGACTTCAATTGTCCACGGCATCCCAGCTAATACATGGCCAAACCAGGATTCAAACCCTGACCAAAGAACCTTGGCCCTTAAAATAGTGTTAACAATTATGCCAACCTCATTAAGTCGTTCTATCAAATGAGTTGACATCTGTAAAAGGCTTAGAACTGCACCTTGTACATAGTAAGCATTTAAGAAATATTATTTAATTAAATTATTACTAATAAGATCATACCCCACTGCTTCTCAAAATGTAGACCATGAAGCTACTGAAAAGTAAACCTGCAAAGATCGACATTCCAGGAAAAATTTATTACAAGAGAATGAGTGGCATCTATAAAAACGGGTTTTTCAAAGATAACTCAACTTGGATTTGAACACCAGAGTGTTAATGCTCAGGGGAAATGCATCCAGGATACTGGGCATGAAGTTAAGGAGAATGACTGACCAGGAGGAAACTGAAGCAAAAGTTGGCCTGGGATAGAGCCCGTAGCTGGAAATCCAACACAGAAGGAAAATCAGCTTATACCAGCAGGTTGTGTTTCTTGAGGAAAAGAAAGTAGAGTGAACACATTTCTAGAGCTCCATCTCCATCATGGCCCAGGGTCCTTACCTTGTCTTCAAGTGCCCAGAAAAGAGAGAAACAACTTTTTTTACCCTATTACTATCAATGAGGAAAAACATGCCATAGGGGCAGAGAACCAAGACGATGGACAGGAGGGTCAAATCTCTGTGTGCACTTCCAGCTGGTCTCTTGTTCAAGTCCATGCTAGTAAATGTGGGACAATGATTTATCCTTCCTTTTGAATAATCAGGTTGTATTCCTGGTTTGGACTTCTGCAAGATTAAGGATAGCTGGTCTCTCAGCCTGAGTCAAAGAGCAGAGAATTTCTGTTTGATCTTTTGACCTTGCTTTGTTGTCTAAGATGAAATTGTGTTGACAGCAAAGCCAGTTTCATGGGCCAGCAACCTGTGCAATCGGCCCAGACCCCGTGCTCAGAAGGACCCTGGGCTTGATTTAATGCTCTGCTGTCACTGTCTTGCAACCCTTTAAGAATTTTATCTTTGGACAGATGTTTTGTAAGTGAAATCCAATGAGGCAATGGGGAATATGTGTGAGCAAAGGAAATGCTCAGATTGTTCCTCCATTCCCTGTCACCCCCATTCATGTCCAGCATTTGCGATGCCCCATGACCCTGGATGTATGGAACGCACAGAATTTCAAGGAGAGCACGAGGTAAGCATGTTGCATTGCTAGAAGGTGCATGTATCAAGAAGGGAAATAAAAACAGTTGAGTGCGTTTTGTGCAGCATTTCCACTGTTCTGGTGAGAATAAACTACATATGCATATATAAGTGCTGAAATAGGCATTGTGTGATTTCTGTGCATACAAATTAAATGCTCTTAAATTTGCTTTGAAAACTGGCATCCCACACTATAAAGATGAATGGTACAATCTGTGCTAATAGTTTAAATTTTTAAATTTTCTTTACCTACAATGACATTAAATAGCAAATACCAGTATGACTGGTCAAGAGAGAGAGTCTCTGGAAGAAGAGAAAAAGAGCTTTATATTTTAATGCCTTTAATGACCCCTTTTTTCCCTGCTTTTTAAGTAAGAGGCCTCCATTTTTATTTTGCAGAGTCTGCAAGTGATGTAGCCAAACCTCGTTGACATGTTCCCTGTGCCCGAGAGCCACAGTGTTTCTGAAGCAACCCTTTCTTGTTTGAATTCGTCCCACATGTCCTGAGTCACTACTTAGCCTAGGAAACTCTTGGTGTGTTTGGGGAAGGAAGACAAGTTAAATTCCTACTGCTCTGGAGTGACTGGATCCATCATACCCATTCCCTCATTCTGCTACACCTCCCTTGCCTCAGCTGGACTAAATCACCTTCTTTTGTATTCCCAGAGTCCTCAGCAAGCTTCACTAGATCACTTCTTATTCTGCACTGGCTTGGCTTTCATGTTTTTTTCTTCCCTATTGGATTAAGTAATTCTTGGATGGTGAAGACAAGGAACCTGTGTCATTTCTCTTGTCAAGTCCAGACCTTGAACACCAGTCACTCACAAACATCGTTACACTAAATTACATCTCCTCCCCTCAATGTGCACCTCCTCATTCCCCCCTCATACCCCTCCTCACACATACATAACAAAACCGTTTCTCCCCTAGTCCCTGATGATAGAGGAGAGAACTGTTTTCTGGTCTTTTCATTATCCCATTGAACTAAATACAGGGGCAAATAGTCCTGTGATTTTTCCTAAGAAACACTCCCTAGCAACCGATGACCAATCCCTTCCTCCATCTTGTGGCATCTCTCAGTCTATCATGCCCCCATCTCAGAGGGAAATGGAAGACATAAATAACCACATCGTGTTTTACAGACCAGAACTGGACTCCCAGATTGGCTTGTAGCACATGTCTCTGGCCAAACCAGTCAAGTTTTCTGAGCTTCAATTTCCTCATTTTATTAAATAGGTGTAATAATAGTATCCCCGAAAAGGATGGTTGTGATATATACATGCCATTCCTACCATATTTGCTGTATATTTTGTAGATCCATACTACATAACTGATGCTAGTATTACTATTCCAATCTTCAAGAAGTTTCTATTGTTAGGTTTCAAATCAGTGTTACATCTTCTGAATGTTTAGGGAAGAGCAGACAAAGATTGAGAAGGCTATATAGCACCTGTTCCCTGAGGTGGTCAAAAGGTGTATGCACGATGGGGCTACGCACCCTGCTTCTCTTATTAAGAAAATTGTGTGAATGAGCTGGAGCCTGAAATAAACAGTTCTGGTCTATGATGATAAGTAAAGAGTAGGCATGCCAGGTTGGGAAAAATATATAAGCAATGTATGCACATGACTCTGTTCTTATTCCTGGTTATACCAATCTGTGTACACAGAGTAGGCAGGGGGCAAAGGGTTGAGTAACCCAAGAACATTTCGGTTTGAATGTTGGGCTAGAATGTTCTTGGCTCCTATTCCACTGAAGTTGTATGAACCAGTCACTACTAAGGCTTGGCCAGTGAATTCTATTAAATGTGCGTATGTGTCAATCAAGAATGTGGCATACATTACTTAGACCCTGGAGTCTGAATCTGAACATAGGATACTTAGAGATAGGGACTGTATTCCTTTATTTTAGGCCTCCCTTCTTCTAGCAGGCCAAGAGTTGCTTGCTTGATTACAGTAAGAATAATAAGCATCAATGTCCAGAGGCACCCTCGGACCTCTGATGGCCAGGTGATTCTCTGACTCACCTTCTCAGAAGAAAGTTGTTTTTTTTTTTTAAGAATCTTTTATTTCTTAATATTTAGCGAGCACCTACTTTGAGAACAGGAGATTAATAAGTTACTTGCCCTGCCCCTAAGAAAACTCACAGTATTTCACAGAATATCAGAAAAAGGTACCAGTCTATTTCACTAAAGACAGAGTGGACTTCTTAAACTCAACATCTGGACTCATGTTGCAAACGGTAAAATTAATATTTAAAGCCACAGGCTGAGTGTGTGTGTGCGTGTATGTGTGTGTGCGTGCGTGCGCACACCACATGACAGCTGACGAGGGAAAAGTAAGCCAAGATTAAAAGATAAGGTGACTGTGGCAGTTAATGAGTCAGCAGCTGCTGGTGGCAATGACTTCAAGAACTGGACACAAAAGCAAAAACTATTTTTAGGTTCTACTTTCTGTTCCTGCCAATTCTTTGCAGAAGAGCGTAGATCTTTACAAATTGTGGGCCTCCTTTTCCGGACTTTTCTCATCCTTACCTGTAAGTAAGCTTTGGAACAACAAATCTGTTGAGACCCATCTCGAGATTTTTTTCCAGGATCTGACTTGACCGCGATTGGTCTGGCCTCACAAACAAAAGAAAACTTCTTAATTCACTAGTCCTTTATTCGGTTTGTCTTAGTCCTCTCTGGGATGGCTCTAACAAGGACGGCGTCTTCCTGAAGGCCCTTTTTGGACACAGGGAGAAAAACTTCTCCACAGACTCTGTTCTGTGTACGCTCACCATTCCTATAATGGAATGCCAGCAATGTTGCCTCAAGCAACCTGACACACACAACAATATGTGTATTCATTGGAATATTAAACAGTGAAACAATTCTACAGCACAGGCTTTGTGATCTGTTGATCGCCAACCCTTAGATTCTCGCTTTGTCCTTCTGCACACATCACCCTCTGCCCCCAGAACACACATTTTATTGCACGTTTTGTGGCAAGATTTATGACAATTATCCCCCAAATCCATAATTAGCAAGTGGTAACAGATAGGCAGATAGATCCACTTAGAGTGACATCTCTGACAGATTGATACCCCCCCCCTTAAAAATACCTGCAAGGCTTCTCATATGAAATGTGACTATCCTCAAACACAGTGTTGGCAAGCCTAGTCTCGTGCTCACGGAGGGGGAGGGGGCTATAAAAGCAACATGTTCTCACAAGCATGGCAGAGCCCATGCATAAACCATTTGGCTTTGCAATTAAAAACAGGTTTGGCTTCCCTCTGCATCAGTTAGACAACGTCAAAGCAACATTCATCCCGAAAATTTTCCCTTGTGAATTCAAATGAACTGTGAGTCTTGGGTTTCTCTTTGTTTGCATGTGCATGCCTTGAGAGTGAATTTTTGGAAGGGGTCTGCGTGTTTCTTTCCGGGGTAACGCATTGATATGTATGTTTTGAATCACTGCTACCAGCTTGGTCTCTGTGACACTTTCCATTCTGTGTTCCTTGGATACATGGTTAGCATTTTGGATTCGTTCCGTGAGGCTTATGACTACAGGTAAATTAACTCTCTGAGTCTGATCCTTCTGCCCTAGGAAATGAGCACTCATTCTAAAGATCTGCCTGAGCAATTGACTCGCACAGACTAGAACTGAGTTTCAAAGATACTGAAAAACATAAATGCGTTGGCTCCTAGGAAGTAGAGTAAACTTGCCTACAATGATGGCTAATCATATCTTTACCATTGTCATTCTTGGACGGTGCACTCAACTATTAGGTCCCATAATATTTGGAGAAATCACTCCTTCCCCTTGCCTTACAATGAAGAGCCTAGAAGATACCACATAAGCCAATCCCAGTTCCAGTGAAATCACCTATTTTGTACCGAGGTAGTTTGCATCCATGTTTTTTCTCTTCTTCTTTTACCCATTCGATTAAGCAGAAAGAAACCAAACAGATATTGCCCTTGAGTGTTTACTGTTAAATGACAGGTTTGGAAGTTCTGCCACAGAAGAAATTGCAAAGTAGCAAAACCTAAGCCAAGATTCAAAAACTGTCAGAGCACAGCCACCCGGCCTTGTGAAGAGGTCTCAGCAATAGAACAGGCCACCAGCACTCAGGCCCATTCACTGATGTGCAGAGAAAGTTCTGTGAAAAGACATTATATTAGGAATGTACATTTTTCAGTAACAATAGTGATGATCAACATTAATTAAAAGAGAGAGACAGACAAAAAAGAACAATTAATCTCAGTGCCATATACTTGATCTAGAAGTTAACCTGGACCGGCTCGGCCCCTATTTAATTTACAAGTCTCACCAAACCCCACTTAAGAAATTTTCGTCTATTCAGTGTTTCTTTGGGTGAAATTATCTTATCTCACGCTACTCCTCCAAAAGTTGTTCAATAGAATAATTGTTAACATATAGATTGCCTTTTTGTTGCATCATTTGGAAATGCATAATTTGAGACAAATATAAAACATTTTTATAATGTATGAAGTAAAAACATTATCAGAACAAAGTAAATAAAAATATGCAAATACACGTAATAATATGTGTAGTTGCACTGAAAAACTTAAAAATTGTTTAACCTATTTTGTCATACATTTTACCTTTAGATGCTTGCACATAATTTCATATGTCTCAAAAATATATGTTTTACCTGTTCTCCGTCTGTGGACTCACAGTGAATAGAAAAAGAGAAAATAAATTTTCCTAAACACAAATTTTTATTTTTGTCTTCATAAAGGAAATCAGTTCCCTCAATTAACAAGGTATTAACTATAAAGAAATATTTTCCATTTTCATTAATTCCACATATGGGAGATTTTTCATTGATTTGGGTTCCCATTTGCTGGACTGTGTGTTTTATAACCTTGTACATAAAAGGTAAATTATAAGAAGCAACTTGAATTTCAGTCCAGCTAAGGCAGAGAGATAAATTCAGCTTTTAGTATCATGAAAATCACATTACAACTTTGTAAAGAAAATTATGCACATAAAAATAAAATAGAAACACATCTGTATGAAAATAAAATAATTTCACAAATCTTTATGTAGCTTGAGTCTCCCCTCCATTTGTCAAAATATTGTTTATTATTGGAACATTTTTTAATGAGCAAGGAACTGCTATCAATTCATTTCAGTATCAACTGGAGGGAAAAGAAAAACTACGCTTTTTATAAGCTTATAAGTTTTACTAGAGAAGTTACTTTATGTGAGCATATTCTTTATTAATTCAGTGCTAACAGCTTCATTTCCTCCCGGTTATAGATCTGAAGTGTAGTAGGAGGAAGAAAGGAATAAAGGGGGTTATTAGGTCTTTAAGCTCACGTTTTCAAATACCTAATAAATGAAGTGATTAAGCGATTAGAGAAAGTTATTGAGCTAGAGAAGGGTTAAATAAAGGAATGTTCAGAACTCATTTGGAATTGCGATAATTACTTTTTTGCGAGAGTTCCATCAGACCAAGTGTAAAGGACTGCTTCCAAGAGCGGGCTGGAGAATCAGAAAGTTATTAAGGAAAATTCCTAGATCTTAATCACAGGCTTACATTTCTGTAAATTAAACGCCCTCCCTGGAAAAGAAAAGGTGTACACGTGTCATTATATCATTATACTAAACGTGTCACACATCTGAACTGAAAAGTCCCATTGCCAAAGTGATTCTCGGCAACTAGAGCGACCGAGCAGTGTTTAAAAAGCGTGTTGGTGTTCTAGTTTTGTTTTTAAGCCACGCGTCCAACCTTACAAGCTGGAGACTTTGCTTTCCCAAACTGACCATAAGTCCTATTTCTGAGGAGGCTTTCTTGATGGAAACGAAATGAAATGAAAGCACCTGTATGTTGGAACCACATCACTTATAATATATAATGCTGAACATGAATAAGCCCGCAAGTCCTCCCTTTTCCCCTGTGGTTGAGAACCAGGGACGGGGCTTAAAAGTGAACTTCTGTCTCTCTTCTTTTTTATTTTTGTCACACACATCCTGTAAAAACATGGCTGAAGCACCGACTTACCACACAGGTGTGTTTTGGAAGTCGCTAGTAAAAATGATCTTAAAACGTTCAGAAACTGCCAGGCTCTGAGAAAATGCTTATTAAAGACTCATAAACTTGTGAAAATTGAGGAGAAAACATCCAGTAAACTTTTTTGTGTGTGTGCGCACTTTAAGGAAGTCGGTGTAGTCTCCACGCACGTGGGCTTGGCTGTGAACTTGGGCAAGAAAAACAAGCTTGGCCATTATTTCTCAATAGAGCGCCTAAGGAGAGTGAAAAGAGCAGCTCAGTCTGAACGAGGTCAGCCGGGAAGGCAGAGTCATTTCTGGCCTTGGCCATTATAATTCTGGACTTTCCGGAGTGAGCAAAACTCCCGCACGCATCCCCGCGCACTCCGAAAGAGGGTCCATACTCTCGATGGTAAACCAAGTATGAACATTGTCACATAAAATGGATGGTGGTCACTGAGTCTGTTTCTGCCAGAGACTTGGAGCGGGAGGTGGGTGACTGAGTGAACTGGGTGGGTGCTTTTCACAACGGGTCTGGGATTCTTTCATCGATGGGTGACTGTCATGAGAATCAGATTCGCATGGTCTCAAAGCTCCCGACGCCGTCCATTGACAATCTTCTAAGAACTTATGGTTTCGTAAAGACCAGAGGGAAGGAATTTATTTCTCCAATTTTATCACACATGTAGAATGTTTATTTTTATTTAAAAATTATTTTAAGCGTAAAAAATAAAAACAAAAATTATTTTAAGCGAAAAAAATTTTTATTTCAAGCTAACTCAATCGACTAAATTCTACATGGCTACTTCATTTCTGAGACTGTAATGACTCTGGTCTTTATTCAGCAGCACCATTTTCAAACCTGTTTAAGCCTAAGAATCTCCTAAGATGCTTGCTAAAAATACACATTCCTGAGCACTGTCTTAGACCCAAGGAATCAAAATCTCCAAAAAAGAGTCCTGAACATAAGAAATTTTTTAAGTGGGGCGGGCGCCTGGGTAGTTCAGTCGTTAGGCGTCTGCCTTCGGCTCAGGTCATGATCTCAGGGTCCTGGGATCAAGCCCCTTATTGGCCTCCCTGCTCACAGGGGAGCCTGCTTCTCCCTCTCCCACTCCCCCTTCCTTGTGCTGCCTCTCTCGCTGTTTCTCTCTTTCTGTCAAAAATTAAATAAAATCTTTAAAAAAAAAAGAAAATTTTTAAGCACTTTAAGTATTGCTTATGATCAAGCAAGTTTGGGAAATCCAGTTTAATTTGAATAGATTCAATGTTGGAAATAACAAAATGTCCAGGAAGAAAAGAGAGAGCACAATCTCTATTATATAGCTCCAAGAAGCACGATGATCTCTTTCCTTAGAGACTTCCTGAGGTCTGCTGTATAGATTTAGAGAGAGCGCGGTCCACCAGTAGTTGGTATTCACTTCGAACATGCATAAACATGCATACACAAATATTTTTTAAACGCTGTCTCACAAGCTTTAGGGAAGTATATAGGGTGAAAATTATAAGTAAAGAATCTCAAACATAGTGGTCAAAAATTGTTAAACAATGTTAAATGAAACAGAAAACTATCCAGTCACATAATAATATCTAATTATCCAGTAGCTACTTGGCATCTCATGAGATTCTATTCCAACGTAGTGAATTTAATAATCCTACAGATGTGAGCCTAAGCCGTGGGTGCATCTGGGTAGAGATTCGTGTAGACCTCCAAGAACACAGCTTCCAAAGATGAGAGCTGGTAACAGTATATTTCTTTGAGTGAGATGGAATAGCACAATCACAAAAAAATATATAGTGCTTTCTTTTCAGTATTATTACTTCTGTACTGAAAATAATATTCATTGCAAAGCCAAGAAATGCCAATAAATACGTCATTTGAAAATTATTATTTTTGTTTCACCTTTTGGTTAACAAAACTGTAGCCAGCTATACCAGACTACAATGGTTAATAACTCTGATTTTTTTTTTTTTGTAGAGAATACAAAGCTATCCAGACTGCCTAACGTAGGAGTTTACATAACAAACAAGTAAAAAAGAAAAAAAAAGTATGGGTTCAGTTGGGCCAATTCATACTCGGTGTAATACAATCTCCTCTAAAGTAATACCTCTTATAGGTCAAATATCTCTTCCTACCCCCGCCCCATGTTCCCCCAAAACACATAAAGTTGAAGTGGTAGGGTGTAAATAAACGCTCTTTTCTCTCACCATTGCAATTCATATTCTAGATATTTTCCCAGAGAATTCTTCTGAATAAATTGCTCCTGTTGCAGATCATAGTAATACTCTGTTTTTGTGTATCAGAAACAGAGTAATCGTTAGCAAACGAATAGCGAACCTTATTACAAAGACAGAGACTGAGGTACAGTTGGCCGACTTGCCTGTCTCACAGGGGCCCAAAGGGGTTTTTAGATCAGTGAGGCTGGTCAGTATCCCAGAAAGACCCGGGCGGCAAGCAGGGAGTGAATGGTAATTACTGTCATCATTAGTGTTATCTGTATATCCAATTAAATAATTGTCATTTCCCTAAAACTTCACAAGGGAAAAACCATAATGAATAATTTAATGCAAAAGTAACAAAATGAAATTTCCACCTCCAGAAATGGTAGTGACTCGGACCACAGTGGCAAATCTGTGCCACAGATCATCGCTTGCCCTTTCACTTAGCTTAAAT
This sequence comes from Callorhinus ursinus, assembly GCF_003265705.2. Classification (NCBI taxonomy): domain Eukaryota; kingdom Metazoa; phylum Chordata; class Mammalia; order Carnivora; family Otariidae; genus Callorhinus; species Callorhinus ursinus. The sequence goes on from NW_027397098.1 coordinate 8,544,672, forward strand.
GCCTCCAGGGGATCCTAATAGCTAGATGATATGTTTGCTTTGGAATCAGATACCTGGAACGGTTAGCAGATGACCTGAACACTCAGTGATAAATTCGGCCTTGTCTGTTTGCTTATTTGTTACCTGTATGTTGTGATTGAACATTCCCACTCAAAGATTGGCTTTAAAATTAAAAGCAAGAGTCTGGAAAATTGTTCAGATGATATTCGTAAGCTGAGGTCAACGGCAGCACCTTAAGTCTATTTCCAAATGGAGATAAAAAGGAGATGTACCTGCCTCTCCTTTTTTTTTTTTTCCTTTGCCTATAGACAGAGAACACACTTCACAACCTCCAGAGAACCCCATCCATTGTGAAAATAAGGTTTAACTCCAAGCTATGTCCGCTTCTTTCTCATTTCCCTGGATTTGGCTGTGGGAAAGGTGGGAAGTGAGACAGGACAGAGACCCAAGGAGCTTCTTCATCTGTTCTCATCTCTCCACCCCCACCCTCACCAGGCCACCAGTGGGAGCAAAGCAATGTTGTAAATCCAGGGAGAGTTTATAGGCAAACACGTAATGTCTCCTGGACTCCCAAGTAGAACAAACTTGGAATTGCTCCAGTTGTAAATAGTCCTATGGGTGGGGACATCAAATATTAAGAGAGGAGAGAGTTGAATCAGAGGACCCAGCATCTCGTGCTCCTCTTGTGGACAGCAGAAAAATCCCGTCAATGGCAACCACACAGCCCCCCGAAAAGAGACATCCAGGTTGCTGGTGCTGCATACAAACCCGCATGCAAAAGAGGACCTAAGCATATTATCACTCGGGCACCCAATCTCTATTGAGAACCTATTGTTTATTACATGTAAGAGACTGCCACAAGGATACAAATCAGCCTAAGATACGGTCCAGCCCTCCAGGAGTTTATAATCTCCGTGAGCAGAGGAGATTTAAACATGAGGACACCTTTGCCAAAAAAGTGACACATGAAAGGTATACAACTTAAGTATTACTATAGCAATAAATACGTCTTACGGGATTTCCAAAAAACGTGAGATCACTGGCTCCTAACGTGGCCAGGAAAGGAAGAAATGACAGAGTTTGAGCAGTTGCAGATCTAAGGGAGTCTCGAGGTAGGACAATAATTATTTCTGATGTTCAGGATTTACCCGAATATGTTGTTGTCCCTGATTGAAGACATTCTCACAGAGGAAGCGGCCACAGAAACAAATGTTAAAAAGTGCTTTTCCTTTTGTTAGGTTTTCGGTTTGTTTGATTTGATTTATTCCTTCCCTGTAGAAGTGTTTGAGGCTGGATTCGCTGACTTCTATCAGAAGGACGGGGCAGGGGTGTTGAAGAAATCTCTGTGCACACTGAATAATTATGCTCTGTTTTTCTTTTGTATGCCCTTCTGATATCACAGTCATGGTAGCTCTAGCAAGTCAGAGCAGATTCGCGAAAACAAAGTTAATGAAGAAGTGAGGACTACATTCAGCTCATCGTATTTTTTTTAAGTTCCTTTGTTATGTCTAGCCATTCTAGCCCAAACTTTCTCCACAATTCCATACTTGTTTCTAACACTGACTTAATGCGTTCAGACAATTTCTCCGCCATACATTTTTCACAACTGAGTGCTGACGGGAATGTCTCTTGAGCCCTGTGGCAGATAGAAACCTCCACTTTCACTGCTGCCCACAGTGCATGTGGGTTACCAAGGTCATTTCAATGACTGTCGCAAATCTGGAAGAGCTGAGTCGCCATTATAAAAATAAAAATAAAGGAAGGAGGGAGGGAGAAAGGAAGGGAAGTATGGGAAGAGAGAGATTGAGAGGGAGAAGGAAGGGAAGAAAGAAAAGAGAAGAAAAGAAAAAAAGAAAAGAAAAGAAAGGGGAAAAATGGAAAGAGAAAGAACAGAACAGTGAGCGTGCAGGGCTTCAGAGCCCTGTCTTGGCTTGTCACAGATATTTCCCTTGACTGAAATAATAGTGCAATAAAGTTAGAGCATCAGTTACTTCAACAGCAAGCCTCCCACCCACACAACCCTGCCATTCAAATGTCTTGCTTGTTTTTCTTGTTACATTATTATGATCAGTCTCTTGGTCAAGTCTGTTTGACTAACCTATTGCCATAGGTACTACCCCGTCGAACTTCATCCCATTTAACAAAAGCAAGGCGGTGGCCCAGAACTCTCCTGCTGCCTCCACTACTCTTAAGGCTCCAATCAGATAATCTGGCTCATCAGCTGTGTCTGAGACAGGGGGCTTTAGGACCACAGACTCTTTTTCTTAAGTCGTTCCTTTTATAACGAAGGTGTTGCTTGGGGTCAGTTCTCGACTCAGCGTTCAATCCATGGAGACAAGTATTAAGGAACATGTCTTCTTTCCTTCTTCACATCTACCTGTGGAGGAGGGACATTCCAGTAACGTGTAAAGAAAAGAGGAACCAAAACTGTGATTAGAAATAAAAACGATAGTAATCATTGACACTGACATGTTGTTTCTCAGGTGCCAAGCAGTTCTGAGAAGTTTACCCAGGCCAACTCGTGTACTCCTCATCACAGTTCAGGGACGTGGGTGCTGTGATAACATCCATGTTAGAGACCAGAACCCTGAGATGCAGAAAACGGATTGTTTTGCCCAGGGCCACACAGTTGGTAAAAGGTACAGTCAGAACTGAAATCCAGGCAGCTCGATTCCAGATGTACACTCTTAACTCCTCCTGGTCCACTGAAAACAATTCAGGAGCATTGCTTAGTAGAGTTTTTTGGCAGTCAGCACACTTATCAAATCTGAGGCAGGTCAAAATTCTAAATATGAAAAAGTCATGAGAAAAGATGGCATATGGGGTTGAGAGGTGATTTCCCCACATCCATCGTTAAATTCTGAGACTCCGAATTCACGTATTGAATTTTCTCTGTCTCAAGCCACATATGGATAAATGTGTTTTGTATCCAAGAAGCACTGAGCCGGGCTTCCTCATCCTTGTAATGGAAGTAACGCTACTCGACCTCGTAGGGTTGTTGTGGGGATAAAGGTAATGCAGGCAGAGCCCCAGGCGTAGTGGCCGATACATGGTAGATGATCAATACGTGGTAGCTACTATTCATAACTATTTATTGGATTTCTTCCTTGTCTTTCTCGGTATCAGATCTACCTTGCACTTAGGTGTCTATTCTCACTTCAGAAAGCAAATAAATGTTCCCACTCACCCATCAAAACAAACCGCAATGCTATGAAATGATATCTTCAACAGAACCCCTGTTGGGAAATAGTGAGTACACAAGCCAGTATTTCCTGGACTTCATAATCGGCTTGCAAAAGGAACACTTACATACGATGGTGAAAGTTGTTTTAGAAAGATCTGTTAGAGCAGATACAACAATGCGAACTTGGATAGGTGTGCTAACGAAAGGAAGAAAGTTACGGCCGTGTAGTTATAATTAGATAAGGCGCATCCAAATACAGTTATGATCTGGTAACGGAGCTCCGTGTGTTTGGGGAGCCATCAAAGCATCTTTCTACTGTACATTCTTCTCTGCCTTTCCCTCCCCATCAGAGAAGGAGAGCGGGTATCAAATCATGTGAAGGAGCGTGGCTCCTTCTGCCCCATTGCTCTTGCTCATGGCTTTCTCGTTCTGCTTCAGAAACAGAATTGGAGTCTTCCTTCCAGTGGTCACAGAGGCACGGGGTTCCAGGAGCACCCCAAGAGGGTGTTTCTCATACCTTGATACAGAGAACATAATGTTAGTTGTTGTGCAAATGCTCGAGGCTGGGACCTAACCTAATTCATATATCCTGACTTCTGGCTAGGACTTACATGTCCCACGCTGAGCGAGATCGAACTTTCATGCAAGTAGATATGACCAACTTAGGTTTCAGAGGGAGGGCAGAGACATGCATGTGTCTTTGCCTTTATTTGTATATTTGTGTGCCTGAATTTGCATGTGTCTGTGCAGGCATGTGTCCTAATATACGTGTGTCCATCCGCGTGTCTGTGTGTGACACAGATAGGTGTATCTGCCTATATGCATATGTTTGTGCATTTCTGTGTATCTATCAGTCGTGTCTGTATGCAGTGCCTCGGGGTCTGTAGGTCAGTGTGTTTGTATGCTGTGCATGTCTACACATGCGTCTGGATGCACATGCACATCTGTGGGGCACACACAGCACTTATGCAGAGAGAAACACAAATGTGTTCTAGAGCACAATGTTCCTGTTTAAGACACCAGCCCCTAAGGCACGTTTGATTCACACTTGGCCTGAGCAAGGGGAGAAGAAGAGGGGAAAAAAATGGCTAGGCCATAACTGCAAGAGCCAAGGACCCGTTCTCTAGTGCTTTCGTGGTTCTGCCTGATTTCTGTTACTACTCGCCACACTGAATGGATTGCATTCTCACCCAGTTTTGAAATGATGTATGAGAGTATGTCCCTGGGGCCACAGGAGGTCCCGCTTCAGGAGGGCAACACACAAGGAGGACAGAAGAAAACTTTTCCCTCTCCCCCCCGGAACACATAGTATGAGCCCATGAGCCCAAGAGAATAACGGTAATCATTAGTTCACTAGGTGATTTCGGAAAAGGTGTCATGACCTTTTCTTCCAAAGCCTGCCCTATTTCCTTAATCAAGCTAGCATTTTCTAATAGAAACATTATCATTCGACATCAGAAATACCAAATACAGGAATCCTGTACACATCCTAACCCTGACCAAAAAAAAAAAAAAAATACTTTACTGGAAATGTTTGCAAAATGACAATACTATTAAATGAAAGATAAAGAAACAGGCATGACCACAAAGAGCAGAAATAAGGGAACACCTCGAGAGACCTCCAGTCATGAAGCTCTGGGAAAGACAAGAATGGCTTAATTAGCCACTCATTAATTTCTGGTACTTTAAAAATATTTTAATTCACTAGCTTGATAAAAAAAACTTTTACACACCAATTGTGGTCTCTTGTTATGCAGCTAATACCCAGGATGATTTCTCCAGATGTTTTTCTTCTCGAACATTCACTGATCATTATCCTTAGGATAATTCTGCAAAAGAGCAGAATTCTAAACAGCCCAAATCCCCATCCCTACACTTGTATTAAAAATTATTTTGGGGTGGTGTGAAGAGGGGATGAGGAAAAAGAACAAAGTGGAGCTGAAAAACAACTTTGGAAAATTTGTAAGCCAGAATGACGTGTGTATGTGTGTATGTGTGTGTGTAATTACAAGAATTGATATCAGGGCACATTTTTTTACAGTGTCCTGGGCTGATAATCAGAAGACCTGAATTCTAATCTTTACCCTTCACTGATTTCTTGATTGACCTTTGGCAAGTCACTTCAAACCACCCTGTAGTGGTTTCAAGGGCCCCTCTTGGCCAGGTTGTGTTGACTCAAATCCTTTCTCAACCACTTAATAGTTGCATAACTTTAGGCAAGTTACTTAACCTCTCGTGCCTCTCTATTCTTATAAGAGTTGGAAGATAATTGCTTCCAGATCATAGGGTGGTGATGAAGGGCAAATGAGATAGTAGGTATAAAATACTGTCTGGGGGCACCTGGGTGGCTCAGTCAGTTGAGGGTCTGCCTTTGGCTCAGGTCATGATCCCAGGGTCCTAGGATCGAGCCCCGCATCGGGCTCCCTGATCAGGGAGGAGTCTGCTTCTCCCTCTGCCTGCCGCCCCCCCTGCCTGTGCGTGCTCTTACTCTCTCTCTCACTCTTTCTCTCAAATAAACAAATAAAAATCTTTTAAAATTAATTAATTAATTAATAAAAAAATACTATCTGGAGTATCAAAAGTTCTCAATAAATATTAGCCATTGTTATTAGCTCTGAATCAGTGTCCTCAGGTAGAGCAGGAGAGGGCCAGAGTAGATGACCTAATGAATTCTTCCAGTCTTCAGGAAAACCATCATAGAGAATACAGCTAATAACCCAGATCCCCCAGTCCCTGTGGCAACAAGGAGCCCTCCTCCGATCTTATTTACCAGAGGTCATGTTCATGCTGTCGATTGGTCACACAGGCCTTACTGATTCATCTTCTACATGCAGTTCTGATGACCATGTTCATCTGATTTCTTAGACTACAGCAAATTAGAAGCCCGCATTAAGAAGGAGAAAGAATGTTGGAAGAAAAACACCTTGTAGGCAAGAATGATTGCAGATGATCTGATGTTAACAGAGTAAACAGTTGTGATCATGGAATGAAGTATGTGTGCACCACCATGACTTCAAGTCATTAAAAAATTCTTGGGCAACTCTTAATTCTCAAACTATTTCTATTAAAAATTATTCACATTTTATAGACTAGGGGATTATCAGCTTCTGATAATTCCCTTTATTGGCAAGATGTAACTGGTTATTGTTTAAACCTCTCCCCAGTTTTGCTGGCCCTCTTTCATCTCTCCTGGCTCGGCATCTCTAGCACCATGATGCAGGTGGTAGCGCTGTCCAGATCTTCTTTTGTGTCCCAGTGGGGAGATGGATAGAACATGAGAGAATATCAGGCGAGGTAATCAGCACCGACTACACCAAGGCCTCCCTATGTAAGCCTGATTCATCTTCTAGCACCACTCGAATATCTGTTATGATATTTTCAGCACAGATAATAGAAAGCCCCATCACAGAATGGTTTCGATAGCAAAGACATTTATTGTTTCACATAATTGAAAGACCAGAGAGTGAAAGGAAGTTTCCAGGCAAAGTCTGATCACCAGCACAAGCATGTCAACAACGTCTATGTTTCTTTCTCTTTCCTCCCTGCCGCCCTCAACACCAGCTTCATCTTAAGGGTGGCCCTAGAGTCATCAGGTGGTGTCAGTGAAATTGGAGCTGTGCGCTCTCTTGTTCATGTCTAGCAAGACGAAGAGACAAGGCTCTACCTCAGGCACTGAGTATAGGTCCTTCCCTCTGTTTGTTGGGTGGACTCCAATTACAGACCTACCCCTGGCTCAGTAAGGGAAGCCAGAGGAATGCCTGCCCTTGTCACCCCAGATCAGGCACGATCTACTCCTACAGTAGAGAATGAAGTCGTCTGCTCCTTTGTCATTGGAGGGAGGGGTAAACACGTAAATAATTAGGAGTTTTATGAAGGAATACAGGGAAATAGGTGTCGGGTGGGTAACCAGGAGTTTCCACTCCCCAAAGTAATAATAAAGTTCACTGTTGAATTATCAAAATGGCATTTCCATGTTTAATCTACCTGGGCTCCCTTTAATCAAAGCACTCATGTCAGGTGATTATTAGAATAAAAACTGTGAAGACAGTAGGCAAAGATGTTTTCCCATAATTGTTTTTATTTCTCTTAGGACTGCATTATTTTAATTTAAAATCAAACACCAAGATCTTTCAACTTTTTATACAAAACATATGAAAGATGATAGGGGTTCCCACAAAACCTAGTTTTATTAAGAGAAAGCAATTTAGAACATGGACGTATTTCATTTTCCTAAGAGGAAAAAAAAATTTAATGTAGTAGATTCATCTGATAGGGAAGAAATACATAGAATAAAATTGAGAGCATGATACAGTGGGAAAAGCCTCAAGCTAGAAATTGACCCACCCAACCACTAAAATATTTTGTCTGTGTAAGTCACATAAGAATAGAAATAACTTGAAGGATGCAAATTAGCATGCCACAAGCCAAATCTGGCCCTACGGTGAATTTTTTGAGGGAGAAGTGGATAGCATCCACTGTCTAGCCGTATCTGACATAATCCCACTGTTGAGAGCATAGTAACAGAGCTCCCAAGAGTAAGCACAACCAATCACCAAATTTCAGGAATTATATACAATTGTTCAGAGTCATATACAATGAAAATATGCTTAGAAGTTATCCCCACAGCCTATAAAGATCCATTATATTATTAATGTATCAAAAAATACATGTCTTCATTGAGAATTATTGTTTGCCAGGAATAGTTGCAAGATAGTTTATATAACTCAAGTCAAAATCTTTTTATTATCCTCTATTATATGACCCAGAGGGTAGTGTTTTAAAAGGACAATCCCTCAAAATGGTTACTGCCATGTTCTAATTTCACAAAGTCCATCCATCTTTTTTTAAAAAGATTTACTTATTTATTTGAGAGAGAGAGAGAGAGCATGAGTGGGAGGGGCAGGGGGAGAGGGAGAGAGAGAATCTCAAGCAGACTCTGCACTGAGCAAAGAGCCCCTTGCAGGGCTCAATCCCACCACCCTGAGATCACAACCTGAGCTGAAACCGAGAGTCCAATGCTTCACCGACTGAGCCACCCAGGTGCCCCCAAAGTCCATCCTCTTAAGAATCTACATATGCTCTAGAAGTGGAAATTACCTCTTCCATGGAATCGGAAGGATTGGCCATTTATACACATAGATGCCACTTTAACTCAGTTTCCTTGCAAAACAGCACCCGCCTCAGTTTCATCAAGTGGCAGTGAAACCTTTCAAAGAAGTGCTCCCACCACAGAGCTCCCCGCGGCCCATGAAATGTCCTTCCTGATGCATGTGTCAGAGCCTATGCAAAAGTGCACAGAACGCATTTCCTATTCACCACTCAGAACTCATTCATCAGCATTAAAAGTTTTTGGCACATGCTGAACATTACATAATCATATGTCAGTACAGAAGCTTTTAGCATCTTGTCACTGTTCATGGTGAGCCATCCTCAATGTTGTAATATCACTGATATCTCCAGAAGATAACCCAAAGGTGTCTACTGGCTATATAATTTGTCAGACATTAATAAAGATTGGAACTATCAGAAAACATACAGTATTGATCCTGATAGCAGTTTTGATAAAATTTAAAAGTAGCCTCAGGTGTAGCTCCCTTAGATATGGGTGTTTGTTTGCTTGCTTGCCTGCTTGTTTGTTTTAAGCAAATGACTGAAACTGCCCCACGTGCTCATCTTTTTTAACTATATGCCAAAGACTTGTTAAGCTTTCTGACTTCATGGCCAGCTTCTGACATTTGCTTTCTCTTGTTGGAAAAAGTTGCTGTTTTCATTGTGTTATTCCTTGATCCCAGTGAGGATAACTGAACAAACCTCAAGGAAATTTTCAGGAAAGTCCCAAGAAAACTTTGAAAAGTGTGCCTCCATTAGCAGATAACAGTGTCCAAAGATCCTCAGTCAATTGGTTTCTGAAGACCCTAGCAATTTAATTAAAAAACAGCAAAGAAATCCTGCATTAAATTTTTGTTACTTAAATGCAGTTGCTCCCTGCCAGAGCCCGAGGGTTTTCCCAAACAGTGATTAGGAAAGTGAACAAAAGTGATCCATTTGACCACATTAATTGATCTGCAGAGTGGAATTTCAGAAATCTTTTACTGAGCCAATTATCTAATTTTAAAACTAATATGATGAAATAATTCAGGGAAAACCCCACAACTTCACTGGGTCCTTCAGATTAATATTTCAAAGCTCTCAAACATCTGGCTTACTTGCCCTTTCCAGGATTTTCAACACGGCATTGTTGCGTAATGCATCCCTTCCAGCCAACTGGGTCTACCATCAGCCACATGTATCTTCACCTTCCCTTCTCTTCACCTTTGTCCACCATGTGTCCTGGCCTGACATGCTTTCATTTTTCTCCATGCTCTTCTTGGCTAAACTCAAGTCATGCTTCACCTTCCCCCATGAAGTTTTGGCAAATAACTTCCTCTCTGAAACCCTATTGTTCTTATCACCCATTCCCCACATCGTACAATCTCTTAGATTACTGCTAGCATTTCATATCTCTATTCCTATTCTTTAATTGACCTCACATAGATTTTCCATCCCCAGACATGTTGTGCATTTGTCTTTATGTCTGTCTAGAGCCTTATGAAATGCCTGGTGTGTGGCCGATGTCAATTATACCAGTCTGAAGGGTTGAGCTGATGTACTTAAATCATTTAATCCGAATACAAAGATAGAACAAGGGACTGTCAGGTAATAGCTGTAAGATAAATAATGTATACCTGGGGTCCAGGAACCTAAAATAGATTTCTAAACCTGACACTAAGGAGACAGTGACTTATATTGGACAAGTCATTTCATCTGCCCAGCTTCATGTTTCTCATCTGTCGAATTGGAAGAATAATAATGACTCTCAGATAAAAAGCTTCTGCACAGCAAAGGAAACAATCAACAAAAGTAAAAGGCAACCTTCAGAATAGGAAAAGATACTTGTAAATGACATATCTGATAAAGGATTAGTATCTACAATATATAAAGAACTGATACAACTCAACACCTAAAAAACAAATCATCCAATTAAAAAATAGGCAGAAGATATGAACACACATTTCTCCAAAGAAGATATCCAGATGTCCAACAGACACAGGAAAAGATGTTCATCATCGCTTACCATCAAGAAAATGCAAATCAGAACTACAATGGGATATCACTCACACCTGTCAGAATGGCTAAAATCAACAACACAAGAAACAACAGGTGTTGGTGAGAATGTGGAGAAAGGGGAACCCCCTCCTGCACTGTTGGTGGGAATGCTGAGTGGCACAGCCATTGTGAAAAAATGGAGCTTCCTCAAAAAGTTAAAAATAGAACCCAACAATCCAGCAATTGCACTACTGGCTGTTTACCCCCAAAATACAAAACACTAATTCCAAGGGATACATGTACCCTTATGTTTATAGCAGCATTATTTACAATAGTTAAGATATGAAAGCAACTCAAGTGTCTATCAATAGATGAATGGCTAAAGAAGATGTGAGATATAAATATCTAATGGAATATTACTCAGCCATTAAAAAGAATGAAATCTTGCCATTTGCAATGACATGGATGGAGCCAGAGTATAATTCTAAGTGAAATAAGTCAGAGAAAGATAAATATCATATGATTTCACTCATATGTGGAATTTAAGAAAAAAAACAAATAAGCAAAGAGGAAAGAGAGAGAGAGAGAGAGAAAGACAAACCAAGAAAGGTTCTTAATTATAGGGAACGAACCGAGAGGAGAGGTATGGTGGGGGTTGGGTGAAATAGGTGATGGGGATTAAGGAGTGTACTTGTGATGAGCACCAGGGGATTAAAATAAAAACTTAAAAAAAATGACTTCCTTACCTATTTCATTAGATCACTGTGAGAGCCAAATGATATAATGTTTTTAAAAGTATGCAAAGTTAATTACCTTACAAATATGAATGTTCATTGTTAGGCAAAAGAAACACTACCTTTAGAAATCCCATATCAAATGTAGTGAAGAGCTCCTAAAATGATCGATGCTGCTGTTAATTTTAAGGTATACTGTGATCAACTTTACATGGTGCTGTAGATCAGGTTGTTCTTCTCATTTTACAGATGAAAGTTTGAAGTTTTCTAGAAGCTAGTGATTGATGTAAGGTGAATGACAGCACCAAAATGAGATAAGTTCCTTGCTCTAGTCAGTAGCTTTGAGCCCAGGGGCCACCATGACTTCTTTGTAAATTTTTCCTGAAGCACCATTAAAGCTCTGATTCTTAGGGATACATATAAAGCAACACTCTGAAAAGACCAATCTCTCCTCTCTAAAGTTCCTAGCACCCTACATCAGTATACATAACGTCCTTGGATCCATGATTGGGCTCCATAACTCTTCTGTCTTCTGGCTTTCTTCTCTGGACTTTTTTTTTTTTTAAGATTTTTATTTATTTGTTTTGACAGAGAGAGAGAGAGCAGGAGAGCACAGGCAGGGCGAGCAGCAGAGGGGGAAGGAGAAGAAGCGGGCCCCCTGCTGAGCAGGCAGCCTGATGTGGGGCTCGATCCCAGGACCCCGGGATCATGACCTGAGCTGAAGGCAGTCGCCTAACCGACTGAGCCACCCAGGCGCCCCGTCTGGCCTTTTTCTAAAGTCCAAATACTTACCATTTCTTAATCGCCAACTTCCTCTGAGACAGTTCCATTTGGATGTCCCACAAGAATGTCACATTGAAGAAAACCAAACCTGACTTGTCATCTCTTCCCTCGCACCCTTCCCAACCTGAAAATGGTAACTCTTTCTGGGTTGTCTATCTCGGACACGTACAACCATCCACACGGCAGCCAAATCCAAAAACTGAGAAGTCATCCTTGGCCTCACTCTTACTGAAGACTTACTAATTCCTGCTCATTCTGTCTCCTTCCCATCTCATCATGAATCTGCATGTCCAAGAGCTGGGGTTCGTTGTCCACTGCTTTAGATTACCACCACAGTCTTCCAACTCATCGTCCATTCTATGACCAGAAAAATCCCTTTAAGATACAAAGCAAATCCTAGCAATCCCTTTCAACCCAGTGACAATTTCATTGTGCCTCCATTTCCATCCAGCAGGAGGATGAGGATGAACCATGTGTCCAACTCCTTCATATGCACACAGGACCTCCCTCACCCAGATCATACCTCCCTTCCTTCAAGTCCCACCGGAGATGCCAATGTGCCCCGGAAGATCTCCCTATTAACTCTCTTCTGAAAATGGACTGGGGAGTACCCTACACTTACCCAACTGAGCATTCTCCCACTACCTTGTAATCACCTTCTGTTTGCCTGCACAGCCCAGTAGCTTAAAACCTCCTTCAGAGCAGGACCAATCTTTCACCAAGTTGTTTCAGTTGCTCTTGTCCCCAGAGCCCATCCATGGTATCTTGTGTATAATCCACTCTCAATAAAGAAGAAGACAATGAAACAAACAACAACAAAAACAAGTTACTCTCCCTTCCTCTCTGCTTACTTTTCTTCATCCTGAAATATTCTCCTTCTTCTGCTCTATTGGATATCATGAATCGTGTTTATTTCAGGACATCTTCTTAAGTGAATCTGCTCTTGTCAGTCCTTACTCTGCATCCCTTCTCCATGTGTCTATTAAATGAACGTGTGTTGTGTTTCTACTTTTTGGAACGTTGTAGATAAATTGTGAGGTTGAAGCTCCTGCACATAGCATCTCCCAGCACCGACTTTGAACTCCTTGGGTAAGCACTGCTGTTCTTAAAATCTTCAGTTCCTCCTGACTTCCTACATTCACCAGCACTCAGTCGCTCCTCATTAAGGACCGTGCAGGATGCGCCATCATCCCATCCAGGCTTCACAACCCAAGCTCTTGTCATTCCTGCATCACTGTGCACTTTTCTGCATTAATTCTCACACAACCTTGACAGACTCTTCATTATGTTTCCATCTAACAAGGAACTGGAGTGTTCACTGACAGGGAGGCAGAGTGTAATGTGCCCAACTAAGAGCCAAGCAGGACTTAAAGATCAAAGATGTCCTTCCTCCCTAATCCAGGGCTCCCCCTTTTAGGTTGGACAAACCATTTTCAATACTTTAGGTTTTTCACCTATTAGGAGAAGGATTTGTAAGATTCCTACTAGCTCTCTACAAGGGTATATTACAAAAGTAATAATAACCCAAACAAATGACAGATCTGATAACTGATGATAGTCAAAACTGAGTGTACCCTCATAGATATAAATCTCTTTAAGATGTTTGCAACACGTTTTGAAAGAAGGAGGGTAAAAACGATAGAGCTAGACCATCAGGTATTTCAGTTTTACATTAGCATGATTTTCTTAAGTCAGGTCATTCCAGTGCTGCCCATGTAGGAGAAATCTGAAAGGCACTCACTGAACTAGCACAGTCTTCCAAGGAGGAAGGACTAGAATCAAATAGAAAATGAATATTTAAACAAACCTCAAACCTTTCAAAGAAGGTATACTACATTGATCCCATTTTCCTATTTGTTCATTTTTTGTGAAAATCCCTATTTAATTTGTTTAAACTATTCTAGGCAAAATGCCCAGGAACCGAGGTAGACACATACATGAGAAAAGGGTAGTAAGCAGATAAGGAGGCTGACCTGAAAAATCCGTGAAGTTAACTCCATTTTTCTTTTGATTTTTTATAGTCACTGACTTCACCACAAAATCAGATGGTGCGGTTTGTGCTCCAAAGGTTCCTTTGTTCCAACAGAGCTATCTACATTAACATCAGAATTATCACTGCCACAAGGAGATTTTTTTTTAATCTTACTTTAATAATAATATTTCAGTGAGAAGGCAGCTGGTAAAAATGTGTGTTCATGTGTGTATATGAGTGTGTGTGTGTGTGTGTGTGTGTGAGCATATATATATATATATGAATATAAATATATGTTTTAAACTACAAGATGAAGGGGCGCCTGGGTGGCTCAGTTGGTTAAGCATCTGCCTTCAGCTCAGGTCATGATCCCAGGGTCCTGGGGTGGAGCCTCACGTCAGGCTCCCTGCTCAGGGGGGAGCCTGCTTCACCCTCTGCCTGCCACTTCCCCTGCTTATGCTCTCTCTCTCTCTCTCTCTGTCAAGTAAATAAATAAAATCTTAAAAAAAAATACTAAAATAAGATAAAATAAATCACAAGATGAAGTATTTAGATACTTAAAAATTCACTAAAGCTTATTAATCCTAAATCCTATTGATTTCCCTTATTTTCATATGTGGGGCTATAACAATGGTCATATTAGTTTCATTTTTAATCTACATAGTATTCATTTATGCTATATTATTGTCATTAGCTTACATATTTCCTAATTTGGAGACATTTTGATAGTTTAAAATATGAGGGTCTTATAGATAGTGCTGCTGTGACTATCTTTACTCAAATTTCTCTTTTGTATACATGCCTCACAGTTGAATGATTGGCTCTAGGTCTAGAAAAATAGGGGCGCCTGGGTGGCTCAGTCAGTTAAGCGGCTGCCTTCGGCACAGGTCATGATCCTGGGGTCCTGGGATCGAGTCCCACATTGAACTCCCTGCTCAGTGGAGAGCCTGCTTCTCCCTCTCCCTCTGCCTGCCACTGTGTCTACTTGTGCTATCTCTCTGTCAAATAAATAAACAAAATCTTTTAAAAAAATAGAAAAATACGTAGCTCTTATTACATCATTCTGGGTTTGTGATCATCAAGATTAAACCAATTTATAAATGCCACCAATGTATGAAGATAGATTCCCAATAGTCCAGCCCTCAGTAATTTTTTAAAATAGGTCCCTTTGTTTTATTGGGTCAAGTGGCATATCAAGATACCTAAAATCTGCATAATTTTCATTTACCTTACTGTTGATGACAATACATATTGTCACCATGATCCTTTACTACTGCATCTACACAATGGAAATCTATGGACCGCAGCTGTGGGCCAAGCACTGAGTCAAAACTGAAGACCATAAAGAGGAACAAGAACAGCAAACAATGTTGTCCATCCACACAACAGAATACTATGTGACAATAGAAAGCAATGAGCTGGCACATTAACAAAGAAGAAGAATTTCAAAGGCATGACGCCAAGCGAAGGAAGGCAGTGAGAAAGCCGTAGAGTGTATGACTCCATTTACGTGATTTTCTGGAAAAGGCCAAAGCATATGAACAGGAAACAGATCGGTGGTCACCCGGAAGTAGTCACCAGTGCTGGATGATAGAAGCACTCTGTACCTTGACTATGGTGGGAATTGCAGGGCCACCTTACACCTATACCCCTAAAAGTCTGAGTTATACTAAATATAAATGACATTTCAACACGCCTGACTCTAAGAAGTGCCAATTGCCACCGTGTAGAGTATTTTGTAAGAGTGAAGATTCTTTGGTCAGGCTTCTGGAACTCGCATTTCCTCCATATCCCTTCCTGACTCGTCGCCCTGCCCTGCGTACGTGTTTAACCTCTCTGTGCTTCACCCTGCCAATCTTTAAGTGGGGTGTAATATGTCATGGGGTCATTAGGAAAGAAAATTAATGCAAAGCATCTAGGATACTGTAAGAGATCAATAGATTTCCTTTTCTTATTTGAGTGTTACAACAGACTAGTAGATCCTGTCCAGTTGGGAAGCAGGCAAGTGGCCAGAAAAGCCCATTTTGGAAAGAAGAAACTCAAATACCCATTAGTTACAGAAAAATAGTTTTTGCCTAATTATGAGCCAGAGAGATAAATATTAAACACAAACATCACTTTTGCTTACAAAATATGCAGTTTTTCTTTTTCTAACTTTATCATTATTATTATTTAAGAATGAGACCCAGAGTGCATCAGAGCTATTGAGATGAATATGCTTGTATTCCTGGTAGATGTATAACTAGATCTACCTTTACAGAAAACAACATGGCGTCAGGACTGAGGGTCTGAAAGTATTAAAACTCTTCAACTTAGGGGTGCCTGGGTGGCTCAGATGGTTAAGCATCTGCCTTTGGCTCAGGTCAGGATCTCAGGGTCCTGGGATCAAGCCCCACATCGGGCTCCTGGCTCAGCGGGGAGCCTGCTTCTCCCTCTCCCTCTGCCTCTCTCCCTGCTCATGCTCTCTCTCTCTGTATCTCTGTGTCTCAGATGAATAAATAAAAATCTTAAAAAAAAAAAAGCCTCAACTTAGTCATTTTGCTTTTATATTTTTTAAAGATTATATTTATTTGTTTATTTGAGAGAGAGAGAAAGAGAGCATGAGCAAGGGGAGAGGCAGAGGAAGAAGCAGACTCCCCGCTGAGCAGGGAGCCCCGATGTGGTTCTCGACCCCAGGACCCTGGATCATGACCTGAGCCGAAGGCAGGCGCTTAACTGACTGAGCCACCCAGGCATTCCTAGTGGTTTTGCTTTTAAAAATGTTTCCTACAAAAGCATCAATAAAGCCCAGAGGGATTAATGTGCAAGATCAACTATTGTGATTACTTATAAAAGAAAAAGAAGGGCCACTCCCTAAGTATTAGAGAAATTATTTTTGGTATCTGCATACTGCTGCATAAACACACGCACACACACAGATATGTTTGGGGAAATTATTAAATGGGCACAGGAAGAAATTCAGCCCAAACATGAACTTTTTTTGGAAGGCTCAATATCTGGCTCCTGAAGGAAAACTGAAGTTTCTTACATGGGAAAAACTGAGAATTACACTTTGTGCCAAAAGGCCAAAAGCCTAAGGACACTCATGGTGTCCTGGGAAGGCCAAATCTCCTAGAGTAATTAGAGTACAGAGTTCACAGCAAGAAGTGATATGATACAAAATAAAAAATCAGCCTCAGGAGTTTCTAAAAAATTAGTACGGCATGCTCACAAGCCCAGACTGTATTTTGCAAATGCAAATGATTAGAGCTTTTTTTTTTTTGAAGATTTTATTTATTTATTTATTTAAGAGAAAGAGCAAGAGAGCACAGCAGGGGGGAGTGGCCAAGGGAGAGGGAGAAGCGGGCTCCCCACTGAGCAGGGAGCCCCGTGTGGGGCTCAATCCCTGGGATCATGACCCGAGCCCAAGGCAGACGCCTCACCGACTGAGCCACCCAGGCACCCCCCATTAGAGCTCCTTAAGATAAGGCTTAAAACAATTATTTGACTTTAGAAAGACACCCCTGGTGAGCAGGGTCATCCCATTTTCCTCCTTTGGATATTTACCAAATGGAATTAGATATTAAAAAAAAAAAAGCTTAAAAATTAATAGCAAGAGATAGCTCCTAAGTTGAGCACACCAGATACGGGATTACAAAGTACAGCAAGATTCATGGTGATTTAAAACATCTCATTATGGACTCACAAATGTTTGTTGAATCCATTACTTTCATAGGAAGGCAAGCCCATTATTGCCATCACCTGTTTTTTGTTGTTTGGGTTGGATGATTTTCTAAGGAAGGCTTGTTTCCTCAACTTTGATCTTTTTTTTTTTTTTCCTACCTTCTGGGCTGTTTTGCCCCACTTTTAGAACACAGTTTAGCTCCTGGGTATTTTGCAAACTCTATTTTTTCTTCCTGATAAGTTCATCAGCTAATGCTTGTGCTGTTTGGAATCCTAAATCAGCAATCCAGTGAAGGTGAGTTATTCCCCCTTTGCTTCTCCATCTCTGAGTCATCTTTTGCAAAATGGCGGGCACTACTTCCAAGTCAAGGCTTGGAGTGGTTACACCCTGAACAAAACACTGTCTCCTTGCCCAAACTTTTATCAGAAGGCGTTGCAGAAACTCATTAAGTCACTTGAGTCAAAGATCCAGGTGAGTCATTCTGAACCTCCAACCAGTTCAACTTTTCCCTCTGGTAACAATTAATTATATTTTTCCCTTTTCCTACTCCCACCTCCACCAACATTCAATCACCTGTTCCACATGGTCACACACACTCACTCTGAGTTTATAAGCTCATATAAGGTTCACTCGCTTGGCACTCACAGGAGAGAGATAAAAAATAAAATGTCTCTAGCTTTTCTACCGAGTGCCTGGAAGTAGGGGGAAAAAATTGAAAACTTAGTCCTAAAAGTCATGCAACTTAATCTTAAACAGCATTTGCTTTTTGACTTCACGTTTTAACTTCTTGATGAAAGAATGTAAGGCAAACACTCTATATGAAAATATTCCAGTGAAAGGGTGCTATCTTAATTATTCAAGTAATTTAATATGGCTTGCCTGGTGAGACCTAGTCTGGGTGGAGGATCCATGAATCTCAGATGTGCGAAAGAGTACTCATAGAAAGTGCATGGGCTCGGGGCACCTGGGTGGCTCAGTTGGTTAGGTGTCTGCCTTCAGCTCAGGTCATGATCCTGGGGTCCTGGGATCAAGTCCTACATCGGGCTCCCTGCTCAGTGGGGAGTCTGCTTCTCCCTCTCCCTCTGCCTCTCCCCCTGCTTGTGCTTGCTCTCTCTCTCTCTCAAATACATAAATAAATATAATCTTTTAAAAAAGGAAAAGAAAGAAAGTGCCTGGGCTCTGCAGTTAATCAAACTGGGTTTGAATATCAGCTCTCTCATTTCCCACCCTATGACTTTAAACAAGTCATTCCACCTCACAGAGCCATGATTTCATCTATTGGACTAACACCTATCTCAGATGGTTGCCATGGGTACTTATTGTAACAACATATTTAATGCCAAGCAGAATGGCT
This sequence comes from Callorhinus ursinus, assembly GCF_003265705.2. NCBI lineage: Eukaryota > Metazoa > Chordata > Mammalia > Carnivora > Otariidae > Callorhinus > Callorhinus ursinus. Next base: position 8,563,449 of record NW_027397098.1, read on the forward strand.
ATTCTTTGGGAAGAAATAATGCAACAATAATAAACAATAATAATAAACACTCTGCTAAGCATTCTATCTAAATTAACTCAATCCTCTCAACAACCTCGTGAAGGAGATACAGGTGTCCCTTCAATAATGCAGGTTTAGGGGTGCTGACCCCAAGCACAGTCAAAAATCCATGCATAACTTTTGACTCCCCCCCAAACTTAACAGCCTACTATTGATCAGGAGCCTTATGGACAACATAAACAGTTGAGTAACACATATTTTGTATGTTGTATGTATTAGATACTGTAGTCATCCAATAAAGTAAGCGAGAGAAAAAATATTATTGAGAAAAATCATAAGGAAGAGAAAATACACAACAGTGCTATACTGTATTAATGAAAAACAAAACTGTGTAAGGGGATCTGTGTAGTTCAGACCCATGTTGTTCCAGGGTCAGCCATACTACCACTATGCCATTTTACGGAAGGGGAAAGTGAACCACAGAAAAGTGAATTTCGTTATTGAAGATCATAAAGACATGAATTGCGTAAAGCAGATTCAAATCTGGAATCCATGCATTAAACCATAATGCCTCCGGATGCATTCCCTTCTCTCCTTAATGATTATGAAGAAGGTTGGCTGGCAATCTCAAAAGTTCTGTCATCTTGAGGGTTAGTAATTGAGTTGGAAGCCAGCACCTTTCAACCTAAGGCTCCAATTCCTTTCTTGTATATTTCCCTAAGAAACAAAGATAAACAAAAGACATAATAAAGCATTGGATAAGGGTGGACGGTGGGTTTTGAATAAGAAACTAGAATGTTGCACTACTGCCTTGTGATAATGAGGAGCCCAGGTAGAGTGACTAATTAGCTGGTAATGACCTGTTCTGAAATAGCCATATCAGGTCCTTACCCTGCTTTAGAGTCAGATCCATGAGGCTCTGGAAAGATTCTAAGGAGGAAACCATCACTGTGACTAGCACTCGGGTCCACCTTCTCTTCTTCTCAGGCTAACATCTTGCATCCCGGGATGCAACAGCCAGCCCCCACAACACCGTAAAGAAGGCAAAGCGGGATTTTGGTGCTATGTCCCTTTCTTTCTCCCTAGTGTTTCTTCCTCCTACTCACCGACCCCCTCCCATCCACCCTCTGTTGGTGAAGCCACGAGTACCTCAAGTGCAGTGACTGTCAAGAGAGTTGACATGCTCTAGCTGGTAATGGAGCCCCCAGAAGTCACCTGGTGGAAACAGCAGCCCACCCTCTCACCCACAAGACAGCCCATTTCCTTCAGGAGTATCTGTAGACCCATCATAGCCTTCTAAGCCTCCTACCCTTCTGGGGTCATGAACACACTCAGCAAGTCATGCGTCATGCTTCCATATCTAAATCCACAGGTATTTTCCCACACCCACCCAAACAGCTACCCTGGCCTTGCAGTTCAAGACCAACAGCAGTGAGGATAGAGCCAGCTGTAATTGAGGAGATGGGAGGTGTGGATTTGTTATCTGGGCCCCACCTGCTTCTGACCCGAGGCAAGGGGAGCCCTGGAAACCAGTCCAACTCTAATAAGGGAAGAGGCACTGTAGGTCAGGGAGACGTAATGGAAAGAGACACCCTTTCCTTAACTGATCGAATCAGTGATGGGGCTATGAGGTGTTAGGAGCGTGATTACTTTCAATCACAGGGAAAACTTCAGGAGCATGACGATGACAATTATAGTTCACATTGTTGGAGCACTTACCATGCCAGGCATTCTTCGAAACTCCTTCATGGAGTACCTTGTTTAATATCCTGACTACAGTCCTTTGAGGTTGGCACTGTCACCCCCATTGTAGAGAGGAGAACACAGGTAGAGAACAGTTAAGCAATCCTTCTCAACTCATGGCAAGTGAGGAAGACGGGATAGAAACCCAGCAGGCAACCGTCAGAGCCCTTGTTCCCAACTCCTTCTCCACGAATAACCAAAGCTGGGACTGGCAAGCTTTGCCTGGGATGACCCAGGTAGTAACTGTTTCAGGCTATGCATTCGGCCCTAATGAACTCAAAGCTGCCATCGACTAATTTAAACCAGGGAGCTTTGCAGCGTTTCAATAAAACTTTATTTATGAACAAGGAAATTTGAATTTCATACCATTCCCCGTGTCATGAAATATTCTTCTTTTGCCTTTTTTCCCCCAACTGATTTAATAGGTATAAACCATTCTTGGCTCACAGGCCCTATGGAAACAAGCAGCAGGCCACATTTGGCCCGCAGGCCATGGTTTACAGATCCCTGATCAAAAAGATTGAAAACAATTTAAAACAAAGACAATTGGAGAGAAATGTGAATCATGTTCTTTTTTTCTCCCCCCTGCCATTTTCGCCTTGTATTTATTTCCACCTGAAGGTTATTTCCATCATCCCTTTTCCTATCATTTGAACCCACGCAGGCAACTGCGGAATCTGGTTGGTATCTCCACGTTTAATAAGCCGCGTGGCCTTGAGCAGTTAACATGACTCTTTTGTCACGGCTTCCTTGTTTTACTAACAGTGGTTGTGTCACAGGTTTGGTAGTTGTAGGTATTCAATTACATCATGCATGCTAAGCAATCATCCAGGTCCTCAGCACATTGTAAACTCTCAATAAATGTTAACTCTTATGGCTACTAGAATCATTATCATTACTACTACTATTATCAACACCATCATCACCCCAACTGAGAAAATGAACATAGCACCTCCCCTGCAGTTCAGCTCTGCAACTCTCTGTTGTTGACTGATGTTCTACCTTGGAAGTGAGTTAAAAAAAAAGTCCTGTAGGGGTGCCTGGGTTGTGATCCCAGAGTCTTGGGATGGAGCCAAGAATCCGGTTTGGGCTCCCTGCTCAGCGGGGAGCCTGCTTCTCCCTCTCCCTCTGCCCCTCCCCCCTACTTGTGCTCTCTCATGCATGCTTTCTCTCTCAAATAAATAAATAAAATCTTAAAAAAGAAAAGTCCTCTAAATATCCTCCCCATTCTCCTCACAGTATCACACCCCAAACCCAGCCCCAAAGGGAAAAAAAAAAATACGCTTCTGTATTGCTCCATATTCTCAACATTTCAGGGGGAAAAATAATCTCATCTACACAGAATTCTAGCTGTTTGTCTTGGGCTTACTCCCCGGCAGTATCCAGCCACTTTTTTTTTTTTTTAAAGATTTTATTTATTCATTTGCGAGAGAGACAGAGAGAGAACAAGCAGGGGGAGAGGCAGAGGGAGAGGGAGAAGCAGACTCCCCGACGAGCAACGAGCCCGATGCGGAACTCGATCCCAGGATCCTGGGATCATGACTCGGGCCGCAGGCAGACGCCCAACCATCCGCACCACCCAGGCGCCCCAGCCACTTTCTAATCTGTACTAATCACCAACCTTTCACTTGCCCTTGACTCTTTGGTGCTTGTTTGCAATGCTCCTGGGTCACGAGAAGAACAAAGAGATACAAAACCTTCATAATGAACCTCTGTGCGTTAGAACAAGCATAACTTTTTTCTTATTTAAGCAGGCCATATGTGTGCAGAAGGCTACTCCAGGTTGGTAGGGAAGGCCACTCGTTGACTGAAGCATGTTGCTTCAACCTCCGAGAACAGCTATCAGCACTGTGAGCCTCATTCTCTGATACTTAGTGAATATTTGCTGTGTTTCCCGCCCTGTGAAGCTCTCGAATCACTTCTGTGATAGCGACAGGTGAAATGCACACCTAGGATGCTAATGAAGGCACGGAAGTTACCACTCTCGATGTGTGGGCCAAGGAGCACTGTGACTCCGCTGTGAGTCCCGTTGGTTATCTCACACTCCCTGCTTTCCTCGCAGAAGACTTGTGGGCAAGTAGCGCCAGGAAAGTTCATCATTTATCAGCTGGCAAATCAGCTGAGCATGACTTGGTTATCTGATTCTCTATTTCAGAGGACTGATGGGTTATGTTCTCAGAAGGGCATGACAATTCATCAGGAAAAAGAGCCAGCTCTGGTTACCAGAAAATGCCTTACTCGTCATTTTGAGGTTTCCATATCACTGGAGCCAAATGTTAGCACCGGTAGGCTTGAAGAGCAAGAAGGATCCTGGCTGTTTTTTGAGAAAGAAATAGGCTCTTCGGAACTTTTAAAGTGCATTGGTATGAAATCACACCATCATAGCCCAGATAATTTTAGCAGTTGGAAGTGCGCGCAGCAAGGGCAGAGTCTCCAGCGGGCATTAGCAGACAGACGCCTGGCTTCCTTCGTAGGGCTGGCCCCATCTCTTCCAAAGGCTTTGCTACATTTTGTTTAGTCATTAGTTGGGTGAGAGCTTCTCCTGCTTCCCAAACCACCTAGCAGTTATGTGGACCAACTCTGTTGATCAAAGTTTTATTTTATTCCTTTCTGGAACCACAAAACTACTCAATGTATTGAAACCCTGATGGTGAACCTATTGGCCCAACTAGTTTCTTGATTTAGTTGTAAATTCAAGAACTCTAAGCAGTGAATAGAGAGATCACTGGGCACAAGAATTCTGCCTCTTCTTTTTCCCAGGAAATCAATCTCAGACGAAAATGTGATGTAGGCAGAGTTTACCTCCACGCGTGGCCACCTCTGAGCCCACCTCCTCACTGTTACTTCCTGGCAAATACCTCCCTGGGGCCCAATCTCTCTTAGTTAACACCAAGAAGGTGATGCTGGAGTATTCACTTTCCCTTCCAGTATGATGTGATGTTTTATTTTTTAAAAATTACAATAATGCTAATGCAAAGCAATAAATATCCCATAGCAGCATCTCCCACATTTATAATAAGACGGTGGGGATAAAGCTTCCTAGTAGAACCCTTCCAGGGACCTCTCCTCTCATACCAACAGACAAACAGCCCATCTTCACTTCCTCCACCAACATGTGTATGGCCATTTTGCTGTAAGTTCACAATCTGTTACCCAGTTTGGGGGGCATAATAAGAGAGATTAACGCCTGTTGTGAACAAAGGTTTATAAAATCTTTTTTTTTTTTGAGATTTTATTTATTTATTTGAGAGCTGTGGGGAGGTGCAGAGGGGGAGGGAGAAGCAGGCTTCCCGCTGAGCAGGGAGCCCCATGTGGGGCTTGATCCCAGGACCCTGGTGTCATGACCTGAGCCAAAGGCAGGCACTTCACTGACTGAGCTACCCAGGTGCCCCAGGTTTATAAAATCTCACCAGGAATTAACAGAGAGTAGTAATGCAACTCCCCATTCCCTGTCAGAAGATACAGGGGATCTTTGAGAACATCTCCTCTCTCTCTCTCTCCACCCTTCACCTCCCCACACACGTGCAGAGACTTGATGAAAGAGTAATGGGGATAGAGAATCCTGGTGTAGAAAGGCAGCAAATTCATCTTTGTTTAGAAACATCCTTGTCTCTTACTTCATTATCAAGAACGCTACCTAAAGAGTGGCTGACATATAGTAGTCACTCAATTACTATTTCTTAAATGACCAAAAATGTGACTAATTTATCAAGTTTTTGGAAGCAATATGAAGACACACTTTTTTTTTTTTTTTTAATTCTGGGGGCCTTGTGAGTTAAAGCCTAAAGAAATTCTTACTCAAAAAGTTTAAGTATCAGGAGCCAATAAATGGTTCTCCCGTACATTGCTTCGAGTGCTTATATCCACTCTTATTTTCCCATCTGAAAAAAAAAAAAAAATGAAGTATAACAAGCCAAAAGAAATGAAAGCTTATACCCACATAAAAATCTGTACACAAACGTTTATACTGGCTTTATTTGTAGTCACCAAAAACTAGGAACCATCTAAAGGTCCCTCATATGCAGAATGATACCTACACTGACTGTGGTACATCCATGCAGTGAACATTACTGATAGAAAGGAGCATACTACTAATACACGCAAGAACACACATGAACTCAAAAGCATTATGCTAAGTCAGGAAGAAGCCAGAGTTAAAAGGCTGCATATTATCAGGGAAATCCAAATCAAAACCTCAATGAGATACCACCTCCCACCAGTCAGAATGGCTAAAATTAACAAGTCAGGAAACGACAGATGTCGGCGGGGATGCGGAGAAAGAGCAACCCTCCTACACTGTTGGTGGGAATGCAAGCTGGTGCAACCACTCTGGAAAACAGTCTGGAGGTTCCTCAAACAGTTGAAAATAGAGCTACCATCCGATCCAGCAATTGCACTACTGGGTATTTACCACAAAGATACAAATGTAGGGACCCGAAGGGGTACATGCACCCCAATGTTTATAGCAGCAATGTCCACAATAGCCAAACTGTGGAAAGAGCCAAGATGTCCATCGGCAGATGAATGGATAAAGAAGATGTGGTATATATACACAATGGAATATTATGCAGCCATAAAAAGGAATGAGATCTTGCCATTTGCAACGACGTGGATGGAACTGGAGGGTGTTATGCTGAGTGAAATAAGTCAATCAGAGAAAGACATGTATCATATGACCTCACTGATATGAGGAATTCTTAATCTCAGGAAACAAACTGAGTGTTGCTGGAATGGTGGGGGGTGGGAGGGATGGGGTGACTGGGTGATAGACACTGGGGAGGGTATGTGCTATGGTGAGTGCTGTGAATTGTGCAAGACTGTTGAATCACAGACCTGTACCTCTGAAACAAATAATGCAGCATATGTTAAGAAAAAAGAAAAAGAAGAAGAAGGTAGCAGGAGGGGAAGAATGAAAGGGAGTAAGTCAGAGGGGGAGACAAACCAGGAGAGACGATGGACTCTGAAAAACAAACCGAGGGTTCTAGAGGGGAGGGGGCGGGGGGATGGGTTAGCCTGGTGATGGGTATTAAAGAGGGCACATTCTGCGTGGAGTACTGGGTGTTATGCACAAACAATGAATCAGGGAAAACCATATCAAAAACTAATGATGTAATGTATGGTGATTAACATAACAATAAAAAATTTTTTAAAAGGCTGCATATTATGATTCAATTTATATGACATTTTTGTCGAGACAAAACTACAGAAACCATCATTACCAGTGGTTGGGGAGGAAGGATTGACGGAAAAGTGGTAGAGGGCATCAGTGGGCACGATGGACTTGCTTTACATCTGATTGTGATGGTGGTTAGTCAGCTGAACACACTTGTGAAACCTCATGCAGAAGTGAGCCCTAAAAAGGAGGAATCATACTCTGTATAAATTACACCTTAACTTATAAAAATGAAAGTAATTATAACAATGCTCCACAGCTCAGTAAGATGGACAGATTTTTGCAGGTATTCAATTTTGGTCCTGCTAAAATGTACCCCATCCCCTTTTTTGAGCTTTAAATTTGGAACCAACAAAGGCGGCATCTCTTTTGGGAGAGGAATACTCTGGAGATTTGGTTACCCTTGCAGGGATTTTATGTTTGGAGGCATTATTGAGGGGACCAAGGATGTAATATTGTAAGGACTTATGGATCCCTTAATATTCCGATCCACCATGATTGTACTTTTTACCTGGCTAGGGTGTAATAAGGATAAATTAGTTAATGGGTACAAAGGATTTTGAAGATGAAAAGCACCTGATGAGTTCTAGAAGCACCATTGTTAATGCTGAGACGGGACTGGAGGCAAAAGCATTTTCAAAGGCAGGACCTGGGCAGGTTTTTCTATCACTTTGTGTTCATTTTCTAACCGGCTCTCACACAGCAATTACACAGCTTTGTACCTTTGTGCTGAAGCGTAGACCACTTGAAAGAAGAAAGGCTCTGTACAAATGCTACAGAAACAATAGTGAGCTGGGCCAACAGGACAAGTCAAAGCCAAGAGCAAAGTGTGAAAGTAAATAACTTAGAAATAAATAGAGCAAAACATATTATGAATTGCAGAACATCCCACCTTATTGAACAGATGCATGTTCCAAAGTCCACTGCATGCAGAGAATTATTCTACTAAAAGTTTATTATGGAGAAATAAAGAATCTCTTTATAAGTAATCTGATTTGAAAGAATGTGATGGTGAAGTTCAGAATTCTATAGATTAAATTTCTTACAAAAGGCCAAGGTCTTCATTGGAGAGGTCTGCCACCTGAAGATTGATGCGTCCAGATTCACCATTCATACCTTTTCCCTCAAACACAGTGAGCACAGTGAACACAGCTAAGTGCCATCCGCAGATGATCCCAACCCTCACACCGCACTTTTTCTCCCAAATGGTTGCACTTATTGTCTTAATTTTTCTCTTTTTATTTCCCCTGCCTCTTCTCTGATTGAAGTACAAAGCCATAGCAAGGACCTGGCCAAAAGCCAATGAGTCTGAGGGAGAAGGAGGAGAAAAAAGAGGTTTGGAGATAGATATCCTGGTCATTAGTTGAGTCATTAGACTTTCCACCATAAGAGCCCAACAAATGAGCCTGCAGGTATTCCTGCTTAACTGAAAGAGCAGAACGAAGGAACAGCCCTCATTTTTTTTACCTCAATGTTGAATAAAATGATTGGAAGGATGGGTGTCTACACAATTCTGATGGACAACATGGCAGAGTGAAAAATTTTACGGGCCCACGTATTATGAAATCTGAATTCTGCCGTTAAATAGCTAGTGGACATTGTACAAGGCTTGTGGTCTCTCTGGACCTCAATTTCTTCATCTGTGAAATTAGAGTATTTCATGAGATAACCTCGACGATCCGTTTTCAGTTCTAAAGTCCAGATTCTATTTGCTCCCCTTTAAGGTAAAATAGCTATTTGTGAACCTAGAAATAACTCCAAGATTTGTCTTTCTTCATTCCCCAATTTTTGAAACAAGCTAACAGGAAACAGCACCATGATTGACACTGCAATTGTTAGTTCCTTTATTTTTATATAGAATGGGAATCTCATATTGAGCCTTAACTACACCCACCATTCAAAGACATGCCTGGGTGCACTTACAGAACAGATAGAATAAACAAACAAACAAAAAAAAAAACAAAAACAAAAAACAAAAAACGTTATTTGCAGGCAGGCTGAGGAGACTCCTGTTAGAAGATTATTCCATACAGTCAGAAATCGTGCAAAGTAGACCTAATTGGAAAGTGTTACCTTTAGAAGAGCAAGTGATTCTGACAGCCTGGTGTCTGGCACTTGGATCTGTCTACCAGCCGAGCCCCCATGAGATTCTTAGTCAAGCTACCCAGTGTAGAGAAGAGTGACATTCTTTAGCATTATGTAGCATAAGCTCCTTGAGAACACCAAAAGATCTGTAGAGGAGGAGAAATGGCAGTATTTCCTGGCTGAACTGACTGCCTGGAAGCCACAACCATGTAGCCAACTGTCCCAGTAGGACCCATCCCAGCAATGCACACCCAGAGTGGCAGGGACACCAGCAGTCAAGGGTTTCCAGTCAGGAACAGGCTGAAGCTGGATCAACGTTACTGGTTCCCCATCCCAAGGGAAGGCACACAGATGGGGTTTTTTTCGAGGGGAGATTGGTGAGTAGATATGAAATGTCCCTGCCAACATCCAGTTGGATGGGAAGTAACTGGTGCAGAGGACTACAAAGGAAACAGGAGTGTGACTCAATAAAATTCAGGTTGTATCTGTGTTTTTAATTGGCCAGGTTGCCATAATACTATTATTTTCACAGAGGAGATCATAGGAGAGGAGCTACCATTATTAATCCAATTCACTATGTAAGTACTGGAGAGAAGGAGATATACTCCATGTAAGTAAATACTGAAAGAAAATCACAGAATTCCTTCTCTGCTCTCAGTTGAATGCTAGGGGTTTCCTGATGCCTGTTGGGAACGGGGAGACCCTCCTGAGCCTCACCTTTCCCTTCCCCCAATTTTTCATTCCCTAATTTGGCTTCTGTGTATCTGTATCATCCGATGTTACAATATTACCTTGAAAAGTTTTTTTGTGTATACATAGTGAAAAGAGCCATCCCATTCAATTAGAGGTTTAGGGGATTGAGGATTTAGATAAACTTAGTCCCTAACTTCAAAAATATTTTAAGTCAGGGGCACCTGGTGGCTAAGTTGTTTAAGTACTGGCTCTTGGTTTCGGCTCAGGTCATGGTCTTAGGGTCCTGAGATGGAGCCCGAGTCAGGCTCCACACTCAAGGTGGAATCTGCTTGAGATTCTCTCCCTCTGCCCCTCCCCTCGTGTGCTCTCTCTCTCTCTCTCTCTCTCTCTCTCTCAAGTAAATAAATAAATCTTAAAAAAAAAATCTCTCTCCCTCTGCCCTCCTCCCCCCCATGCTCGAGCTCACTCTGGCTCTCTCTCTTTCTCCCTCTCTCTGAAAAAATAAATAAATCTTAAGAAATATAATTTAAGTCATATTTTATACTTCAGGGGAACTTATCAAGAAGAAATTTGATGCCTGCGAAATATAATCGCAAGCCTATGTATTATAACAGAGCAAAGATTCATAGAAAAGATACTGAGCTTGTTTACAAGAAAAATCAAATCATGAAATTAGAATTAGCTTCCACACAGTTGGTATTATGTTGTTTTAGAACTATAATTTCTCTCTCCCCTCCTCCCTTACCCCTCTGTCTCCACTCCTCTCTTTCCTTATCTCTAGGAAAACCTTTCCGTAGTATCATCTGACATTTTGTAGGGAATCTAGGTCTTATCCACACTAGTGATGACTCCCATAGATTCTGAAGCATTTAAGTGGTCCAGATATAACTGGCATCCTTCCATTCCGGTCAACAGGCCGCTGGAACTCGGGAGCTGGGGTGAAAGTGCAAGTCAGATGTTCCTGCCCCTATGTGATCCCCCAGCCAGGTCACTCACCCCTTCTTTCATTCATTTCATTTTTATTTTTTCCATTCAATCTTTGTTTCAACAAATGGTTTTGAGTCCAACTATTCATGAGATGAAATGCAAGGCACCTTGTGATTTACTTGTGAACTTTATCATGTTCTACTTTATTATCTTAGCTGTCCTTTATTAAGGCATTACTATGGGCCAGGAACTAGACTGGGCACTTCATATGCATCCGTTCATTTAATCTTGAAAGCAAATCTGTGAAGCCTGGGTACCTTCCATATTTGACAGATAAGGAAAGAGGCTCAGAGGATTCAGTGGCACCATGGGTAGACAGAAGAGACTTGTCTTCCTGATTCCAATGGCTGTTATTTTTCTAGAACATAAACTAAGTAACATCAGAACTACTCTGATGGAAGCAGAGTTCAGGGATTTGGAGACCCCTCAGCTCATATGCCCCACTCCAATCTGAAAACCACTGTCCTCCATAACCCCTTTAACCTTAACTGCATAACTGAAGATTTTCAGGGTTTCCCAATCTGAAGATCTTCAGGCTTCCCCAATCTTAAAACCACTGCCCTCCATAACCCCTTTAACCTTAACTGCATAATTTAAAATCTCCTCAAAGATGAGACTAGTAGCTTATTAATTGTATTAATTTCCATAGCATCTTGCTCTGGGCCATGAACGTGGAGGGTGCTCAGTAGAGAGGGGCTGAATTCTTCAACTCTCCGCTGTACAGAACGTTATGCCAGAGAATGACTATCATCCTTAGTGAATTTCCACAGCCGTTGGGTTTGATCGCTGCTATCCATGAAGATGAGCGAATTCACTTGAAGGTAAGACTTTAGGACATAGTTTCTAGGAACAGGACTTCATAGCATCAGAAATTTCCAGAAGCTGGGTCTCTTTGGGTTTGTGTGTGTGTATAATATCTCTAAGTAGAGTTTACAAAGAACTAGAGTAGAAATATCTAATTTCAACTGCTGTTTTTGTAAAGTATCAGGTATACCAGGAGAGCTCGTGGCTACCTCTTCGGGAAGAGCAAACTGGCATTAGGAAACCAGTCATCAGGATAGAGAGATATGAAAAAGTTTACTCTGGTGGTTTCTGGAGATTGGGAGAATGGTCTGAATGAGGCAAGCGGTGTAGGGCAGACATCTAGCTTCGTCCAGCGCCTAATCCAGCCATTGGCATGCAGAATGGCAGGTAAACAATTTCAGAGAGAAGTGTTGCCTGGCTGCATTCCAAGGAACCCTGGCATCCCAAGATGGTAAGAGGCCTAAATACAAAAAAGATTCTAGGGCGCCTGGGTGGCTCAGTCCTTAAGCATCTGCCTTTGGCTCAGGTCATGATCCCAGGGTCCTGGGATTGAGCCCCGCATCTGGCTCCCTGCTCAGCGGGAAGCCTGCTTCTCCCTCTCCCACTCCCCCTGCTTGTGTTCCCTCTCTCACTGTCTCTTTCTCTCTGTTGAAAAAAAATAAATAAAATCTTAAAAAAAAAAAAAAGATTCTATAGACAAACAGTTTGGGGAAATATTATCACCTATATCTGCTCTTAGACACTCTTGATGCATTTGAAAAACTAAAAGTCTCCAGAAGATTTGCTCACATTTACCAAACTTACTTAGCCTTAGAAACATTTTTCAAGGACTACCAATTACCATCTTGCAGAATACTAGCTTTCATTATACTCATTTTTGCTACTTGTATGTAACAGAATGCTATTCTTCAGTTATTGCCACCCATAGGCATTGGTCTTGGTCTAGGAAAGCAGAAATAGCTGCAGGCCTGCTTGAAGTTTGATGATAGACCAGGGGAGACTGAGACAGGGGTTGGTAAACTGGCCCCTAGGGCCAGAAGGCCAAACCCCCGCTGTCTCATGTCATTATAAATAAAGTTTTATTGGAACTAGGCCACAGCCTTTCATTTGCAAATGGTCTTTGTCAGCTACAAGCAGAGTTAAGTCTTTGTGACAGCAATCATGTGGGCTACAAAGCCTAAAAACTTACCATCTAGTCCTTTGCAGAAAATGTTTGCCTATCCCTGGTCAAGAACATCTCATTTCTACTTAAACCATCTTTCACAAAAACTTGAATTTTGAAAACAATTACATCAACATTTCTACCTTTAATTTCTCTCTTAACTCCAAACTCCCGTGAATATTTATTTCCTGGTGTGCCTTGCCATATTTCCAATGTGAGAAACAATTCCCAAGAACTGTGGAAATAATCCCGGTTTGTACAGCCCATGAGTACAGCCTGAATGAATGAACCGATTCTTAATTGTTTTTTTTTCTCCTTTCCTATTTCTACTTTTGTTCAGCTCTTTAGTCCTTTCAGTGACACTTCCTACTCTTACCTTCCAAGGCTTTCCAGCTCAAAGAAATATTCTAAAGGACCCTAGCACTAGTTCTGACACAAATAACACCTTCACAGTACCCTCCACAAAAATGAAATACAAAGTGTAGTCTCTCGCTCCACGTGGAAGGTGGCATGTTCGTGTCACCACCCAATTTGGGCTCCATTTGCCAAGCTCAGTCGACCCTCAATTTAAATGTGCTAACTGTGACAACACTTTAGCAACATAAATAAAAGTTGTATCCCAGTGCAATTTGTCAATGAAATCCATTGGGAGCATCTTTCCACAGAAGAAAGTCCCAGAGCTGTTCCTTTAAGGAAACATGTGGATTGTGCTCTTTGCTTCTTCCAATATTCAAAATTAAGCCCCTCCAAATGGCTTCCACACTGAAGTTTATAACCTCAGCCTACACAAGTCCAGTGCAAAAAGATCTACAGCCTGCAGGCAGAGCGAGGAAGCTCTTTAAAGATGAATCATTTTCATAAATGAGTGCAGGGGGAGGTCAGGCCAGAGGACAAGGAAGCTTCCATGTGTGCCTGAGATAAGGCCCCATCCATCCTCCTCTTGCTGTCGGGTCTTGATGGGTGAACATTGCCTTGAGCTCCCATAAAACATGTTGTTTGCAGAAAACTTGCAGGTGGTTCATAAAAAAGTCCAAACTGTTACCATGAAATTTATCTCCCACTGCGGGATCTGTTTATAATAGAAACGAAGGATCTCAAATAGAAATTAAGTATCTCAGACTGACTTATATTGGCTGGGAGGATTGAAAAATTCAACCTGCTTCCCAATCGTTGCACTAAAAACGTCAAAGTATTTGTATTGATGACATCTTGACAAGATACAAGTATGTTCAAAAGAAAAATAATGTGCATTGTGTGCACAACCCTTTATCCCTAGGGTAAAAATAAGCTAGGTGAGATTTTATTGGGAGAATTTAATCAGACTACTGAACTCTTCATCACATTTTATTTCTGAAGAGTGTCAAGGATCTGTTATTTACAATTTTCCCATCTGTATGGTCAAAGTGAAAAGGGCATCTCAATTTTTTTTTTCAGTTGTTAGGAGATGTTTATTATCTTGAAGCCAAAAAGAGATTGGGGCAATAGTAATGTTGGCCATAATTTGAGTTATCTCCATACAGAAATTGAAGAGAAATGCTGGGACAATTCACGCAGACAATTCAGATCCTAAAACCTCTGGTACTTGAAATAAAAAGATAAGTGAGGGAGGAGTGCTAAATTTTGTTCGTGTTTGTAATTGACTCAATTTATCACATCACATATACCTGCATGGTGGTTTCAAGTTGCTAGAAATAGTTGTCATAAATTTTGAATTGATGAACTTAGCATATCTACATGGCAGAATAGTATGCTGAGGATAGTTTACAGAATCCAAGGATGTCAGAGCTGGAGGGGATCTTGGGGCTTATGCAGCCCAGGATTTCAACCTCTGAGCACAGACACAGAAAGCAAATGTCTGCAAAAATAAGGCTTGCATGTTCCCTCTACCTTGTCGGTAGCTGTGGTCTGGGTCCTCAGCCCACCACCCGCACACCCAAACCTCTCCTCATTCCTTCACTGGGGTCCTCAGGTGAAGTGGGCTGAGCAGCAGCATACCTAGTGCCACACCTTTATTTGACATATGTGTGTCATGAGACCAGCTTTTAGCTATATCAAGAAACCAGCAATGTTCCTCCAACACCTTCTCAGTGTTGTTGAGGACTTCTCTTTGTTTTTTAAGATTTTATTTATTTATTTGGCAGACAGAGAGACAGTGAGAGAGGGAACCCAAGCAAGGGGAGGGGCAGAGGGAGAGGGAGAAGCAGGCTCCCCGCTCAGCAAGGAGCCCGATGTGGGGCTCGATCCCAGGACCCTAGGATCACGTGTTGTGTCTCATTTCCACCTGCCTCCAACCCCACACTCTGGCCATCCTAGCCACACTGAATCACTGTAGCCCACCCTTGTAAGAGGTCCTGTGCTCTCTACCCAGATACTCCGCACTCCTAATTTCATGCAAAATTAGCATTTTGTCCATGCCCCATTTCATTGCTCACTGCCAAGAAAACATGTCTAAGGGCTTAATAGTTCTAGGACTTAAGGCTTCCCTCTTTGTAGTAGTAACACGATGAATGCGGAGAAAGGGGATAGATGATTCTGATAATTCTGATCAAATGTGCTACCCCAAAAGAATGCATTTATAATTACAGAGTTTCAGGCCTTGTGGTAACCAGAAGAGGAACATATTTGGAAATAAGGGGTCTTCTCAGGACTTTATGTGACCACCTGTATATATATTTATAATTTCAAATGTTTAAAATGTTAAGTTGCAGGAATCTACCAAATCATGTCCTCAATGGCCTTTAATTAGTATTCTCCAAAGCAGATAACTTGGGGGTGAGTAATATGCTGGAAGGCAGTATTGTCTGCATCGTTGAATGATTGATATTTGTGATTTTAAAATTGTCAAATAGATATGACTTCATCAGCCTGCTAGTCTTATTGCTTCAAGCAGGATTCTATTTCAGATGACACAAATGAGTTACTTTCCTAATCCTAAAGACCTCAATGAAAAGATTTCTCCTCAATCCCTCTCTTATTTCAGTGTTCAATAGCACACACTATCATGGAACTCTTTCCAACCTAAGCCCCTCCCATGACAAAGAATGAGACAAGATTGAGACTCATTCATTTCCTGAACAAGTATACTTTGAGCTCATCCAACATGCAAATAAAGTGTTTCATGTAGTCTAAAATCAAGCAAGAAAAAAAAAGACAAATTTAAATATTTTTGTCAGTTGTGCTATACAATAATAACAAATAAGTTAGAACTTATATAATGCTTACTAAATAACGAAAAGTACTATGTTAAGGATTTAATTAAGAAGAATTTACTCCTACAGCAAAGCTATGGAGTGCTATTATTCCCACTTTACAGAAGAGAAAATTGAGGCTTAGGTGAAGTTATTTGCTCAAGGTCATCTAGCTAGGAAGTGGCAGAGCTGAGAGTTTATCAAATGAAATTTCAAGCTTTCTAAAATATTTTCAATATTTCCCACTTCCATGACCTCAAGGAACCCACTAATAATTTTTATCTAGAGGAAGAATAAACCTACTCTACATTTCAGTGTGTCACACAAATGTCTCCATTTGTTTTCAAGCTGTCTTGGTCTTAGCTCAGCTTCTGAAATGGTAGTTCTCAAAGGATGTGTATGAAGGACACTAGACTGGACTATGATACCGCTATACTAATCATCTTGATGTTTTGCCAATTGAGGCTTAGTGTTGAATTGCTAATATAGTAATCTGCATTGATCCAAAAGAAAACCATCAGAAAAAAAAAAAATCACCAGGACCCTATTTTCCCATGCCCAACCCATAGGAACATAGTTGTATTTCTTCCCACCAGACAGGCACCAGATAAACATTCCTGAATTTTTTGGTCCTTTAGAATGGTTTTGATAAAATTGACTTAAGTGAGTCATTGTCCTAATTTACCCACCCATTCTCCAAGTTTTTATTGAACACCTATGATAAAGCACAAAACACGTTAGGAAATAGAAAGATGAGCCTAATGCCAACCCTGTCCTCAAACTGTCTTATAGTCAATGAGGGAAGTAAGATAAGAACATCAATAAAAATAATAAAAGTGGGAGAGGCCACAAGAAAATAAACTCCCAGTTTGGAGGTGATCAAATTAGGCTTTGTGGTAATGAGGCTTTTGAGTCAGAATTTGAAGGGAGGGAGAAATAAATACACATTATATCAAAGTCTAGCAAAGCAAAAAGACTGATATATAAGAACAAAAAACTTTTTTTTTAACAAAAAAAGTAGGCTTCATTAGATCTTGTGGCAGTCATACAGGGGCGCCTGGGAGGCTCAGTTGATTAAGCATCTGACTCTTGATCTCAGCTAAGGTCTTGATCTCAAGGTCGTGAGTTCAGGCCCTACATTGGGCTCTGTGTTTGGTAAGGAGCCTACTTAAAAAAGAAAGAGAGATCTTCTTACAGTCATACAAAGGAGTCTGAATTTTAAACTCTTAGAAGGAGGAATTCATTAAGGATTTTTTGGGACAGGGTGGGGGTAGACATTAAAGTTTTGCATTAGTACTACTGGTCCATCTTACACCAGCCATCAACACTTCCTGAAACAAAGAATATGTTCAGTACGTGTTTGATGATTTGTTGGGTCAGCACAGGGAATTGGGAAGAGAGACTATCAGAGCAGTCAAGGGATATTTTTTTAAAGCCCAAACTAGGAAAGTGGAAATGCAGAGGGAAGAACAGATGAGAAAGGTCTTATAGAAATACAGTTGACATAATTAGATATCAGATACCAGGTGATGGAGAAAGATAAGAAAGAATCCAATATGAGTCCTCCATTACAGATAGGAGAGTCGTAATGTTGTCCAATAGCATGACATATTAGAAATATGATTTCTAGCTGCCCAAAGCTTGTCACTTTTGTAAATATTGGTCTGAACCTTCTTAGCCCACAATTTGTACAGATTCCATCTGCAATAAAACATCATATGATCCAATAAGACAATACAGGCAAAGGTGGCCAGATGTGTATTGCCAAGGATATGTGCAGATCAATGTTAAAACTCTGCAGTGAGAAAGGACAATATTTGGGGAATGAGGAAGAGAAACACTTGCAAAACAATTGGTTTGTTATTCAAAAGAATTATTTTGCTCTAGCAAGTTGCAATCACTCTCTTGGAGAAAACCAACCCAAAAAAGTAAAAAAGATACAAACAATGAAGATTATGCAAGTAGACTTCATTCTAGGTTGAGTCATATTTTTGAGGAGAAACATGGGAAATATAGTTTCAAATCAAGCTAATACAGCCAAGAAGGAATAATGGCAACTAAATTTCCCTCCTGCCTGAAACAACCAAAAACAAACAAAAAATGGATAAAAACATATGTAAGAATGGTCTGTAAGATCATGTATATCAGACAGTGAAGAGCAGTCATCCTCGAAAGATGAGAGGCAAACAGGATGAGCTCTCCAGGAGTCCCTGCTTTCTGCCCTGAGGCAGAAAAGGCCATAGTGCAGGGAAGGACAACTCAGGTGGAGCTTGGCGTAGTCCATGAGTTATGGAGATGGAGGTGCAGCTCTGAGAAGAGCAAGGTGGTCCTGTTCTAAGGACACAGTATCAAAGAAGAGAGAGCTGTTGAGAAAGAGACATTTGCAGGGGATCCCCTCTGGTACTGAACTGAGTATTGATCATCTCCTGCATGTGTTGAAGCAACCCAATGCAGGCAAAGAACCATCTAAAAGAATTTAGAAGAGGTAACAGAGCCTGGCACTCTAATAGTGTTGGAGATCGTTCCCATGAGCCGGACTGGAAAGCTTAAAGATTCGCAGGGCATTGGGTAGAGTAATAAATGGGTCTCTCCTCTGTAGTGGGGTATAACTATTTCTAGAATGAGCACGGCTCCAATCCACCTAACAAATCTTAACAGCAACAGCCAGAGAATCAAACTGTTTCTAAGTAACTTGACTGCAACCTAGAACAAAGTTAAAGAATGCTTATAGAAATAAAAGAAATATCCAGCACCCAACAATATAAATTTCACAATGTCTGGCATCTAATCAAAAAGCACCAGGCAGGAAAAGGAGACAGAAAATATGAACCATGCTGAAGGGAAAAGTCCATCAATCAAAACACACCCAGAACAGACACAGATGTTAGAATTAACAGACAAGGACATTAAAGCCATTATAATAAATATATTCCATTTGTTCAAAAGTTAAGCAGAAAGATGGAAAATATTAAAAAGACCAGGATCCAAGTTCTAGAGATGAAAACATCAATGTGTGAAATGGAAAACTCACTGGATGGGATTAATGACCAATAAGATGTCCTAGGAGAAAAATTAATAAACTCAAAGACATATAATAAAAACTATTCAAAATGAAACACACAGAGAAAAGAGAATTTAAAAACAAAAAGAAGAGCATATCACTGGGCCGTGGGAAAATTTCAATCAACCAGATACATGTGTCATTGGAATCTCCAAAAGAGAGGAGGGGGAGGAAAATTACCTGAAAAAAAAAATTTAATGGTTGAAATTATTGAAAATTTCACAAAAACTGTAAACCCTTAGATCCAGGAAGTTCAACAAACCCCAAGCACCAGACACATGAAGAAAATCAGACCGAGGCACATTATAAGCAAATTGTTCAAAATCAGTGATCCAGAGAAAATCCTAAAAGCAGTCAGAGGAAAAGTTACATCTCATACCTCAATATATTAAGAATGATCAAAGATGAAGATGACAGCAGATTTTTGTCCAGAAACAATCCAGTAAAGAGAAAAAGATCAACTTTTTAAAGAAAAAGAGAGAAATCCATATGAAGACAACCACACATTAATAACATTTATTCAGCAAAGAAAACAAACAAACAAACAAAAAAAACCCTAAATCTTTTAAGTACAAAAGGATGGTGTTGGATGGTGAGCAGACTAGAAAATCCTTAGATTCCTCAGCTGCCTAGCAAAATGTTTGAATAATAATCTCTACTTTTTCATTCAGTTCTAACTTTCATGACTGCTTATTTCTTTGACTTCCACACACCCCTATTAAAATTATAATAACCTCTACAGCTTGGCATGATCTACACAGAATAAAAAGTACCAGATTTCCCCGATTTGGAAATATCTAAAATTTTGCTTTAAATATTTTTTGGATCTAGACACCTCTAAGTAAATAACGATGAACAAAACAAAGCCACACAGTGAGTACTGTTAAAAGACCTAACTATGCCTGGGAAGCTAACACTACACAGAGGTGACCCATGAGCTGTGTTGAGGTTGAGGAGATCCCTCCACACTGGCAAGGGTGCTGACAGGGATGAAGTCCAGTGTGTGCAAAGGTGCAGGAGTGACAGAGAATATTCTTGTCACCACAGTGAGCGCAAATGTCAAGAGTCCCAGTACATCTTGCGTACTGGCATCCAAGGAAGCTTGACTTCCTAACAGGGACACCTGTTTAGTCATGAAGGAGTTTCCACGTCATGTAAAGAGGCCGGTTTCCAGTCTGCGAGTAGTAAGGAACATTGGAAGGATTTACTTTTGGTACAAAAGGAATGTATGCTTTCATAAAAAAAATATTTTTGTATTATGTTATGTCAGTCGCCATACGGTACATCATTAGTTTTTGATGTAGTAATCCATGATTCATTGTTTGTGCATAACACCCAGTGCTCCATGCAGTACGTGCCCTCCTTAATACCCATCACCGGGCTAATCCATCCCCTCACCCCCCTCCCCTCTAGAACCCTCAGTTTGTTTCTCAGAGTCCATAGTCTCTCATGGTTCGTCTCCCCCTCCGATTTCCCCCCCTTCATTTTTCCCTTCCTTCTCCTAATGTCCTCCCTGCTATTCCTTATGTTCCACAAATAAGTGAAATAATAAGATAACTGACTTTCTCTGCTTGACTTATTTCACTTAGCATCATCTCCTCCAGTCCCATCCATGTGGATGTAAAAGTTGGGTACTCATCCTTTCTGATGGCTGAGTCATATTCCATTGTATATAGGGACCACATCTTCTTGAGCCATTTGTCTGTTGAAGGGCATCTTGGCTCCTTACACAGTTTGGCTATTGCACTACTGGGCATTTACCCCAAAGACACAGATGTAGTGAAAAGAAGGGCCACATGCATCCCAATGTTCATAGCAGCAATGTCCACAATAGCAAAACGAAAATATTAAGGCTGATGCAATGGCTCCCCCTCACTGATCTACCCAAGCTCGTGCCTCTCGCGGCATGATTTGAGGTCAAAGACTAACAGGTAAATGGTCATATCAGCATTCCAAATGTAAAAGATGGGAGATAAGGACTATGTTTCAATATCACAGAAAAGAAGAAAAGACACAATCCCCTAAACTCAAGCAATGGCAGTGGGCACCGAGGGGGGGATCCAAGAGATGCCCGAACTGGAATATCGAGAGGATCCCTCGTCGTGACAGAATGACAACCAACTGGGGGATATAGGGCCTATCTTGGGTACCTTCTTTTTGGGGAAATCAAAGATTTTCTTTTTCGTATCAGAAATGACATTCAAGATGGGCTCAAATGCTGAGATGGGGAAGAGCATGTCAGTTAGAAAGACTGGCGCGAGAAATGGGACAGAACAAGGAAGGTGTTTTATAATATCTCAAAACAGCAACCATGCCAGGGTGCCTGAGGCAAAGGGTCCTGACTGGAACATCAATGAGAAAGGAGCTGGGCAGCACCTACGAGGAAATCCACAAAGGGCCTCCAGCAGCAGGCTAAGCTTTAGGGAATTATTGGCAGTGTCTGAACAGGAGATAGGGAGTGTGGTTTGGGATGGATTAGAAGGGTGGGGGTGGGGGACCTGGTTACAAAACTGTGAGAATAGTCCAGTAGCTGGTTAGTCGAGAGCTGAGCTGGCATGGAGAGACAAATGCAAGAGACATCACAGAAGCAACTTGTTGGGGGTGGGGGCGGGGGGTTGGTGAGGAGGAGTTGCAGGATTTCTGGAAAGCTAGAAAGCCTCAGGCTCAAAACTTATTCAGGCCCTTTTCGAGTTTCCTCTTGTTTATCCGTGAACTCCAGACTGGAGTTAGTAATCTGGACCTATTCGTGCCAGCATGTTCCATAAAGATATAAGGGGAGATACACAAGTTCGCAAATAGACATATACATATACAAGATACACAGATAGACTGATACCAAGGGTACATCGACTTACCCATTCAGGTACAGCATATAATTGGAAGGATACCTGCTTGTTATTCCAGAACTCAAATGTGCATTACAAGGAGGAGAAAAAAATGTTTCAAACTCTGGTTCCAGACGTTTCTAAAAAAAACTGGGTGATAGGTCAGAGCGTGAGTGGGATGAACAGGAGCGCTAACGTTTCCAAACCAGTTCTTCCATTCTCTCCACTACCTGACATTACCAGTATAACAGGCTTCCCCGCTGACTGAACATAAGGACGCTCCGACTTCACCCCCAAATGCCCCGAGTCCATTGAGGTGCACACAGAAATTCAGTTTGCAGCTCTCTTTCTAAATACACACAAACTGATCTTGTGAATGACATTACATTGCGGAGTCAACCACGAAGGGGCTCGGAGCCTATGTGAAGTTCCAGGTGTCTCAGAACCTTAGGCTCAGGACACCTTTTATGAGAGCTATGATCCCCAGCTGAAGGCAAACAGCAACAGTCTGAAGGGTTACAATAGTGATGAAGGCAGTTCGTACAATTTCATACATGCTGATTGGGCTTTTAAGTCACCACCGTCTTTGTTTTGTAACAACTCCTGAATTAATAGGTATCTTAGTTGGGCTTATTAGTTAATGCTATATGATACGTAGTAATCACAATTAATTCTATCACATTCAAAAGGAAGGAGCATAAGGATCCTACACTGTGGCTTAGAAAGCAGGGGTAATTATAGCTCTACCCTGTAATTGTATGGTTTATCTCTTTCTCTAAGCATGCTGCTGGATGGTAACAATGGAGATGTTGTGCAATGTTCATTGAGAAACCGGGGAGCCATGTGCAATGGCCAAGGGATTTAGCCATAAAATCTGAACTTTTGCTGGAAACACAAGGTTAAGATCTTATCCACAGCGATTTTTACGAGAGAGATAAAAGGATTTAAAAGGGTGAAGATTAACACAACAAGGAATGGGAGTTCCTTTATGAATCAAACTCTTTGTTTTTCCCAATTGATTTCAAATTGAGGGAGCAGCATCTTGTCTAAGATACCCCATAGAGGAAGGTGGAGAAATACAACCTGTTCTGGTGGGCTCAGGCTGGGTCTGTGGCTCTAGTGGGTAGGTGGCTGTCTGTCACAATAACTCTTCTTCCTCTGTTCTGCTGTCCTCACACAGTAATGAAAGACATTATACCCCATCAACCTCAAATTTCTCATGTACAGATTGGGACTGATAACTAACTTAGATGGTTGTGGAGATAGCTAGTAAAAATGCTTCGCAAATTCTAAACACTGAAAAAAAAATTCTATCATATATTTGTTCCCTGATGCGCTACGATCATAAGAATACAATGTATTGTCTGAAAAACACTAATATGCGTTTAATTAGAAGTTTATGAAATGAAAACTACAATGCATTACTTCCTAAACCATCATATTTTAAATTCTGCCATCATCCTTGCAGGAGTGCCATTTCAGCTGGATATTAATACAGGTGCTGTTTAGCAAGGCCATGTGAAGAAATAGTTACATAGCAAAGTACAAAAATATTATGTGGTCAACCACGGTTACTGCTTAGATGATGAGGCAAACTATGACCAAACCGAATTGAAAACACCTCTAGCACTGTGTTCTCTAATAACCTTTCATGTCCAGGGAGAGGAGGTTGGACAGGATTCCATCATGTCTTAAAACCTTCTTCTGTCAGATTGGAATATCTGTAAGGAAGTGTGGAATGTCATTTCCTGTTGTAAAGAAACAAAGCTAGTTAAGTCTTGATGTCCATTTCCCCCTAAGATCTGACCAAAAAAAAAAAAAATTCTGACCAAAAAAAAAAAAAGTTTTATGTTTATTAAAGGGGACATGAAGGAGCTCCTGGATGGCTCAGTCAGTTGAATGTCCAACTCTTGGTTTTGGCTCAGGTGGTGATCTCAGGGCTGTGGGATCGAGCCCCAAGTCTGGCTCTGCGCTGAGCATGGAGTCTGCTTGAGATTCTCCTTCTCCCTCTCTCTCTGCCCCTCCCCCTGCTCTCCCTCTCTCAAATCAATAAATAAATCTTTAAAAAAAATAAAGGGGACATGAAAATAAAAACTGGCAACAAAGAAAACAGGAAAAGAGATCTAGGGTTAAGACTCTAGAAATTTTCTTAGGGCTTTGGAAACAGTACCAGTGTCCGCTCAAACCTGACACCAAACTTAGCCTCTCCCACTCCCAAGGCAGTCTGGATGAAAACCAGCTTTACTTGAGACTCAACTATCTAAGAACCCTCATTGTCATTCCCAGACCTGTTTAAGCCCTTTTAACAGATTGAGTCAGGATGGTATCCTCATAATTTCGTGTTGTGAATAGGACAAATATAGCCTTCAATGACATCTAATCAGAGTATTTTCTTTTCTCTTCCCTTAGACCATTATTCCATAGGGGTCCAGATTTCCCCAGCCTGTCAGTCATTGCGACCACAAGCTGCCCGAGCGCATTTGAAAGCCATAAAGTAGCTAATTTGCCAAGATAGATTTAAAAGACATAAGACAGCTTCTGGTTGTGGTCTCTCTGGCTCCTGCCACAAAAAGCAGAGTTCTGAAGCTCACGGGGGATTTCTTTTGCGGCTGGTGAGCTATTGTTTAAACATCGACTGGCTCTTCTTTTTTCTGTCGTTCACATCCCCCCCACACACATGTTGCCACCACCAGTCTCAGACTTCATTCACAGCCCACTGCCCGAAAGTTGAGTGCTCAACATGCTGACAAAATGAGCCATTTACAGGTCAGAGCTAAGGGAGAAAATAGCACTCATAGATATTAACTAAGCCTTGAGTGAATTTTTCTTATCTACTCAAAAGACTTACATGCTGTTTATGCCAATGAACTCCAGGATATACAAGATAAAATGAAGTAATTCATGTTAAAGTAATTTCATGACAAAAAAAAAAAAGGACTATACAAATGCAAGATATTTTAGAAATCTGTGGCGTATCTCATGAGGAAATAAAAAGATCCTGGACAATTTTTCCCAGACTACTTTGCACAGAGCAGGTACAAGGTGATTAAGGGTCCAGGGGAGGGATACAGATTTCAGGACCAGAGGGGGTTGTGAATCCTGAGTTGGTCTTTCATTGGCGATCATGGACAACTTATTTCTTTTCTTTGGGCCTCAATTCCTTATTTGAAAAATGGGGGATGATATCATCTATCTCATAGGGTTGTTGGATGTAATAATGAACTAATTTACATAAAATGTTAAACGATCTCTGGCTCAGAGTGAACTATAAATAAATAGTGGCCATTATTATTTTATTATTACTATTGCTTTGTGTTTTGTGATGATCAGAGGCAGAGCATTTGTTTTTAAGATTTTATTTATTTATTTGACAGAGAGAGACACAGCCAAAGAGGGAACACAAGCAGGGGGAGTGGGAGAGGGAGAAGCAGGCTTCCTGCCGAGCAGGGAGCCCGACGCAGGGCTCGATCCCAGGACCCTGGGACCATGACCTGAGCTGAAGTCAGACGCTTAATGACTGAGCCACCCAGGTGCCCTGAGGCAGAGTATTTTTTTTCATAAAACATAACACAGAAAGAGTAATAATACTATTAAACACATATATAGTATCAACTACGTGCCATGCCTCATTGTCTAAAGAAATTGAGGCCCAGAGAAATAAAGCAATCTGCTGAAGTTCACACGGCTAATAAGTAGTGAGGCTGGATTTGAACCTGAGCAGGCTGGCTGCTGAGTCCGTGCTGCTAATGATTCCACTCTAAAATAAACATATTCTAAATGCAGTTGTCTATAATAGTTGTGGTCCTTTTGGCTGTAAAAACCAGAAGCACACCTAAGTGAACTTGAGAGTAAGAGTTCTACTGCAAGCCTCCCAGCGGCCCTTGAGGACATGAAGGTCGATTCCCAGTCCCAGCTCATAGGACCTGGAGCCAGAGAGCGGTTCTGAGTTCAGGGCAGTCCTGGGGCCAGAATGGCACACACTCTGCACAGCTGCTATTCCCGTGCTCCGATGGAAGTGTCTACCACCCGATGAAATCTTCTAATTCTGTTCCCCCACAGCTCAATTCCTCCAGTCCGACTAGAGATTCCAAGGAAAGGAAACACCATGATGCATTTTAGGAGTGGTGCCCATCTCTGAACCGGTCAGGTCTGTTGAAGAGTCCAAGTCCCTGGACAAGCATGGCTGTCTCCATTCACCATGAGCAGAAGCTTTAGGGGAAGAAACTACTTATTAGCACTTCCAAGTAGACCTTTCCCATCATGCCCTTGCTGTCCTCTTATGCTCCTCCTCACAGGAGGCTGAGGAACAAAGAAGTTGAGGCCAGTCTTTGGAATCAGTGAGTCCCAAAACTAAACTCCATCCCCACCATCCTTGGCCACGTAAGATCACACAAGTTACCAAATCTCTCTGGGACTGTCTCCCGCGGTGTAAAATGGGGATGATAATAATAAGAACTGCCTTATAGGTTTACTTCGAGTATTAAATATATATAAAACACCTTGGGCGCCTGGGTGGCTCAGTTGGTTAAGCGACTGCCTTCGGCTCAGGTCATGATCCTGGAGTCCCGGGATCGAGTCCCACATCAGGCTTCCTGCTCAGCAGGGAGTCTGCTTCTCCCTCTGACCCTCCCCCCTCTCATGCTCTCTCTCTCTCATTCTCTCTCTCTCAAATAAATAAATAAAATCTTTTAAAATATATATATAAAACACCTTGGCACAAATCATGGCACATAATAAGACTTCGGTAAATGTTACCTATATTTTTATCACTATTCCCATCTGAAGAGGCTTCATACATTTACTTTGGCCTTGGGATGTCTGGGTGGCTCAGTCCTTAAGTGTCTGCCTTCGGCTCAGGTCATGATCCCAGGGTCCTGGGATCGAGCCCCGCATCAGGCTCCCTGCTTGGCAGGGAGTCTGCTTCTCCCTCTGCCTCTGTCTGCAGCTCTCCTTGCTTGTGCTCTCTCTGTGTCAAATACATAAATAAAATCTTAAAAAATATTCAAGCCATCCTAGGGACCAGAAAGGGTTAAGAATAGGTGCAAGACTCGGCAGAGTAAGGCAGTGCATAGATAAGTGTCTGTGTCATAGATACTGCTGATTGTCACCTATTTTATCTTACCTTAGTAAATTTTATTTATTTTGACATGGTACCCAGATAGCATTGCATTTCCAGCCTCCTTTGCAGCTAGATATGGCCTTGGGACTAATGTCTGACCAACAAGATGTAAAGCAGAGTTTTGTAGTTTCCAGGATGCTGTTTAAAGCAACCTGACTCGATGCATCCTTTGGCCCACCAGTCTGTCTCCTTATCCAGCCTACAACATAAACATGTTGGTCGTATTCCAGGAACCACATTAGGAAATGCATCTGTTAGGGATGATAAGAGGGGGGAAGAGAGAGAGAACAAGCCCGAGCCCCAGAAATCTATCAAGGCTCCATTCCAACTCTGGACTACCCACCTCCAGATTCCTATTTTGTGAGATAGAAACTTGAACCTGAGCCATTGTCAATTTAGGTTATTTGCATTAGTTTAGGTTATTGGTATCAAAATAGAATATAATCCTAATACAATAAATCTTGAAGTCTTCAATTAATATCTAATCATTGAAATGCTATAGATACATTAATCAGAAGAGAATGGATAAGTGTAAAGGGGAAGATAAAAGAAGATGGATAGGACACTTGCAATCAGAAATTATCTTCCTCAAAAGAAAAACCACATCCTATAGTAGAGTCTTTCTTAGTTTGCCTAATGGGATTAGCCTAAAGAGAAATTATCAGGAGCTGATACTCCACACTCCAATACACATGTGGGTACTTAGATACCTACCAGATTCACTCATTTGCTGAATGGAATGACTAAATGCCTTGAACTTATCTTGAGTCCTCTTTTTTTTTTTAATTATTATTTTTAAGAGATTTTTTTTGTTTTACAGAGAGAGAGAGAGAGAGAGAGCAGGAACACAAACAGGGGGAGTGGGAGAGAGAGAAGCAGGCTTCCCACTGAGCAGGGAGCCCGATGTCAGGCTCAATCCCAGGACCCTGGGATCATGACCTGAGCCGAAGGCAGATGCTTAACAACTGAGCCACCCAGGCGTCCTGAGTCCTCTTTATTAAATGGACATCCTAAGCCTTACCTTACCAAGATAATCTGAACATCATTTATTTGGAAAATCACCCAAAATACTCAAGAACATCCTCACACATGTTCTTGCACCCCTTGCCAACCAAGTCTTCTTAGCCAAAACTATCATCTCTCATGTTCTGACCTAGGTGAAACATCAGCTCAACCCCCGACACAAAGACCCATCAAAACAAGACGCAGAAGAACACAAGGGCCCCAAAATGTCTGTAGGGTCCAGGCTTCCATATCTTGTGATCCATACTTACTTGACTGATGGAAGTACATTGTACCTATAAAATCCTTATTCAGTTTCAAAATTATTTAGCTTCTCCAGGTTTATGTTTTCTCATGGGTAAAATGTTGCTTCCCACCCTCCCCCCCGCCAAAGTGTCTTCCAAAATCTATAGGACATTCATTCATTCATTCATTCAGTATTTATTAGGCACTTAAAACCTTCTAGTCCAGAAGTAAACAAAACAAAGTTCCTGTCCTTATGGGGCTTATTCTCTGGGACACAGAGAAGAGAGTTGGAGGAAACTGTTTATTAAGTTATAGGCACTCTGATGGTGGGGCTGGGACCCTGTGGTTGCCATGTTGGCTTGACCTGCGTCTCTGTTAGGTTCTGCCAACAGAGGGTGCTGGAGGGAGACTGCAATGGTTGGGGAGGAAAAAGGCACCTGCTTCTTCCCATTTGCCTCTTGTCTTCTGTCAACTGCGCCCCAACAACTGCTCAACACCTGTCAACAACCAGTGATTCCGGAAGCTGCAGGTGATTCCAACTTTCTGTTTTCTACACTGCAAGAACTTGCTTCACTGAACCCTCTCAGAGATCCCCATCCCAGACAGGCAGTGCCCCTTCTTCAGAGGCAAGAATTTCAGCTCATAAAGCCCCTCCTACAATCCTTTGAATTTTAATAATTCTGGCCTCTTCCCGTTGTTTCCCCAGTTTGCATTAGTCCATCAGGGCTGCAGTAACAAATACCACCCACCAGATGCCTTAAACAGAAGACATTTATTTTCTCAGCTCTCAAGGCTGGAAGCCAGAGATCAAGATGAAGACAGGGCTGTTCCTTCTGAGGCCACTCTCCTTGGCTCACGCTGGCCAACTTCTCCCTGAGTCTTCACATGGTCTTCCCTCTCTTTCTGTGTCCTAATCTCCTCTTGTTATCAGGACACCGGTCATATGGGATTAGGGCCCACCCCAATGACCTCATTGTAACTTAATTATCTTTTTAAAGGTCCTATCTCCAAAAATGACCACATTTTTTAAGTCCTCGGGTTTAGGACTTTAATCTATGAATTTTGGGGAAGACATAATTCTCCCAAACATGGCCCTAGGTTCTTACTACAGTTACCACTTCTGTGAAACCTTTTTTGGGGGGAGAGGGGGCGGGGAGGCTTTTCAGTTCTCTAATACTTGATTAAGACTCTTTTATATTAAATTCTGTTAGTTGAATTATGTGGTGTCTGTCCCTTGCCTGGATCCTGGCTGATACAGTATGTCAGATGGTGATGGTTCTAGGAAGAAAAAACAAAAAACAAAATGGAGAAAATGGGGAGGAAGAGCTGAGGTAAGGATAGGGTGGTTAGGAAAGAGTTCTCCAGAAGGTGACATTTGAACAACAAGCTGGAGGAGGTGAAGAGCAAACCAGGAGGCTTTCTTGGGGCAAAAGCATCTTCTGGCATAATAGGTAGCATGGAGTAAAAGAATATTCCTATTGAACCTTCCACAACACTCCTTGAGACGTCACCACAGAGCCCAGAGCTTTTCAATAATCCTCGCTCTGTGGGACTGTCTGTCCATCCCATGCACAGCAGCAATTGCTGGTGGGGAGCTGGGAAGTACGCAACGTTACTCTCACAGTAGAAAATTACAATCAGGAATTTTAAAGCTGGCAAGGACCTTGTCATTCATGAACCCACGTTTCCGATTTTGTAGACCTAGACCCAAAGAGATGAGTTTGCTTGCCCAGGTGCACACAGATGATTGCTGAACTTGGACGAGCCCCTTGCTTCTTACGGGTCAGAAGTCTGTCTATAGCACCACTGTGTGTGTGCACTCCTCATCAATAATTGCAACAAGTGTTGAGTTGAATGGACGCAGATAATTAGGTACCTACCTCCACCAGGAAGGTCCAATTCTCAGGTCAGAATATAAATGCTGACGTCCTGGGGTGTGCTAACAAATATTGGACACATAGGCATAAGGCACGGGCACTCGTTCACAGCTTAATAAAGAAGCAAAGATAATGCCATTGTGTTCAGGGTTTCCTGGCACATAATGCAGGTAGAAGCCTTTAGATTCTCTTCTAGGTCTGGACCTAATCTCAGCTGCTTCTCTGCCCTCTCCAAACTTGTCAGGAGTGGTCCCTGCTGAGGTCCCCTTCCACCCCTTGGAAGAGTAAGATCTTCTGTGTTCCTTCATTATCACAAGGCCGCAAGAGCACCCAAAGCAACATTACGAGCCCGTAAGAACCGAAAGCCTGGCCCCTGACAGAATTCTGATGACAAGGATAATAGCACGAGGAAAAGCAAGGCACAGGCCATTCTGTGAGTGGTGTTCAGATGCTCATCCTGCAAAGCTCTCGCTAGGCTACGTGTGTTGTCATGCCATGAAGATAAAGGCTTTTGTTTTCTTTCTAAAGGAGATGGTAATAGCATGCCTACGCTTCTTGGTTCTGCTTTGGGCCCTAAAGCACATTACTACCATTGCACTTCCAGAGAAGTAAGATGATTGCCCTGAGAAATTCAGGTAGTACCTCAAAATATCTGATACATGCTGCGTGCCTTCCTAGGACATAGATTTCCATGGTGTGTTTGGCTTAAACGGGAACCTAATATATACTGTGTTTTTCGATATCCATTAAGGGATTCATTTCATGACAAATATCATTAGTATCATGAACAAATAATTATCTATGTTGACTTACATACAAGGCCTGGGGTAGGGGGCACGTAATGGCAATTATAAGACATAAAATTCTTAGCCCCTAAGATCATTCTCTTATAGCTGAGAACAGCAGAGGCTGAAAAGACTGATTTTCTAATTCATTTTAAAATTGGAGACTGAGGCCAAGCTGTTTGAGTTACTCAAGTTCACACAAGTGGGAAGTACTATGGATCTAAAGAAATACAAAGATTTTAGAGGAAAAGAAACCATGAGATTATTGTTGCATCGGGTAGCTTTAGTGAGAACACATGTAATTTTAGAGAAATAAATATAACACCGCATTAAAGATAATTTCTGTTAAGAGACATGTTTTCACATAGGTACTAAACACGATATTAGTTTTAAATTCATCTTCCAAGGGTACCTGGGTGGCTCAGTTGATTAAGTGTCCGACTCTTGGTTTCGACTCAGGTCATGATCTCGGGGCTGTGAGATTGAGCACCGTGTTGGGAATCTGCTTGAGATTCTTTCTCTTGCTTTCCCTCTGCCCCTCCCCCTGCTCTCTCTCTCTCTCTAAAATAAATAAAATAAAATCATAAAAAAAATTTGGCTTCCATTATAAATACACTTGAATATAAATTCAATGCCTTTGGGAAGGAGGAGGGCATGCGGAAAAGATACCTTTTACTTTATACATGTGATGATACTAAACGGTATTTTTTATCATAAATATTTCTTAATCTTACAATAAAAATTTTTAAATAGATGAACTCAAGGTGACCATCAAAAAAGCTCGGCATGCAGAGGGTAAATCAGCCTGAGGATAGCTAGAAATAGAGAAGAGCTGAAAAGGGGTCAAATATCATATTATATTACACAAAGACACTGTTCTTGAATAAACAGAAGATCCAACAATTCCCAGTGTCTGGAACTCACTGCATATTCAGGAAATCGGCCCAGAAAAAAGGCCTACCAATATAAAGGGCCAAGGCCAAAGAGGATAGCATAATAAAGAACCAAAAAAGAGAGTTTTCAAGAAGCAAAGCTCTATCAGGACATTGGGCCTCCATCTCCAAGGAAATTTAATCACTTTTGATTAAATGATGATAAGAACTGAAAAAAATCATCCTAGAATTAACGTAGCTAGACATTGGCATATGTGTGTTCATAACATTTAAACCTTGAGTGTCAGTTTCTAATTTATCTAAATCGACGTCTCTGAGATAAATTACCAATATTTACGTTTTATTGTTAACGTTTGGCGGGGTTTTGTTTTTGCTTATTTTACTCAATATGTTTTGTTCTTTTTGTTTTTCATTTTGTTTTGTGCTTGATTTCGACAGCATCCAATCACCAAGTGGACAATTTGGACAAGAATATGGGAAAGACAAGCTGTGGTGGGCTGGGGCACCTGGAGAAATTTCAGGAAGGAAGTGAGACTCTTGAGCTGAGCTTCAGCATTTCAATAGCTTTCTTTCATTGCCAATTAAAAACAGAGCTAAGAAAATTTGGCATCTTGCCCCTCTCCCATACTCCCCCCAAAAGCCATTTTTTCTTTTCTTTTTTTTTTTTTTAATGCACTTGTCATGGTAGCTTTAGCGAAATATTTAGCTACATTTATCTATAAAATGTTTGCCATTGCTTATATTGTTGCTTTTGTTTATTTTAGTCCCCTAACTAGCAAATATAGTTGCACACATTCAACTTCATAAGACACAGAAAATTCACACTTTTTACATAAATATGGTGTTCCATAGCCATGGGAAAGCATCCAGTACCAGCAGCCAACACCTCACATGGTTCAGTCCATCTGGTTAACATTCTCTCTGATCTGACACCCCTCTGGAACCCTTAGATCTCCCCGAAGCCACAAAAAGAGCCAACATAGCAATCGTTCATGGTTTACGTTGTTTTTTATTTTTTTATTTTTTTTTAAGATTTTATTTATTTATTTGAGAGAGAGAGAACGAGAGACAGAGAGCATGAGAGGGAAGAGGGTCAGAGGGAGAAGCAGACTCCCCGCTGAGCAGGGAGCCCGATGTGGGACTCGATCCCGGGACTCCAGGATCATGACCTGAGCCGAAGGCAGTCGCTCAACCAACTGAGCCACCCAGGCGCCCTGTTTTTTAATTTTTATTTTAGTTTTAAGCAAGCTCTACACCCAACATGGGGCTTGAACTCAGGACCCTGAGATCAAGGGTCACATGTTCTACCGACTGAGCCAGCCAGGTGCCCCCCCAAGCTTCCTGTCCAATAAGCTGAAACAGACATCAAGACTGGTAGCAGAGATAGAAATTAGATTGATGGAAAAGAGGTTTACTCTCCATAGCTTGTAAAATTCCAGTACTGTCCCTGATCTGTCTGCTCACTCAGTGGCTGTCCTCAGTTTGGTTCCTCCCTTACCGTGTAATCTCTCCGGCAGTTAAAAGGCTCCCCTACTCTCATAGTTCCCATCTGGGGGAGCACTGTTGCGGTTTAGGTCTTGCCTCCCAATGAGCTCCATCCCTGTACTGTCATCCCACTCCTCACTTTGTTCTTAAACGTAATGCCAAGTCCTGATTCTTACTTGCACCTGCGAGGATGAAGCTGCAGGTGTTTATCTGTCTAGAAGTCACCAGAAGTCAGTGCAAATTGGGGCAGTTCCCCCTAGCAACAACAATTAACATGTAGGAGAGTGCCAGGCTCAGGCAGTCTTTCTTTCCAATTATATGCACTCCGTTTTGTGAGGTGTTATTTAATTCCCAAGGTTTCATGATAAATTGTACCAATGCCATTCAGTTTCCAAACGCAATTTGTGATTCTGTTATGTGAAAAGACCCTATGTTAAATAAAAATTAGTCTTAATATCGGGTCCCTCTGTTCTCCGCGCAAGAAACTCATTGCAGAGCAATTCTCATTTACGGTAATACGTCTTTGCTTTGAAAACCATGATAGCAGAAAACTGCGTAAAAGAGAAGGAAACGGAGCTTCAAAATGTCAAACAACATCTGTTTCCCATTTCTGAGAATTACAGAGCTTTCTCCAGCCCTGTAACCCCTTAGCCCACATTGTATCTGTCCCTTCATAGTTTATGAGCTTTATCTTCAGAAGCCTTTCAGTAAATGAAACCTGATACAGAAAGTGAATCTCTGCTTTAGGTTCTCTCCAAGGATTAAGGACGAGATTTATTAGAACAACACCGTTCATGCTGTGATACTTTAAGGTTGTGTCAACATTTCAATTATAAACCCGTGCTTCCAGGGGTGTGTACACCCTGGAAAAGAAAATAATTCTTCAGCTTCAAATTTGGAAAGTGGGATAGTCATTTGAGGTCCGTGTTTAGTTTATTCGAATTTTAAAAAGCTGCAGGTGATTGACCTTTCTAAGTGTAGAAAATTACATCCCACTGACTTTTGTTATTTTATACTTCAAGACTATCCCACAGTCAAAGCAAAAATGCAATGCCGAGATGATAAGTTAAATAATTAGAGCAAAAAACCTAAATAGGATCATTCTGGGAAACTGCAAAATGAGTCAGTCTTTTAACATTTATTTTAAGAACAAGGCAGAGGCAATCCTGTCACATGCAGTAATAGGTCTGTCACATTATTCTTTCAGCTGTAGCTTTAGGTCAACCAGGCAGCGGTGGTTTTTGCTGAGTGACCTACAACCCACCCCTCTCCCCTCTGGAAGAGCAATGGCTCAGAGGTCTGACAGAAAGGTGTTGGGGGAGGAGGGTCAAGGTCAACCTAAAACCAAGCAGTGGGGGTGTGCATTCATCTTTGGTGCCCTCCTCCTTAGAGTTCACTGCCCTCTGTCTGCCCGGGCCCACACTCTCCCCTTAGCCTGTCATCCCAATTCATGGCTCTGACTCTAAAACTATCTCCTGTCACTTTCCTTGTCACCTGACACCATCCTTCAGTCAAAGCTTACCTGCTGCCCACCCCCCGACTGGTCGAGAACCACCTATAAGATTAGAAAGCATCCTCTAGGTTTTTACTGATTACCAAGCTGCTAAGTCATACCCCGTTGCCTGTCTCAAAGATGTTTGCATTTTCAAGGAACAAAGCTAGTGGAATTTGGGCAATTCTATGGGTGCAACGGGAAGATATTTTAAAAGCACTCTTCAATGTGGTATATCTTTGCAATGGAATATTATTCAGCCATAAAAAAGAATGAACTCTTGCCATTTGCAACAATGAGGATGGAGCTAGAGAGTATTATGTTGAGTGAAATAAGTTAGTCAGAAGAAGACAAATACCATATGATCTCACTCACAAGTGACATTTAAGAAACAAAACAAACAAGCAAAGGGGAAAAAAGAAGAGAGAGAGGCAAACCAAGAAATAGACTCTTAACTCTAGAGAACACACTGCTGGTGACCAGAGGGGAGGTGGGTGGGGGGGTGGGGGAAAGAAGTGATGGGGATGAAGGAGGCACCTGCTGTGATGAGCACCGGGTCATGGATGGAAGGGTTGAATCTCTGTATCGTACCCCTGAAACTAATATAACACTATATGTTAACTAACTGGAAATGAAATAAAACTTTTTAAAAAGCACTCTTCAAAAAAAGCATCACATAGGGCAACAGCATACTTCTCCTGTAACTAAGAGATTTAATGAATTTTTCTATTTTTCTATACTATGAAGAGAATTGCTCATAATGTAGAAACTCCGTGAGAACAGAGCTTTGCTGTCTTGCTCCCTGCAAAACACCAAATATCTAGCACCTGAAACACATTGTAGATACTCAATAAACGTTTAGCGAATGAAGGAATTAATGAGCATATTAAGTAGCTTTTCATCAGTTCTGAAAGCTGTATAAATAAGTAGCTTGCCCATTTCCTCAATGCAGAAACAACACCTATTAAGATAAAGAAATGATTATCTGCATGTGGGCATCTGGGGTGGAGTGATGCAGGAAAGCCTGCATGAGAAATAAGTGAGTAACCAAGAGAAATACCTGAGAACAATGTTTGCGTTTTTTTTCTGACTCTTAAATACCACCCAACCCTTTACAGTGTAGAATTTGAAACTGAAACAAAGGTTAACTTTTGTGTCTCACCAACTGCATCTCCTGTTTCTCAAATATGAGCAATATCTCAAAAGAAATTTGTATTTTAAAAATAGACAGTGCTTCACTAACGTAATCAACCAGATTTTAAGTGCCTTGAAGGTAGGCAGGTACAATTTCTTATCTATTTTTTATGCCTACAATGATCCCAAGTGGTGGGCTGCACGCAGAACATGTTCATAAAGTGTTGGATTTTCTTAAGAATCAAGACTTTCACCTGTCCTCGGTGACAAACATCTTACCCAAATTGCTTATGAGTGGCGGGTACACCTTCCTGTTCATCTGCTTTCTCTTCCTCGCTGAGGCTCAGATGGAGCGAGAGGAAAGGATAAAGGAAAAGATGAGACAAAAAGCAGAAACAGTCTGACAGGGAAATCTTCTGGGTATTTAGAAGAATGGCATGTGAGTGTTTGGGGGACCTTCATGTATTGCTTATCTCTAGTTAATCATTTTTCTACAGTAGATCTTGATGAAGTACTGCCCTTATGAAGAAAATGGCACGTTCATTTGTTAATGAAGTCTCATGCCACTGCTTGCAGAGGAATTTAATTTGTCCACTTGACCCCTCTTAGTCCACCCTCGTTCTTGAACCTCTAAACAGGTAGACCAGATGTTCCAAAACTATGTCCAGAGCTGATAATTTGTGCTATGCACCCATCTTCTGCTACGACTATGTGGCCTTTCTGGAGCACTAAGACTGCCCTTGTGTTCCTTATAAACTTGAATTCAACTTCAGTTAGCCTGCAGAGTTCTAGGCCTTTCCATGGAAAGCAAGGGTGCTCATCTCTTTGGAGTGGCATTCTTCCAGCCCATTGAAAAGAGGGAGACCCTCCATATAATCCAAAAAATAATAATAATAATAATAAATGTATTGTGCTTGTGTTTATGTCCTTAGTTTTAATAGCAGTTTCTTTGTGAGAATAAAGAAAAAAAAAATATCTCCATATACTGGCACAATCATAGTCTGATTTCATTCCAGCAACTAACAACAAAACAACAAAAACAGGGGGCTTTTTTTGTTGTTGTTTGTTTAATTAAAGTCTTTCAAGCCGAGTGGAGCAATACTGCTGGGTAGATCTTGTAAGAAGAGATAATTAAAACACAAACAAACTAGTTCTTTCATTTGGAATAGCAACCACCACACATGCTCAGGACGGCTAGCCCTCACAGAATCCCAAAGGACCCTTAGTATGCAAACTCGGTGGGCTTGAGAAATAGGTTTGCCAGTCTGTTCGAAAGCTACAAACCCCTTCACACTGGGAATCAGGCAAGATATCTCTGGAAAGTCAGACTTTTTCTGGGACACCGCCAAAGGAACCAGAAATGGTCCCTTTGACGACAGGCTCCCGACAGACATGAGCGTCTCAGAAAAAGAACTTTCTCAGTCTTGGGCAGAGGTGAGACCATCAGGGAATCTCCAGGCCTTTCAAAAGACTAAGTGGGAAAAAGGGAGAGAAAAATAGGTTCCCACTTATACATGGATTTCTGCCAAAATGCTGGTGGATTCTGTTTTCAGATTCCACATGTCACGTGATCTGATTTGGAGTGATGTATCACGCCCGCCTCACTATTTACGATGTTTCTAGGAGACAGTCGGGATACTTGGCAACCATACTAAATGCAGTAAGGTACATTGATCCATGTGCAGTCTCTGCAATAACTTTTAAGAGAACGTAGCATTTGCAGCAAGATAGACCTACATTTGAACCCTGTCTTCTTCCTGGGTGGTCTTGACAAAGTCACGATCCTTCCTGAGCATCAGTCTCCTCATCTTAAAATTGCAGATGAAGATACTTCAAGGCCCACCTGACTTCAGGACAGCTGTGATGGGCCATTCAAGGCCCATTGAAAGCTGTCCACATTGGGCCCAAGACCGGGTATCTGCAGGCTTTTTGCCTCCCAGCTTTCTCTGAGGACCTTGGAAACCACTCTGTTCAGGCACCAGCCCAGCATAAAAGGCATGGAGATTATTATCCTCACCCTGACTCCTCCCCGGCAGCCCTAAAGCAACGGGGGACAGGAGTCCCTGGATAAACGCCCAGCCTCCGCATCTCAGGTAGGACAGCTCGGAAGTGAGTTCGCGTGGCGTTTCTCTGTGGCTGCCCACAGCACACTCCCAGACCTGAGATTCCTGGTGTCGACTCTCAAGTGAACTACGGGCACCCAAATGCCTGCTTCAGCTTCTGCTTTAGAGGGACCTTAACTAAGACATGTCTCATTCTTTGCCCCATATTTGTCTCACAGCTTAAATAAGATAACATGTGGCAAGATTTCTTTGTGAAATCTTTGGGTATGTGCTGGGCGAATGTGGGTTACAAATAGTAAGATGTTGCCAGCTATTCTTTTGATCGAAGCTGACACTGGAAACATTGTATTATTATTTGATGTGTTTTTGCTACTGCGAGTGGCTGGTAAGTTTCTAATAAACATGTTCAGGGCACCAAATTACATGCAGTGCTAGGGAAAAATAAACAAATGAGTAACTCTGGTGAATGGAATCACCCACATGGTATCAGGTGTCAGTAACTTACTCTTGTGTGTTCTCTTCCTAGAAAGTTCTTCTCCGCTCATCCTCCACACCCACTTCCTACTAAGCCCTCAATGCTCAGCTAATCCATCCGTTCATTCACCAATGTTTGCCCAATATTGCCATATGCCAAATTCAAGTATACTCTATCTTCCACCTCAAAAATGCAAAAACCCTGACCTCATCTCCTTCTCAAGGTAGTGTCCTTGCTCTCTTCCCTTCACAGCCAAACTTCTCGAAACGGTTATCCACACAAAGTCTCTTTAACTCGCTCATCGTCCACACCCAGTGCTTACCCTCGAACTCTTCCTAAGGATGAATGGTCTCCATAATAATAAATCCCAAAGGACAACCATTTTTGTTTTAACTGATTTCTCAGCAGCATTTCACACTCTTGGCCACTCACTTCTCATTTGGTTTTACGTGATTCCCACTGTCCTGGTTTCCTCTTTTAGTTCTAGCAGATGCTAGAAATTCTTTGTATTTCTAAACTTCTCTTCAGTGCCCTTCCAGTTTCTTCTCCTTTAAATCAGTTAGGGTTCTTAGCTGCAAGCAGTGGTAACCAAAAGAGGATGACAAATAATTCAAATTAAGTGTTACGTGTAGCTAGGAAAAATACCCCAACTCAACCCAAGTATGACTGATCCTTGCAGGCAAGAGACCGTTGGCAACAAGCCCAGCAGTGGACCCTGCAGCTGGTCCAGGAGCATCTGCTGCTCCAGGAGCTCAATGTGGCTGAAGTTTCAACACTGCTAACGTTGGCGCACCACCGCATGGGGAATGGTTTCTTCGTTGCAACCACCACAATTGCAAAGGAAAACCTCACTATCTCCTGAATCTAAACCCAGTGCAAGTGCAACTGGCTGGCAAATCTACAGCACACACCCTACGTGTGGGAGAGGCTGCGAAACCAAGCATATGATGTTCATGACACCTGTCAAGTGAGCTAGTCTGTCCCCGACCAAGTCTCATAAAAAATGGAATCCCCCAGCCATGGGAAGACGGTTTAGAGGCTAGGCAGCCAAAACTAGTGGCAATTAGCTGCTACTTTTCCAAATCAGATCTTAAGTTTTAAGTCTTAGGCTTTCCCTAAATTGACTCTCAAATCTGGATTTCCAGCTCAGACCTCTTTTCTGAGGTTCAGATTCACATATCCCAACACATACCTGATGGCTCTATTTGGATGTCTTGTAGATATTTCAAAGGGCCAAATATGAGCCCTTGCTCTTCATGCCCATTCTCAAGCCTGAGATCCCATTTCCGATCCCCCCACCAAATCCCCTTTCTTATTAACCTCTTTCATAGTACCGTGTACTTTTTCTCAGGGCAAGTGTATGACCACATTCACCAATCTTTGTCAAATGTCAGTCACCTATGAAGGTTCTAGAGGTCAGACACTGTATCGGTTTTGCTCACCACTGTCATCCCTGTGCCTGGCATTCATTTCTTCCCTTAGTCATCCATTTTTCAGTTAACCAATCGGTTGGTAGATGTGATTTGAGCACCTACTATGACGCCAGAAGTGAAAAGACATGTCCTTGCCTTCATTGGAGCTTACACCCCACAGAGAAGGTGCTCTCAAATGCACCACGAGATATACCTCTGACCTCAGACCAAGAAGGAGTTGCTCGCTCTCCCCTCGCCCCTGGAACTCAGTCATACTGTACAGTGCTGATCTACCTACCTCTCTCCTCCACCAGACTGTAAGTCTGAAAGCAGAGGTATTTTTGGTTTGTTTCTTTATCCTCAGTATTGGGCCTGAATACTAGATATAAGTAGTCAGTCAATGATTGCTCTGTAAAATCCAAAGTCACACATGCAATGCTGGGAAATCTGGTCAACAAAATGCTGAATTTAAGCACAATATGAGTCTTGTCATCTTTTTTTTCCTTTTTATTGACTTTTTTTTTCACATTTCCACCACAAGTGTCTGTTCACAAATTCATTGTGAGCGAAGAGAAGGAAAGAGTGCACACTAACAGTAAATCAGTAAACAGTGATAATCTTATCACTACCATTTGCAAAAGGCTTTCAAAAGTCTGTGTTTCCATTGGCAGCCCCTGAGTGGGAAACTAGCACTGGGCCATACCTAAGTTCCACTAGAAAGAATGTTTCCTTTTAACAAATCTGGGGCTTTCAAACAAATATTTGTGGACTTCTCAGAAAAATTGGCATCAGGCCTGAAAGACGCAAACTGTTTGTTGCTTCAATCCACCCTGAAGATAAATTTCCGAATTATTAGAATAACATTAATTATGATATCTGTATTTTCTGAATCCCTAGTTGAAAAACATAATCTGACAGTGAACTTTTGCTTCTTGGGTGCAATTTTATTTTAAGGCTTTGCAATTGAATTAATTTTTTTTAATAATTCTTTTTTTTTTAAGATTTTTATTTATTTATTTATTTATTTGAGAGAGAGAATGAGAGATAGAGAGCACGAGAGGGAAGAGGGTCAGAGGGAGAAGCAGACTCCCTGCTGAGCAGGAAGCCTGATGTGGGACTCGATCCCAGGACTCCAGGATCATGACCTGAGCCGAAGGCAGTTGCTTAACCAACTGAGCCACCCAGGTGCCCTGCAACTGAATTAATTTGATTATGATTTTTTAAAATTGGAATTCCTGGACTTTGAGACTCCTCAGGAGGAAAAATGAGATTGAACATATAAAGTAAAGTCTGACCTACAAAATAATGGCTCTGCAATCACTAAAACTGTGAACCACGTGAACTGGGAATGACCGTAATTTTTTGAGCCATCATAAATTTTGCAAATAGTGTACTTTATTTTAATTTAAGACTAGCCTGGCAAATAGTTTTGGAGTGGTTTTAGGGACAGGCAGCTGTCCCTACTGCCAAAACTTACCTCCTGGTTCATTTGTTAATAATACTTAAAATTATGCCATTAGAATTGCGTTCCTTTGGCTCAAGGTCTGGTTCCCCCACTAAAATGCAAATATCGCTGGGAAAAGCCATATTTAAAACAGTGACCACCATTTACCCGTAACTCTTGTCTCAGTGTTTACACATGCGTAGAAGTGGAGAAAAGGTAAGATATGAGTCTTAGGCCCACCAACAGGAAATGAGTCCAGAAAAGAAAGTCTGGAGATTCTAAGTCAATGAAATGACACCTTGGCCTGAAACTCTGCCCTAAAAAAATAATTTGAAACACTGGGGATTGGGCTGTGCAAAGCAATCTTCCAATATCTGCATGTAAAGGAGAAAAAGAAAACCCACAAGGAAATCTTCCTTGAGACATCTCTTGGAGTTTCTCTCATTACTTCCCTGATAGTAATAAACAGCCGATAATCTCAAAGCAAACTGCTTCTGATGTCTGTCACTTAACACTAAGCTGCTATATTTCGCATTCCTAGCTAAATAAATTTATCCCTGGCCAACACTGGAATTAAAGAACCCAAAAGGGGCCTTATGAAAATTTCCCTAGGTAATTGATACTTTTAACTGAGTTAGTCCTGGATTAAATACCTGAAATGAAACGTGATGATGAGCTGGAACACCTAGGAGCCAACCACCCATGGCCAAAATAGAATCATCTGGACGCCGTAGTCTTGCCTCAGAAAATCAAAGTATCAAATATCCTAGCAAATTGCACCTCGAGGCATGAAAACAAAGCCGAGTATAAACTCACTAAGACGATTTGGAAAGGGCTTCCCCGTTGATGTCACATTAACGAACTTCACCTTGATTCCATGTTCTCCTCTGGCTATAGAGACAGAAGGTCATTTTCCTGTTCTTTCCATGACTGTGTGTTTTCCTTCCCCTGCGGAACAGAGAGAGTGAGCACCCCGTCACCTTCGACCGAGGTCAGGTATCTCTACTCGGGGTTCCCTCGGCACAACAGTCCCATCTGACGTTGTTAAATGTCAGACTGAAGTAGACATTCCACAAGGATCTGAAACGAGGAACGTGAGCACTGACCTGTCACTCCAACACCCCATCGGTCCCTGTCGATTATTAAATGCTTTTGTGGTGATGCCCCACAGTTAACTGATCAAGCTTTAAGTTTTCCATTCTCAAGACAAATTGACTATTTGTGCAAAAGATCCAGACTTCGGGGTGGCCATATTCATGAAAACCTGTTCTGCTTAAAACTTAAGGCATCAGGCTCAAAAAGGATATTTCTGTATCATGAAACCCTTGATCAGAGCTTACTTATTGTTGTGGCTGTTACTTAAACAAATTGCATGGCCTTGAGAACAGAAAAGTGAAAATGGACCTCAATATCACTGATACACGGCCAGATGAGACCAGGCTTTCACAGCTGTGGATGAATTACAGAAGATCAAGGTGACACATTTGCCAATTTGCTGTCTGGCAAGAAATGTGTGTGTCATCCTCAGTGCCATATGTTGAAATCCTAACCCCCAGTGGGATGGCTGGAGGTGAGGAGGTCATGAGGCTGGAGCCCCATGAATGGGATTAGTGCCCTTGTAAGAGAGACCCCACTGAGCTCTGTCACAACCCCCCACCACGTGAGGGCACAACAAGAAGACGGCTGTCTGTGAACTCGGAAGCTGGTCTGCACCAGACATGGGATCAATCTGCCGACACCTTGAGCCTGGACATCCCAGCCTCCAGAACTGTGAGAAGTAAATGTTTACTGCCTAAGCCACCCAGCCCATGGTATTTTTGTTATAGCAGCCCAAACAGACTATGACAGAATTTTAGTGCAGGTTTTATGCTTCTAGGTATCTCCTAGGCATTTTGAACATTTATTTAAACCAGTCACAAATCAGATCACATAATTTTTTTAAAGATTTTATTTATTTATTTGAGAGGGAGAGAGAAAGTGAGCACCTGTGCACAAGCGGGGGGGGGAGGGGCAGAAGGAGAGGGAGAAGCAGACTCTCCGCTGAGCAGGGAGCCCGATGTGGC
The DNA here is from genome assembly GCF_003265705.2 of Callorhinus ursinus. Lineage (NCBI taxonomy): Eukaryota > Metazoa > Chordata > Mammalia > Carnivora > Otariidae > Callorhinus > Callorhinus ursinus. The sequence goes on from NW_027397098.1 coordinate 8,606,660, forward strand.
ACTGGATCCCAGGGATCATGATCTGAGCCGAAGGCAGATACTTAACCAACTGAGCGACCCAGTCAACCCTGAATGGGAATGATCTTAATTTCTTATTTACTGAAATCATCAGCTCTAATAAATTTCATTTTTCTCTGCACCTCATTGAGCAAATTGAGGCAACAACCCACCCGGAAATGACATCATAGGACTTTAAGTGATAAGACCATTCTGTTCCAAAAGAAAAATATAAGACTAGCTCTTCTCCAGGTCCCCAGATCCCTTCCTTGTGCCTTTTAATCCAGATGTGTCCTACTTTCTAATACCCGAGGCATCCGCCTCCCACCTTCTCACCACAGCCCCCACTCCACCCTATGATGTTTCCACATTACTTTAGCCTTTTCCACTCAGAAGGAAACAATTCAAGCATCCAGGATTATTTTAGACCAAGATCAGGTATCTGGTTCTATCTGTTCCCTACTATATCATTGCCTCTAGAATGTTGGGAGCTTAAAACATTCTGGAACCCACTGAGCACCCATTGGTGGGGAGTGGAAAAGAGACCCAGAGGCAAAGATCTCCCACGGTGGGACAGACATTACTAAAGGTGTTTGCAGAGACTGTGCATCTAATCTTCACACACACACAAAAAAACCTTTTTCTGTAAGCCTAAGTATCTCTTTGAAGAGGTTAAATAAATTCCCTGAGGTCACATAGCTAATAAACGCCAGTTTCAGGATTCCAACCGAAATCTGTCTGACTCTTAACTCTACTGCTGATGGGCTTTTCACTAAGCCAAACCAAACCCAAATGAATCTCTGGTGGGGGATTTTAACATTGGTCCATAAAGGTGAGTGACATTGTGGATCAGTGACCAAAGACACCGTCTCTGCGTGTGATTTTTCTTTCCCAGCCTGACTTTTTACTTTGCCATATTCTAGCTTCAGTGACTTTCCATTCCAAACTAGCCTTGAGGTTTGTTGTTTTTTTTAATCAATTATTATTCATTCAGTCTTTAGACTAGAAATCTTCTAAAGACCTCAAGGCACCATATAGAAAAATATTGTGTAATGAACAGTAAACAGTCGGATTAGCAGAAGGAGACAACTGAGAACATGGCATTCTTTCTTCTAGTCCTGGGGGAAGGTAGGAAGTTTTACCAAATTGAAATGGGCTCTTTCTCCCACAGCTCCAGCCAGGCTTCTTTTCAGTCTTACTGAATATGAAGCCATAACTAAACAGATCTTCTAACTTGACCCCCACTACCATCCTTCCAAAATGTGCATGGATTTCTTTACCAACATCCTGCACAGACCCCCCCCCCAAATCATCAATCCTCACTGCATCTTCAAAATGATTTAAATCTTCAAGGAAACAACACTTAGGACCTCCAGGGGCGGCCAACATGCCCTGTTGAGGGTAAGGGTGTCATGCAGTCTATCTTACCATGAGTGCCATCTTGATGACCATCTCTAGGTCCACCGGAGCCCAAGCAAGAAGGGAGATTGAACCCAATGGCAACCGCAGCACATAGGCGTAGGCATGAAGATGAGTAAAGACATCAATGGAGACTGTTCTTCTAGGTCTTCTCCATGTTATGGTTCAATCATGTTCTTCCTTCCCCGGAAAAAAAATATCCTGAAGCCCTGACCCGTAGTACCTCAGATTGTGACCTTATTTGGAGATTGGGTCTTTACAGAGGTAATCGAGTTGAAGTGAGGTCATTAGGGTGAGTCTTAGTGCAATATGACTGCTGTCCTTATATAAAGGGAAAATTTGGACACAGAGGCAGACATGCATGGAGTAGGGAGACAATGTGGAAGGACATAGGGAGAAGGCGGCCATCTCCAAGCCAAGGAGAGAGGACTGGAACAGATCCTTCTCTCAAAACCATCAGAAGGAGCCAACCCTGATGACACCTTGGTTTTGGACTTTCAGCCTCCAGAACTGTAACAGAATACATTTCTGTATGTAAGCCCCAGCTGGTGGCACTTGTTACAGTAACTAGCAAACTAAAAAACCAGAGAACTAGTTAACATACCTGGGCAGTTGATGGTTGTCCTGAAAAACCCCAGAATTCTGTTATTTTCTGAACTCCAAAAAAAGAATGACCAGAAATAAATCCTCCAACCCATGAAGTGGTGTTTCTATCCCAGGAAAATGAGGTGAAGGAGTGTAGTTTATCCCAAGGTCACAAGTTAGATGTTAGCTCCCATGTCAGGATGGTCTAACTGTAGAGGAGAGTTCTGGAACTAAAACTCATTTAGAAGGAAAGTTTATGTAATGAATATCAATATGAACACTCTCAGAAGACTCTTCACAAATGCTGCAGAGTGATTCCATTAGGGTTCGGGGTTGGGGAAGACAAGATCCCCTTCTTGTGGGATCAAGGGCACAGTTCCCAGCTTGGTCTGCAATAGGTCTTTAAAAACAACCTGATTGGTTTTCTCATCTTCCAAAAGGAATCTAACTAATGTGGGCTGAGAGTAGACATGGCAGAGCACCCAGATAATGACTTCAGTCATCTTAGATAAATTCCTTTACCATGATCTTGCCACGGATTTAGTCTTTTGTGTAAGAATTTTCTTTGGGAGCCATGGGAGCAGGGGAGAAGGGTACGGCCTTAGCCTTGCTCCATTTGTAAAGTCCCCAGGCAACTCTAGGGAAATGTGCGCTGGGTTTACAGTTCGGACTGGATCTCAGAATCTGCAATGTGTTTTCTTGAATGGTGACTCTCGTTAGACTCATAACCTAGACCCAAAGTTGCTTAATCAAATTGTGCCTGAGGCTTACCATCCACCAAATAGGGACCATATTATTGGGGTATGTATTAAGATCATTGGCTGAAAAGCAAGCTACTGGAAAATAATTAGTAAACAAATACCAAATGAGAGAATTCTGTGACTTGTTCCTGCCATGTCTCTACGCAGGAAGGAGAACTCACTTTTTCCTCTCTATGCGTGTGTGTGGGGTCCTGCATTAATTTCTCGTGGCTGCTATCGTAAGTTATCACAAACTTGGTGGCTTAAAAAACAGAAATTTATTCTCTCACAGCTGTGGAGAGCAGAAGCAGGAAATCAAGCTGTTTGCAGGACCACACCCACTCCAGAGGCTCTGGGAGAGATGCCATTCCTTGTGTCTTCCAGCTTCCGGTGGCTACAGGCGTTCTTTGGCCTGTGGCTCCACCATTTGGATCTCCACCTCCATCTTCACACTGCTTTCCCCTCTGTGTGGGTCTCTGTCTGCCCCTACCTCTCTCATAAGCAAACGTACGGTTGCATTTAGGGCCCACGTGGAAAATCCAAAATGAGCTCTTCCTCTCAAGATCCTTAAACCAATCACATCTTTTGCAGTATAATATATACATAGTATATGTAATATAATATATAGTACATATAATATGTAGTACATATATAATATGTACTATATATAATACATACAATGTATATAATATATAACATATATAATTACATATTATATATTACATATTACATATTATATTAATACATATATATTATATCATATATTAGTTCAGAAGAATTAAGATTATAATATATAATATATACTTACAGATTATATATGATATGTTATGTTACCATATGAATTCTTTTACCATGTTCATGGTTTCCTGGGATTTGGAAGTGAATACATCATTGGGGGGAGGAGGAACAGGGAGGGTTCATTTTTTCCTGCCTACCATAGGCCCGAACCACAAAGCCTAATTTAGGATTACGTTTGGAAGCCTATCTATCTCCTAAAGATGATCGCTGCCCCTTAACAAGGGATTTTCATTTCAGCCACCAAATCCCAGACCTCACATCAACCTGCATCTGAGATGTGTGAGCTGGAGACTCAAATGTTGACTAGTCATGCCCTCCCTTCCTCTCCTCTGTGACAACTAGCCAGCAAGTTAGTGGAAAGTGAGAAAAATGGTTCTCATTCACCCTACTTCTGATAAGAGTAATAAGAGAAGCCAAGATTTCAATCCTCGTGTGCGATCTGTCTTCTAGATTACCGGGGGCCGTAGTCTGGTATATGAAAGAACATACACAAACTGCATTGAAGAAACACCTTGGCTTGTCCCTTGACCATCTACCACTCAGAAAAATGTGTGCAAAGCCATGTTTTTCTGGCTCTGGAAAATATATCTATGGACCTTCTTATTAGAAGTTTGGGGAAAGCAGGATGGGAACAGACTCTGAAATCCCAGAACTGGATAGTTAGGAAAATCCCCCCTGAGGGAAAAATAAGGGAATCTCCATAGAAAGTTCTTTTACCAAGCTGATGGGGTTCGTGTCTAATTCGATCGGGGCTCCTGGGTGGCTCAGTTGGTTAAGCGTCTGCCTTCAGTTCAGGTCATGATCTCAGGGTCCTGGGATCGAGTCCCGCATCGGGCTCCCTGCTCAGCGAGGAGCCTGCTTCTCCCTCTGCTTGCCACTCCCCCTGCTTGTGCTTCCTCTCTCTCTCCATACTAAATAAATAAAATCTTTTAAAAAAAATAATTCGATCATCACTTGTGTATATCCTTCAGAGAGTTGCCGAGTTGAAATAGTTATGGTCGGATGGCAATTCCTGCTAATCTCAGGTCATCATTCTCTATGTATTTTACTATCATCATTCCTGCAAAGAAACTTTTAAAAAGCTAAAAATTATTTTAAACTAACTCATGGCAGTTTTGTTACCCGAAGTTTTTTGCCTTTGATTTAGCAAATCACTTGGCTATTACTTGATTACTATCAAAATGAACTGCGAACTGTGGCTTCTCTCTTCTTTCTTTTTTTAAAAGATTTTATTTATTTATTCATGAGAAAGAGAGAGAAGCAGAGGCAGAGGCAGAAGCAGGCTCCCCAATGAGCAGGGATCCTGATGTGGGACTCGATCCCAGGACCAGGGGATCATGACCTGAGCCCAGGGCAGACACTTAACTATCTGAGCCACCCAGGCGCCCTGTGGCTTCTCTTTCTGTCCCCAGTTCCTCCCCTGGCCCTCCGTGCTCTCTTGAATTCTTAGCCAAGCTTTTGATGTGCTAATTTGCTCATCAGTACCCACTAGCCTTGCCCAGTTTAATTAATAAATACTTAGTTTTGACAGGAGCAGCGTAAACAGAAGTCTAATTCATGAATTTGAACATTGTTTATTCCCCCACTGCGACCCTCACTTGAAACTGGTCCTGAGTCTTATCAGTCGGCACCGTTTTTTTTTTTTATGCCTTTTAATTTGCATATCAAATATATCATTTTAAGCAGGCTGCTCACAGCCGCTGTTCCCGGGCAGTTATGGAACCAGTTGCCCACTGGAGCTGCAGAGAAACATCTGTAAACCACTGTGATTATGGGGGTAAAAAGGGGGTCAGGGATTAGCCTCACCTCCCATTGAGATTCGTGTCTCCAGAAATCAAGATCTTTCTTGTGTCCCGCTTTTGTATGCTAAATTGATTGGCTGAATGACTCGGTTTTTTAATGGACGTTATCTACCCTCCTGAAATCAGAATGCAACACAGGATTCCCCAACATTTAAACTTTGAGTTTCCTGCCACCAAACCCTCACCTGACCCCTGCATACGGACACCTCCTCGAATTGTAAGGGTGACTCAGCTAAATTGCATTATCATGATGGAGTATTGGGACCCCTGGGAAATCGGTGGGCTTGGATGTATCTTCCCTGGAAACAACTTCTCCCTAAATTCCAAACAGGCCCCGCGTGGCCCCCTTGGATCCTACCCCCAACACCTGCCATGGCCTGAGCCTCACCTGGAGCCTGGGGGACACCGATGTCGAGGTTGTGGATGTGGCCACCGGGCATGTGAAGGCCAATGCCGGCCTCGGGCTCCACTCCCGCCTCTGCAAGGCAGCCTTTCTCCCGGCCCTCTGCCGGGCTGCCGGAGCTCTCAGGAAGTCCTGCCTCCTGGCCTTGAAGACCTATGAGGCAGCCAAGGCCGGACCCTACCAGAATGCTCACAGGCAGCTGCCTCTCCTCCTGGACCAGCAGGGCCTAGGAGCTTGGCCCTTAAAACCACTGGTGGGCAAATTCAGAGACTGAAGCCCACCTCCTGAGCTGACCTGGATCCTGCTGCAGGAGGGTCGCTTCTGGAGAGGGATGGGGAGGCGCACAGGGAGATGGTTGGCTACTGATTCAAATCAAGTCCCATTGTTTTGTAGTACTTGGGACTTTGGATTTACAGAATTGGGAGAGTTACCATAATTTGATCCCTACCTTTCAGATTGGATCTGCCGAATTTACCAATCCACCCCCTAGCCAGAATCCACCTTCTGTGGTTTGGGTGACACCCTGAGTTGGTTAGATTATTCAAATGTAATATTCGAATCTCTGACAGGCTTCATGCTATTTCAAAGATTTTAGAATTGTGTTTCAAAGCTGTTTTATTCCTATGACCCACTTCTCTATAAAGTACATTTTGGAGATGTGATCTTCAGGCACTTGAAAGCAAGATAACCAAGCAAGATCCAGCCCTGAGGCTGATGTCTGGCTTTTAAGAACTCCACACAGAGCCCCAGAAGAAAGAATAAGAAGAAAAGAATACTATCATGGACTACATTAATTATGCACCTAAAAGTAACATTGTCTCCTTTCTTAAAAAAAAAAAAGAAAATATCACAATGTAAAGCCACATGTTAGATCTAGTCAATGTACTAAATGAACTAGGCAAGAGCACTGGAAAATAGTACTCTGGCTTTTTGTTTTTGTTTGTTTGTTTTTTTAGAGAGAGAGAGAGAGAGCACTTGCAAGCAGGGGCTGGGGGAGTGATGGGGATAAGGGGGTGGGTGGAGAGAGGCAGAAGGAGAGAGAGAGAATCTTAAGCAGGCTTCATGCCCAGCATGGAGCCCAACTCGGGGCTCAGTCTCACAACCCTGGAATCACGATCAGAGCCGAAATCAAGAGTCGGACACCTAACTGACTGATCCACCCAGGTGCCCCAGTACTGTGGTTCTTTATTAAGGGCACAATTACATGGTATAGTGGCCAGAACGCTAGAATTGGCGGCCAAAGGCCTGAGTATTACACAACTCTACCACCAACCATCTGCCATTTGAGGAAGCTCTTTCCAATCTCTGAACATCTATTTCCCCAACCACAGGAGGAGACAGTTGGATTACATTCACATGCATTTAGCTATGCACCTCAGAAATGTTCTCAAGTGTTCCTTCAAAAGATGTATGTGGTCTGATAATTTTGGGGTATCACCATATTTCTTACATACACACATAATTGTGGAGATTTGCAAGATGCATTAGTAAGTATATCAAATGCATCCTTGAGACATTCTCATAAAGCTTTTCAACAAATAAACCAATTTAACTGTAGTTTCCCAAATATATTTTACCGAGAATCCTGCGTGTGTTCAAAAGAGTTTGGCAGAGCCAGACAGGATTTTTCAAAGGGCCTTCCCACTGTAATCAGCCTGGCTTGTGGTCAAATAGGCCAGGCGTACCAATGGATCATAGAGGGTAGTGGTTGAAAGTGGGATCTCAGAAACTGGACAGCCCAGTTTCAAAGCCATAGCTACCTTACCTCCTACTTTGTGACCTTAGTCCTGTTATTTAACCTTTCTGTACTTGGCTTCTTCATCTGGAAAGCTGAGACAAGAATGTGATCTATTTCATAGGGGCATTATGAGGATTGAATGAGTTAATAAAATTTTCAAATGCCTAGCAGATTACCTAACACCTAGAAAGTGCAGTAGAAGTGTTAACAGTATTGCTACAATATCATAAACTCTTGTCAAATGTAACAGTCTAGGAGAAATGTAACAGTCTAGAAGAGTCATTTGACTCTTGTCAAATGACATTTGCTGAGCATCTACTGTATTTATATATATATATATATATATATATAAAATCTCCTTGAACCCCCATAATAAAACTAAGATTAAAATATAAATATTTCATTTTACAGGTGAGAAAAATAAAACTCTGAGGTATTAAGGAATTTGCCTGATACCATCCAAATATTAAGGTGAAAAAAATGAACCCCCAATTCAGGTATGCCTGACTTCAAAACTCAGGTTCTTTCCACCATATTATAGTGCCTTAAGGGTGAGAAGTAATAACCTTTCTATCATTTTATAGATAGAGAAATGAGGCAGAGAAACTAAAATATGTCTAGGATCACACAATAAGATTAAAATTAGAAAATAATCCATATTCTGTCATCCATCCCTGTAATGTGTTCATTACTGAACCCCAAATGCAGAAGGACATATGCAAAAGGAAGAAGGACCGATCTCTCATTTTGATCTAGTGACAATTTTTTACATTAAGATGATTTTGTCTCTTAATTAAGTACCTACTGTATGTATTATGTCCCAACTTAGTGGAGATTTTGCTCTCCCCTACCTAACTCAGATTATGTTTTTAGAGAAGCATAGACATTTAAAGGTCAAATTAATTCTACTGCCTCCAGAAAGGATTGGATCAAAATAAATCTCAAACGATAATCCTTTACCCTATTCCACTTTTAAATATTCAGAGAGGAAAATTCTGTGACTTTGGTAAAAAAAAAAAAAAAATCAAACGTTAATAATATATTTAAAATTCCATAATATGCAAGGACCTCTGAGATATTTGTGAAAATAAAAACACATTAATCAAAAAAAGGGAGAAAATGGAATAAGAAGATGAATTGATTTTCCATGATGAGGGACAGTATTGCGCATTAAGAACTGAAATTCAGGACCAAGGACTTGGGGAAGTAATTTATTGGATATTAATCTTCCCTTTTAGCAGACAAGGCACAACTTTGTTTAGATATGTCTGCCATATCCAAAGTTTTAAAATATGGGGTCAAAAATATATCCCTGCCCCATATCCCATACTGCCATTCCCCCTGGTTCATCTTATCACGAAAACTGTTTTTTTACAGCAATGTCAAAGATGATAGAGCTTAGAGAGATTTCCATTTTGCAAGTAAAAAGAGGGCAGAAGGTGGTGCACAGCCTGCAGTGTGTACTTAGATGAAGCAGCCAGCTGCTTAATCCCCATCATCAGAGCCTATCCCGGGACCACAGGGCATCTGATCCAGCGGGCAACGTGCAGAGAGAGGGAGGGGCGCTCCGAAGCCTTCTCGGCATCTGAAATTCTCCGTTTCAGCTCAGTGAGTGCGAGGAGGGATGGTGATAGGCGCTCTGATGTGGAGGAGAGAAAACAGTCTCTTTCTTTGTGAGTTTATGATGATGAGACACGCATACAGCGATTGACACGGGACTTCTCTTAACCAGTGCTGCAGATAAAGCAGGGAATCTGTCTGTGTCCTATAGCTAGGACGGTCAACAGTTTGAATTTCAAAGAGGGATGACGATCCATGAGGGGAGGGTGTACTTTGCAAGTCCTATTCTATCGCTTTGCTATGCTTTCATAGATACAGTCACTAGAATTAGTGGGTTGCCCCCTTGCAAATGCAGAAGGCAATGCCCACTTCAAAAATGAAAATGTTTGGGCTAAGTTTGTACTTTGGCTGCTACTTCCCCATTCTCGGAGAACCAGTACGGGGTTGGGGATTTTCCCCTGGGGAACCAAGAGAGATAAAGGTTGATCTCGGTCCCTGGGGGATGTGGCAGAAGCTCCCTTTCCAGAATGTAAAAAATAAATGGAAAATTCCTGAGGTCCTAAGATTTGTGTGATGCAAATGGAAAAGAATTCTTAGCCCTGGCAATTCCCGCCCTTCCCCTGAGGTTACAATGAAAGGTAAAGGTACAGCAAAGTCGTGGTTTCTGGGAGAACAACTAACTAGAACATTCTGTAATCTTATGCAATGTCCAGGACCTTTCCCGAAGCAGCCCTTCAAATGGACACGTGAATGAGAGCAAAGAGAACTGGAGGTTTCTTGCATTTCTCCACATGCTCATTTCTTACCAATCTTATCTACAGGGTAAAATGGCCAAATCCCTTCTTGGAGAGACATAGTCCCTATTTGTCTGAGCAAGGAATACCTCATATTTTACAAACTGCCAAACAGAAATGACCATTATGAATCTCTTAAGCATGAAGGAGGAAGATGAGCCAAGAGTATGTACTTCCTGCAGGCTCTATTCTTTAAGAAAATTTAGTGTTTGTTGTCATAGCCTGAGGTCCCAAAATACCCTAAATACCCTTTGCCCCGCCTAGGATTGTCCACGTAATCTTTTTTTTTTTTCAACTTTGAACCCTCTGTTTGGATTCCTAAGCCTGAATCCTTCTACTCTTAGGATATCACTTCTGCTTATAGGAAGCACTTCCTGACTCCTTTTATTCAAATGAAATTTACCCATGCAGAAACCATTGAAAGAGTGACGGTCTTAAAGGAAAATTTTTGTGCTCATATGATCTTCTATTTGTGTGTACAAAGAAACCAGACTTTTGAGAGTTAGACTGTGCCATTTCAGAGTTAAAAAAAATAAAAATAAAAAGATTTGCTGCCCCTAAATATCTTTCTCTCAGGTTTTCCAAATACTTATGCAATGGGGAAGTCTCCAGAAAGCCCCCTTTAACATGCAAATATGTTTTTACCCTAAAGGGCCCCCACATTAGCTCATTATCGCATTAGCAGATTAGTCTATCAGATTAGCTTAGCATAGCCCTGAGGGGAAGAAACACAGGACTGGTAAATTTAACAAGGTATACTCTCCTCAGGGAAGGGGGAATGAGGACCAGTCATTTTCCAGGCGGGAAGCTATCAGCCCAGAAATCCAAGTCACCAGAGAATCACATGGTTGCCAGGCGTCCATTCCCAGATGCTAGCCCGAGGCACAATATGAACTCCCACAGCCTGTCTATTGCCCAAAGCCTGCACTCTCTGGGTGACTCCTGGCTCTGCCACTTTCTAAATTAACCTTTCTGGGCCTCAATTTCCTTATCTATAAAATGGGAATAAAAATGATACCTACTTCATAGGACTATTGAATTAAATATTGGTTTAATTAAATAAATTAGCCTATTAAATATTAATTTAATCAAATAAATTCACCTACATGAAGCACTTAGAATAGTGCATCACAAATATAAGTACTAAGTGTTAGCTATTAATAGCATCAAGAATCAGTAACTAGTCAAATGGTCCCATTTTTGTAACCACACACACACACACACACACACACACACACACACATTATAGAAAAAGGTTGGAAGATCATACAATGAATGTTAATGACTCAGTGGTGGATACTATGACTGATTCTTTTCATGTTTTTTCTCCTTATGCATTTTCTAAATTCCCTACAATAAATGTGATTAGCTTGGCCATAAAAATGTGTAAGAGACTAATTCATGCTTTACGTAAAAGGATGATCATGAGTATTTTATTTATAATAACAAAAAAATGGAAACAGAAAACAGTATCCGTTAATAGGGATTAGCTCAAATAAAGTATCCATACTAATAAAGTATCCATATAGTAGAGTCATGCACCTACAATTTAAAAATGTAACATTGAAGAATGTTTATTGGCATAAAAATCGTGATACAGTACATGAAAAATTAACTAACAACACTGAAAAAAATTAATTCCTAGTTTACTAAAAATATAGTTTTATTTAACCAAAAATAACATGTGCATTTCCAAAAAAAAAAAAAAGTACCAACAACAGTTATCCCCACATGACAGGATTGCAGGGACTCTTAATTTCTCTTGGATGTTTTTGTACATTTTCCAAATCTTCAGTAACAAACACATGATGCTTTTACAACAGAAGAAAACACCAACTGTGATAAAAACAAATAAAGATTAATCATCAGAGTTCCAGTCAAGAAATAGAAAAGTTGAGATTGAAGCAAGGAATTAAGTTAGTCGAAAACCTGGTTGGCCTCCTTGCCTTTCCTCGGCTCAGAGTTGACGCTGAGCCATTGGGAAATGGGATGTGTAAAGAACAAGGCACTGTTAGAACCAAGAAAGAAAAATGTGGGAAGAGGTTTCAAGATGCCAGACAAGAGATCAGAGCCAACCTTGAGTTCCAGACAAGAACTTCCCCACCACCATCCAGGGCAAGTGTGGAACAGCAGAGAGAAACTGTCTCTTACCGAATTTTACCTGAGGCCGAGCAGACGCACATCTACAAAACCAAAGTACCTAAGGGACCCTTCTTCCTACTCTTAGAATTTCTGAGGGAATTAAAGAGTGAAATGAGAGGAAAATGTACACGAGGCACTTTATTGAATAAGTAAGGAAAGTAAGACTAGTCAAAATAAAGACAGTACGTAGCTAGCTCCGGAGTCATGAATGAAACCCCTCAGATGCAGTCCTTGGCGATTATTTTGGTGGCAGTGGGAGGAAGGAATCTTCCTTTTTTGGAATTCCTTCCAGCCGCCAGCTCCAATCTAGTAACTGTGTCCATATTAAAGTATTAGAAGCAGAATGTGTTCATTTGCCAAGAGAGATTGGGATTTTTTTTTTTTTAAACCCTGCTGAGTTTACAGGAAAATCTTAATGCCGTGACACAAATTGTTAATGGTGGCATCCTAAAAATCAAAGATGCAAAGGAGTAAAGTCACTTTCCTAAGACTCTTCAAACCAGGCAGCAGATCTATCACTTCAGATATGCCCCAGGACCCCAAGATCAATCTTGTTTCTTAAGACCAGCTCTCCATATTAAGTTTTGTGCGTGCGTGTGCGTGTGTGTGTGTGTGTTGTACTTATTCTTCAAAATGCTAAAAGAAGGAGAGATCAGAGGCTGGTGAGTGGAAAGACTCCAAGCATCACACAGACCTGGGTTGGAATCTCGACCTCTCCCTTTTCTTCCTGAGGCACGTTGAGGGAACTGCTCACCTCTCTACATCACGGCTCATCGTCTATAACACAGGGCTTTGTAAAACCGACCTCACAAGGCAGTTAGGCGATTCTAGGTGTCGGATGCAAAGCGCCTACCTACCACGAGGTTTAGCACAGAGGAAGCCCCCAGTAAGCAGCTGGGGTTAAAAAAAAACTACAGACAGGGAAAGACGTTGTTCTCGGAGTCCTACAACCTGTCTCGGCTTGCTGCTGGTGCCAGAAGCTCTCTTGTTCCGCTAGGCATTTGGGAAGAAAGGGGAATCCCTGCATTTGGAGTGTCCTCCAGCCTTCTGAGCAACTTTACCTTCCTGATCACCAAGCATCCAGTGCTCGCTTCGGCAGCACATATACTGATCACCAAGCATCCACCTCTCTACTAATACCCTCTCTAAGAAAGACATGAATCGGATGTGAAGTGGCCACAGATTTTGAAAACAGAAGTTGCCTTAGACAGCAAGTCTCTAGAACAAGAAATAATTATTCCTTGCTTAGTACTCAAATTGCTTTGCGAAATGAGGTACAGGGAGTATTATTTTTCTTTAATGTATAGTGTATTTAATCCAGAAGCCCCAATAAACATCGTTTTGCGAACTAAACTGATGGCCCCAGATTCAAATTCTCCTCGACCCAGGGTGACAGCCTAATACGGACACGTGGTGCTAACTTTATAGGCCCCAGGTTTGTAGCAACTTCCTTTGGAGAACTGATTTCTATAAATAGCAATTGTTTTCCTTCCTATTTTCCTACCTACGTGCCTTCGATGCAAATACCCCCGTTCACCCTGTGCAAATCCAAACACTCCATCCCAACACTGTGTCCTCTTCAGAAAATGCAGAAGCATTTCTCAAAGTAACAGAACTCCACAGCTTTGCAAACTTCCTGTTTCAAGCATCCAGAGAGAGAAGGAAAAAAAAAAAAGTGCACCGAGTTCCTCTAAAGCCCCCTCCTGACATTTCCAGACTTATTAGCCAGTTTTCACACTGACTTCAATCAACCTCTTTAATCCTCCAAGGAAAGAGCATTTTTAATTCACCGATTGGCTGATAAGCTTGAAGCCAAAAAATGATTTACACGTAGATGAATTGTGCTTACAAGATGGAACTTGGAGCATTAGAAGCGGATCTGAATTTCCTATCTGTCATTTTATTTGCCACATTCATTTTTTCTCTGCCATTACCCTGCTGATTGTGATCTTTCAGCGCTATTGGGCCCCTGCTTCCACAGTTTTTAATCTGCCTTTAATCCCATAGATTTTAAATATTCCCGGCACCGAGAGACTGGAGGCAATTAACTGCCCTTCTGATGCTCTCCTTATCAGTTTCCTCCTTGTATCTCCCAGAAGCAGCCTCAAGACACTTCCAGGCTGACAAATACTACCAGCATTTCAGATGAAGCATCCACTGCAAATGGGGATGTGAAGTCCAGCTGTGCACGCTGACGCTGAGCAATCACAGACCTCGCAGAGGAGGAGACGGGGCGAGAGAGGTTTGGGGGGCACGCTCAGGATGCTAGAAGCCCCGGGTGCCCGTGCTCTGAAACAATGCCCTCGTAATGTGTTCTGGGACTTGAAAAATATGTGAATCATCTAATCTGTTTAATCTGATTGCCGCGTTTAACTAGAAAACCATTTCCAGCTCTCTGGCTTTAATGAAGTATTCCGATGGGATGTCAAAAAGAGACACATCAGGTAGAATAGCTACTTGAATCTGGCTCGGGTCTCCTCCTTGGCTCTTGTTTAATTTTGTTCTCGTGTTTTAACGTGTTCCCGTTACAATCTGCCCACTAGATTTCCCAAACACTGGTTGATAAATTTGCCAACACCTTTCATGGATGTCCAGTCAAACTTGAACTAATTCAGATTTTCTAACAGAACTTTGGACATCGCCCTGCTGCATCCAAGGCTCATGGGCTCTCAGTCTACACCCGAGGAGCCTACACAGGGTGACACAATGAGCCGCCATGACAGAAAGGAGAATGTTCTTCATTAAAACCCATGAGCTGTTCCACGAATACCGGTGCATTTAAATGCACTCTAAGTGCCAGGATTCTAGTTAGAGGCCACCCAGTGCCCTGATCAGAGCGTTATGCCTCCAAAAGTGCTATCCTTTGGCCTCTGGCTGAGGATAAAGAAGCTTGACTCTACCACTATCATTGATTCCTGATGAAAAAATTGACCCTTTCACTTTTTTGTAGTTAAGCATTCGAAGGAAACAAGGAATTCAGAGCTACAACCCAAAAGATGGAGAGAAAGATACTCCCCTATCCATCTGACACCTGCAGGTCCCAGAACATTGAGGGGTTCTCTAACTCGGGCCCCCTGTCTCTTCAGCAGACATCATCATTTGATAGCAGTTTGGCTTGCAGATGACCGAAGGAGTCAGGCTTTTCTTGAGAAGGATGTGCATCTCGTTTGGGTGTCCGTAAACATGTAGAAAATTCTGATGAATTCTTACAGTTAGGCCAGACCACCACTGGCTCCCACAAAGTGGATGGACTTTGTTGGCCAAATCCTCCACCACATATTCTATCACGTTTATGGCAGTTTATGCCAACATCTCTTAGTGGGTAAGCCATGAATTTTTCCGTCAAAGAGAGACGCTCCCCCCCTTCTTCCGGGGGGGAAAAATGATACAAGTTTCTGACTTTACTCAGTCTCAGGGTCGGTCCCCCAATCAAATGGTCTTCTCTGGAGGTGAAAAATAGGCATTCGATAAACAGGCCATTGTGCATCCCCCAAGAGTTCTATATCTTTTGGAAGCTGCTCTATTTGTTAAAGTACAAAAATTACAGAGGGCGATGTCAACCAGGGAGAAAGGGTACGGTAGGGAAGACAAACAATGCATTAAGTGCCATGTGCTTAATTGATTAACCCCACTTTCTGTACTCAGAGAAAAATGCAAGCTCTTTCCATGAAGCTCCCCGGCAAACCCAGAAACACGGCAAATGGATGGATAACACAGCACAGAAAAGCTCTGTTGAGACATGGTTTATAAACAACGCCCAGCAACACACACAGGAGGGAAAGCATCGAGAGAAGCAAATGATGAGGAAGAGGCCAAAACTTCGTTATATAACGGCAGAAACACCGGGTAGCAGCTCTTACTGTGTTGTTTTGCTGTGACTTGCAGCTTTGCTTAAGCATTTTAAAGATTCTTGCAGGTCTTTTTCAAGCAGCCAGCTCTAGCCTACGAATTATGGTAATGTACCACTTCTGAGCCCTCGGCAGGATTTGCAACAGAGAAATCACATCAGCCTATGCTGATTAACAATTCCATTCCATCCAGAGATTTATATAAAAAAACTATCTTACATTTTGCTTTTTAATAAGAATGATCGCTATCTCAAATTGAGTCCCAGCAAATTTTAATAAAGGCCCAAGGTTGAGTGGCATTTTGCATGCTGATTTAGCTGTGATTGCTCGCTTTTGATGAGCACTAGCCTGGCATGTATAGCTCTCCTCAGAGCAGGTTTAAAGACCAGGAGTAAGGAAAAGGATAAAAATAAAAACTTCCAACTAAAATTCGAGGTCTTTTCTTTGTATGATTGATTACTGAATAAATACCAACATGTATCTTTGGATTCAGCCTAAGAGTGAAATTCCCTACAGCGAAACAGCTGTTTTTTAATGGCTTTTAATATACTAACCTGTCAAAATATGTTAACTTTGATGACTGCAATTATTATTTTAAAAGATGTTATCAATCTATTTATCTGTCTTCTCCCCCTGATATTTCTTCTCCAATCAAATGGAGAATCACAAACAAGTCACATTTTTGTTTCCTGATGAGTCAATTGTCAATAAAATAAATACCTCTTGGGGGGAAGCACTCTTCTTTGTTAAAATAGAAGACGTGTTAATTATTATGAACAACAAAACTGGATGTTCAGCCTTTGCCAATGGTTGATGAAACACATCTCCAAGAGGGCAAAGAGTATATGGAAACAGCAATTGTGGATGTTTGGGGGTATTTTCCATATCTTAAATAACAAATCAAATCAGTGGTCACAGTTCTGTGGGATGGTGTTTCTGCCATGTTGTTGGATGGCATTTACCTTCATTGCCATTGATTTTGTTATGAGGCAGATCTACATATGTAATTCCAGGCTGCCACGAAAGCCACCCCAAACAGTTAAGAGGACATTCTACTCAAGCTTGCCTGCCTCCCAAAGAAAGGTTTGATTGACCAACACACAGCAGATTTAAAAAAAAAAAAAAAGGCTAAAGAATGCAAATGGAATTCAGCTCATTAGCTAAAGATCAAATTTCACCAGCTAGGTAGAGATCCTGACCTAGAAAAATGTTGCAGGTAAATCACAGAAATAACTACATCTTGAAAATGCATAAAATGGGTTTCAACAGAATGTTGGAAGGAAGAAAGTCTCTTTCCAACAGGCAAGTACTTCTTGGATATAGCACACTCCCCCCACCCCCTCCAGGAAACTTAGTTTGGTCCTTGTTTTTAAGGGTACAATAGAAAAATGAGCCAATATAATGCTCATTAGAAAACAAAGTAATCCCATGAATTATTATATAATAACTTAGCTCGCCAATATTGCCAAGGAATTTTCTAGATAACGGAAGTCTACCCCTTTATATTATGTTTAACCATGTGCGGTAGAAATGTACTTATAACTTTTTTTATTTTTATACTTTCTTAAAAAAATTCTGTATAATTTAACCATTTTTGTTTCAGTTGCTCATAATGCACATTTTTTGTGATGTAACTATGAAAAGGATATTTGTAAATGAGGATAACATAAATATCATATGTGATTATTTACTTTTCCAGTAGGTATGGATTGAACTTCTATGATGAGCCCAACACATTGCCAAGTCCTGGGATACAGTGATAAATAAGACATAAGTCCTCTAAGGTAGCTTACCATCTACCACAAGAACAAGGAAGAGAGACATTTATCCCATAGGGTGATCTATCCAGTGACAAGGGAATATACTGGGTGTTAGGGAAACCCACTGATTGATGAGAAGAGAATGAGGATAAAGATCAACAGCTAAGTTAAAAGAGAGTGGAGATCGTGGAGTTGAGAAAGCAGAAATATCAATAAATCCTAATAGCGGCAAGTAGCAGGATATTCAAAGCATTTGACAAATATTCATGGGCATTCACTATATGCCAGCGACCTTTCCACATGCTGGAATGCAGTTAGGAAAGAGAGAGCCCGTCCTGGCTTTCACGAATGTTACATTTTAGTAAAGAGAGCCCCAAACAGTATTTTTCAAAAAGCAAACTTAAATCATTATATTGTACATCTGAAACTAATGTAACACTGTACATTAACTATACTTCCGCTAAAAAAAATTTTTAAAGCAAATAAATCTACAATTCCGCATAAAAACGAGTAAATACAACAAAGAAAATTAACTGCAAAGATGGGCTTGAGAGTGGGTTGGAGGGTTATCTCAGATCGGATGACCAGAAAAGATTTAAGGGATTTGATCCTAAGGGAAATTGGTAACAACTCGAGGATTTTTTTTAAAGTGATCAGGTTTCCATTTTAGAAATCCACCACAGCTGCTCTAAGAAGAATAACTTGGAAAAGAACAAGACTGAAATCTGGGAGACCCAGTAGAAAACTGGTGCTTTAATTTAGGAGAGAGAGGAACGTAATCCGCCTTACGGTAATGTATGCTTCTCCACTATGGTAGTGGTGCCATGGAGGGAACTGGACAGTTCCAGAACTATTGAGGGGGTGAGACTGACAGGTTCTTGAATGCAGTACTGTAGGCTGGGCAGGCAAGAGGGGCTGTTGGCTTAAGCAGTCCTTGGAGAGTGCTGTCACTGACATTGGAAATACACAAGTAGACTTGGGGAGATGATTATAGGTTTTCAGTTTTGATCATGCAGATATGAGTATGAGTGTAAGTCTAAATATGAGTGTCAATATAAGTATGATGTGGGACTTCCATGTGGATATGACAGATATGCTGTTGGATATATAGATCAGAAGTTCACTAGAAAGATCTGCCCCTATGCCAGATGGCTGTGAATCTCTTTCCTTCCTCTTGACTTCTCCTTCAAGATCAGCTGTTACCTATGTACACAATTTAGTCTATTTTCATTTCCCCATATACCTTACATATTCCCATATATTGCCTTTTATTTGTGCTCTTTCTTTTTATTACTTCTTCTTTCTTCACTATATTCACCAATCAAAATTCTAACCCCTCAAATAAAGAGTAAAATTTAAGAAACAAAAATATAAAAGAACGAGAATAAAGTAGGGGTATTATAGGGTTTTTCAAAGGGTATGTGTGGTGTGTTGTGGGGGGAATTAACAATAAAAAAGCAAAGAATATGAATACACGATTTAGAAAACAAAGATTTAGGGGCGCCTGGGTGGCTCAGTCGTTGAGCGTCTGCCTTTGGCTCGGGTCATGATCTCAGGGTCCTGGGATCGAGCCCCACACGGGGCTCCCTGCTTGGCAGGAGGCCTGCTTCTCCCTCTCCCACTCCCCCTGCTTGTGTTCCCTCTCTCGCTGTGTCTCTCTGTCAAATAAATAAATAAAATCTTTAAAAAAAAAAAAAGAAAGGAAACAAAGATTTAGTAGTCAGTGAGCATATAAAAGAAAGATCAACTTCACTAAAAACTGAACAAGGGCCAAAAAAACAGTGATGAGAAACTATTTTCACCCATTAGATTCCCCAAAAGTTAAAGGAGTAATTTTTTTAAATACTCTTATGTGGGCAAAGATGAAAAAAAGTAAGTATCTTCATATATTACTTGTAAAAATTGAAATTTATAGCATTTCTGGAGGGGAATTTGGCAACATATCTAGTCAGCCTTAAAGGATTTATACTCTTTCCTAGTAAAATCATTCTGAGAACTTGTCCAAAGGAAAGAATCAGTAATGTATATAAATCTTCATATGGATGTTCATTGCAGCTTAATTTATATTGGAAAAAATAGACTAAATATTCCATTAATGGACAATTAATTTAATTACAATAAATACAAAAGATGGTATCACATAATGCACAAAAGCATTACTTAAAGAATATATAATAACCCTAGAATGCTTGTGAGATCTTTTTACTTTTAACACAATGATATTTATTATGTTAAAAATGAAAATGGAAAAATGATTCAAAAAAAATCAGACAGGTAACCATTTTATATATTATTTTGTATCCTGTTTTTTTCACATACTGTTCTACTATGAATAGGGGCCACAAAGATACTTGGTTAAAATTAATATCTACTTTTGATTTTGTATATGAATAGAAGAAAATTTCTTTAACATACTAAATAGTGAAATATTCGAGGAAATGTCGTTGAATTGACTGTTGCTTAATATTTTTCTGAGAGTTTCAGACAAGTAAATAGGACAAGAAAATAAGACATTTATACATATTGAGGAAAAGATAAAATTACTATTTAGAGATGTATGTTTCCCTACCTAGAATCAACTTGAAAACTATTACACAAAATGAAAGTGCTTAGTAAGGTGAGTAATTAAAAGTATGTGTCACAGGACAAAATTGTGGAGACAATAAAGATCAGTGGTTGCCAGGCAGGGGGGTGAGATGGATGGAAGGGCAAAGCACAGAGGATTTTTAGGACAGTAAAACTGCTCCATATGATATTACAGTGATGACTATATGTCATTATATGTTTATCTAACCTCATTGAATGTACAACACCAAAAGTGAACCCTAAGGTAAACTATGGACTTTGAGTGATTATGATGTATAATGAAGGTTCATCCTTGGTTAAAAAAAGAAAAAAAAAAATATGTACCATTCTGTCAGGTGATATTGATAATGGAGAGGCTGGGGGTGGGGGAGGGGTAGATGGAAACTCTCTGTACTGCCATCCAATTTGTTGTAAACCTAAAACTGCTAAAAAAAAAAAAAATGCTTAAAAAAAACCCAAAGCCACAGCATCAATGTAGGCTATAGACACCAGTTAGAAAATATAAGTGGAAAGAATTTCTCATCCAAAATAGCAACCTGAAGATACAAAATAGTCATAAGTCAATTAATAAAATACCAACCCTCCAAGGGTAAAATGGACCTAGAGAATGAGCATCTGAAATAATAAAAACTGGATAGTTGTTAATGTTGAAAGATCATGAGGAAATTAACAATTCCATACAAAGTGATGGGGCTTATAAAATAATATAACCAGTTTAGAAAGTACTTTTGGCAATATGTTTCAAGTATACATTCTTTACAATAAATATAAATTTTAAAATCAGAAATCACCAAATATCACATGATTTCCCTGTCTTTCATGACATTTCCAAAAGAATGGGTTTTCTGGAAATCTCTCGTCCTTTTTTTTAAAAATTTTTTGCCATTTATATTTAGTCCTATTTCACATTTACATCTGGTCTTTCTGTGAGAACAGTGTTTTATTCAACTTTCTATGTTCTTTGTACACTGTAGGTACCTGTTAAATGTTTCTATAACTGAATTCCAAATTATAGAAAATTTCTATTTAGGAACAATCTGATATTCATAACCAAGAAACCAAAGCATGTTCTAATTGACCCAACATTTTGATTAACATTTTCCAAACAACTATAAACTCAACATTAATTATTCTTTCTAATATTTATGTTTAATAGATTTTAGCAACATAAAAAATACATGACATGACCCAAAAGTTAGCACATACCACACCCAAAAATTGTTGTTATAAAATATATGTGTGTATGTATATTTGTGTATCCATATATCCATCTGTATATATTCATATATGTTTATGTATCTGTATGTATCTATATTGGAATTAGAGTTAGTCCCATAGGTGACATTATATGGAGATGATATACTTTCAGGTGATAACCCAGCAGTTAATAAATAGTCTTGGTAATTAAAAATATTCACCCGCTCATTGTCATTGTTGCATCCGATGATGTTTGATGGGCTTTCAAGAGATTATGTTGCATAACCTCTTCCCTTCAGGCAAATATGATACTATTGGTCTCACTTCGTACATAATAAAACTGAGACCCAGAGTGGACTTGACTTTCCCAGGGTTACCCAATTAGTTGATAGGAGACTGAGAACTGAAATCAAGTTTTTCTAGCTCCAAACCAAATGTTCCCATTAAACCATGAAGAATTTGATGCACTCATTTGCCACATACAAAAAATAAAAATAGACTTCTTGCTGATTTCCTTCTCCAAATTCTGCCATTCAACAAAACATGTACACGTATGTGTGTGCATGTGTGAGTGAGAAATGCCAAAGATAACAATTAGACCAAAAAAGAGCATCATGAATGAGAATGGAAGGGAAATTTCACAAGGAATCCCAAGTTTCAAGTCGGGGTTGCTTGAGAATGATAGTTCTGCCACAATATCCAGGAAACCATGTGGAGAAACTAACAATGTGAAATGACAAGTCAGATGGAAAGAATTCTATAGGAAAAGAAGATAAAGAGGCAATAGGAGGATCCCAAAGATTGACTCTGAGGCCATCCCACCAACTGGGTAGGAGGGAATCGGAAAGTAAGAAGAAAACCTGTGGCTCACACTGTGCCTTGGACATCCCCTCCTCACTGCCTGCCCTCCAAAAAGAGAACAAAGTAAAGTCAGAGTGGAGTCAACCAGATTCTATTTCTCGAGGGTATGAATTGGGACCCATCAGTTGGTGGTGGGAACTGAGGCCCACAGTTATTATGGGAATTTTGTAACCAGCGAACATGAAGGAAAAAATCCTGGAAGGAGCCAGGAGGGAGAGCGGGAGGAGGTGACAACAGCTAAGAGATCCAATTAAATCCATGAGCAAAACAGAGATCATAGATATTTCAGTCCTTCTTGGTTTTCCAGTCAATGTATCTTAACAATATACACAGTCAAAATCAAGGCACATGGACTTGTGTAAAATTTAAGTCCGTCTCTGTTCTTTGAAAACAGAGTCAATATTGACTTGGAAAATAAACTATGAACAGAGAGATAAGTGATGAAACCAAGTGGCAGCAGTTCAAGAGAGAGCCCGAGTGCGGGATCCTAGGCAGTCTGTGTTTTCTTCATTATGTGCTCAGTATTTTCTGATTTGTAGAGTAAGCATGCATTATAATTTGGGGGATCAATCAATTTACTTCCAAGAAAAGAAGTGGTAAAGGGGACATGGAAACAAATGGAATAAACCAGAAATTTAGGTATGAATGTAAGAGAGAGGGATAGAGAAGAAATATGAGGAAGTAGGTACTAGGGACACCGTCGGCAAGAAGGATCTGTGGTGGGAACAGAAGAGGAGGAGTCAGTGGTAACCTGGTAACCAAATAAAGAGAAAAGAGATCCTTGCAAGGGACTAGCTTCCAAAGATGGGGGGAGGGGCTGGGTAAAAAGTGAGGCGCAGGATACAAGTCAGGACTGGCTAAAAAGCAATGAGCAGACACCTCCTCCTGGGGTAAGGTGAGAGGGATGAGGGAGGTAAGAGCTTGGGTATAAAGAAAGACTCGTAAGAATCAGACAAGGGGATAATTGACCTTACAAGGGGCTTTAATTTTATCTATAAGAGGAAGTGTAAATAGTCCGATGAGTTATGCTCTGTGAACACACAGACATACACACATGTGGGGAATGGGGAAATCTCAGATATCAACAGGGAGTACTAGGAGATAAACATCAGAAGATCACCTGGACACTCTCAAAGTCTATTTAAAGTCAATTCTCAATAGGATCCAATCTGCACCTTGCTGTGGCTTGACTCCAGGTCTGACTCATCCATCAGACTGAGTAGATACAGAACCTCCTGCCTCTAATACTTTCAGGGGTCCCTGAAAATGTTTTAATTTTTTTAAGATTAGAGGGGGAAAAATGAACATTTTAGGAAGAAGGGAATAGCCATCTTTATACCAAAGCAGTCATAAAATAAGAGTTTCAGTATTTTTTAATGAAGGAGAAGACCCACAAAGGCAAAGCACCTAGGGCCCAGGAAAGTTATGAGGATGTGTGCTCTCAGGGCAGCAAATGACAAAGCCAATGGTAGAGGTCATCAGGTGATAAAAACAGTGTCTGAGAGGCTAGAGGATGGAGCATTGGGTTTTAGTGAGGGTGTCACGTGTGTGGCTGATGGTATGGATTTTAAGGCAGATGAGCCTAGTCAAGAGAGAAGAATCAAAAGGAGACAAGACTGAGAAGAAGCAAAAGGGAAAGAAGTGGAAGAGAGGAGAAGCAAAGAGGGTGCAGTTGGAGATTGGGAGCACCAGGTGTGAGACTATAGCAACAGAGAAGTGCCTCGTGGTAATAAGGCTGAGGAAGCTGTGCTTGGTAGGGCACACAATTCAGGGGCTGAGGTTCAGCGACAAGGGAAGGGATCTGGGGGGGAGCAGTCAACGTTAGGTACACGGGGAATCCAGAGGGTCTCAGAATTTGGGGCCACCAGGTCAACCATTTCCCAATGAGCCTCTTGCACTGATATTGCACAACTGGGTCCTTGTGCAGTAGCTGGAAGAATACCAAAGTTGGATGGATGGGAAAACTTGGTTCCAGGTTGCTTTCTCACTAGCCAGGTATAAATGGGACAGATAAACTCTGATAAGTGTCATGTCTCCAAATGGTTCTATTAATACTATGTTTGCCTGAAAGCAGTATACTGGACATTTTCAATCCCTTGATGTGTCTCCAAGCTCTTATTTCTGTTGCTCCATAGTTCCATCCTGGGTGCAATACAGATTACATCATAGGAGTGGTTTGCATCATAGATGTGGGTCTGAAGGGTTAAGAGGTAGGCAAAACTTATAAACAGGTAGAAACACACAGGTACAAGAGAAATGGATATTTCCTCCTTTGTTCAAGAGGAGAAACCTTGTTGTTATCATCACATCACTTCTTCCTTCTCAGTAATAACCATGAAAGAATATGCCTCCACTTTTTCCATTTCTTGTCTTTTGAAGTTAATTCCAATCCTAACTGTAAATCAGAAATGGTACAATCTTTTGATATGTTACAGAGCAAAGAAAATTTAAATAGTATCTTCCTTTTTTTTTTTTAAGTGCCTTGTTCAATTGAAACAGAAGCCGCTGTGAATGATGGCTAAGTTAAGAATAAAAAGTAACATCAAAGGAATGTCTGTCATTATGATTTCAAATAGCATGTGCCACTTGGAAAGTTTCGGGTAAAATATGAAAGATGTGGTCGACTAACTGAAATAGAATACAGACATATAGAAAGGGAGATATCCTGTAAATTTCTGAATTATTCTGCCCATAAAATGCCTAAAGGACAATTTTGAAAATGGACAAGCCCATTGGACGTTAAATTCTAGTAAGACTATGTGTGTATGTGTGTGTTAGACTCGGGGCATCGCTGTTCCATTACAAATGCCTCGCGTGCGTTCTTGGCTTCAAAATTAAGTGTTTTTCGATACTGGAAGCACGGAGCTCAAGAAGGGCTCCTGCCTCCGTAGCCTCCAAGCACTACACTGGCATCGAGGTGGGAAGGTGGCTGAAGAGAAGGGAAGCCGGGGGGGCGGAGCCTGTCACAGGCCACGCCCTCATGCTATGCCAGGCGTCTCCAAGGATACTAAGCTGCTGCAGTGGATCTATAAATTCCCAAACATGATGTTAATTTGGAGAACAAGACAAGTCACTCCAGGAAGTAAGATATCTCTAGGAATAGCGGACTTTTACTATATGGTAAACGGGACTGTCTGAGCAACAGCCCTCAATGCCAAAAAGCTCGAAGTGTGCGTATTAGTAGACTTTTAAGGAGAAGAGGGGTCCAGTTTTCTGCCAGCAGAGTGATTTGTTTAATGTCAAAGGCCTTCCAGAGCGCATACAGTGAGATTCCGAACATTGCTGGCTTACGTGGTGAGCCGCGCCTACTTTGTCTCAGGGACCCCCAAAAATCTCAGAGGGAAAAAGGACAGCCACCTTCATCCCTGAGAGGAGGGAGGGAAGTCAGGCCCATCGGCGAACCCACTGGCAAACACAAGCTGGTGTCTGTGACACCTGAGGACCCTTTGTCAGACTAAAAACAGCACTTCGAGAACACCAGCCCCAGCTCCTGGATGATCCTTGACACTGCTGCTCCAAGCCCTGATAAGATGCTATCAGTAGGCCCCTCTAAGTGCTTAAAGGACTTTAAGCAGATCACTGGGGCAATTACCATAAAGAGGGAAAGATATGAGCCTTTATTGATGGGAGATTAATATTGACCAAAAGCTATTGATTTTTCTCTGCATCTTATTTCTGATGGTAAACCTGTTTTGCAGCCACCTGAGTTTGGTTGGTTGGTTGGATTGTCATATTGGAGAGTGAGTGAGAATATTTAGATAGAGTTATTGCAATGAATAGTCCTGCTTTTAAAATGTCTGCCTGGTTGCGTGTGTTTGGTTTTCTCATTGAAGTGCTAGCGAGTATAAGTGGTTATACAGAAAGATTCTTATATTCCATATAAATACCATTTATTAAGTGCCTACTATATTCCAGGCACTGTATTAGCTTTTACACATATCGTATAATTTAACTTTCACGAAATTATACCCAAGGCAAGTATGCTATCCTCACCCTAAAGATGAAGAAACTGACATCCAGAAAAAATTGAGAAACTTGCCCAAGCTTAGAGAATAAGTAACAAAGTAGGGATTGGAATCCAGTATATATCACTATAATTCTATATAATTCTAAAGGTAATCTTACATCTATTCCATTAATTATTTAACAATTATCCATTGCAAAGATATTAAAGAAGTAGAATTCAAGGTATGCAAAGGTTAATTGTATGTAGAGATTGTGAAAAAAAATTTTTAAAGGACAGAATGATGACTCTGAAGTATCTAGCCTGGATCACTAAAAGCACAATAGTGGATCTTTGTGAGAGTCAGGAAAAGAAAGAAAACAAACAAGGGATTAACAGGAGGTGTGAAATGACAAGTTTATTTTGGGACACTTTGTTTTGTTTTTGATTTTTAAAATACATGTTTAGGTCATTAAAGTAATGTAATAAAAGAAAGGAAAATTGAGAGATGTGAGGAAGAATAATAAATCATCCATAATGTCACCTATTCCAACAGAATTATCCCCAATTTTTTTTCTTCCAATTTTTTATTGTGCATCTTTTGCTTTTAATTGTAGTGGAAGTGCAGATTGCAGGATGCTTCTTTCTTCTCGGGATGCACTATTTCAAAGGCATTGCTACATAATCTTCACACTTATCATATTTCATGGATTCCATCTCATCCAGTGGATATACTATATAGCTGACTTCACAGTTTCTTTTATTGTTGCATTTTGCTTACTTGTGGCTTTTTGGTATTTTAAATCACCTTATGTTAAGGAAATGTATGTACTTTTCTTATGGTAAATTGTTCTGAAATAGGATGTTGGGTGGGTCCATTTCTATTTGTTTTTGAAGCTGGTGAATTCAAGTGAAATATTTATTAGACATGTGAATTGTGCATCTACCATTTGTGAGAAAGTCAAGGCCGGAGATACCAGTCTGGGAGGAAAGAAGCAGATAATGGCAGATGGGTGCAGTCACGGGCACCGTGGGAGTTTTCAAACATGATTCCTAATTCTTTGACACTTCTTCTATTGAGAGGTTAGATCTATGTCCACTACCCGTCTGGAAGGACTTGTAAATGCTTTGAAGGAAAGGCTTTAATGGCTAGAGGGAAGATGGGTGGTTCAAATGGCAGGGGGCAGACAATGCTATGTAATATCCAAGGCTAGACCATATAGATTACACAGCTTCTATCTGCTTCTTTTGGCATGCTCACTCATTGGATGTTCCCAGTTGTCATGCTGTGAGAAGCCCTAGCTACATACAGGTGCTCTGGTTGAAGGTCAGATGACACCAAGTCTTCAAGTCATCCTGGCTCGAGACCCAGAATTATAAATGAAGAAGCCTTCGCTTCCCCATCTCCCAAACTCTTCAAATGGTATCCCGTGCTCCTAATAAGAAAACATGGAATGGAAGCAAGCTGTCCTCACCATGCCCTGTTAAAATTCCTGACCCACAGAATAGATGAGCATGATGAAATGATTCAGCCTTCACAACTCCCAGTTTAGAGTAGTTTGGGAGATGGCAAGCACTGGAACAGCATTTGGTATCTAAAAGTGGGTTGTGCTCTAACAAAATCCACAATGTGCGGCCTTGGTTTTGGAGCCTAGTGATGGATAGACAGAAGCCTAATGGGCCCCGTGGAAGTTATCACGGAGGTTTTGAACACATGTGAAGACATAATGAATTCAACAATCAAGACAAGGTGAATTTTAGGAAGAGTGTAGAAGGTATCATCTTGCTTTTGACACCCCAAAATAAATTGAAAGAGTAAAAGAGGTAAACTAAAGAATTAATTACTCTGTTTTTTACTACAGTTTGGAGGAATATAACAGAAAGAAATGAACAGCTAACAAATTAGGAGGGGATACAACAGCTTACCAGCTAACCAAGTGTCCTCAAAATAAGAAATGGCCTCAGGGCAAAGATTAAATCCTAGGTAAGGAAGATATGGTGTCAGGGTGAAGACAATTTCAAACTTACAGAATCCATGAGAAGGTACAAGGGTGTTTGTGTTATCCCACTAAGTTTGGGGTGGTTTTTATGTAGCAAAAGATACCAGAAACATGCACAAATGAGATTGTCAGAATGGAAGCACCTTGGATGAAAAAGGAGAAACAATTTGAAGCCTGAGAAAATGAGAGGAAGCAAGATATTTCATTAGCAGGATGAGAAGAGATATTCCTTAAAGGAAGAGATTGCTCCTCAGTGCTACATGGAATGTAACTTCTTTCACTCAGCATGATTATTTTGAAATTCAGCCATGTTATTTCTTGTATTCCACTGTAGAGGTGTACCACAGGTTGGTTTTCCATCTGCCCTTTGACAGACACTTGAGGTGTTTCCAGATTTTGATTATAAATGATGCTGCTATACATATTCATGTGCAGGCCTTTGTGTGAATCTAAGTTTTCATTTCTCTAACATGAATTCCTAGAAGTGGGACCACTAAGTCATATGGGACATGTGGTTACTTTGTGAGGAAACTCTCAGTTTTCCAGAGAAGCTATACTATTTTCCATTCCTACCAGCAATGTAAGAGAGTTCCAGTTGCTCCATTATCCATCATTCCTTGGTATCATCCGTATTTTTTATGTTAGCAGTTCTAACAGGCATGTAATGGCATCTCATTGTGGTTTTAATTTATATGTTCCTAATGACTACTGATCTTTTCATTTGCTTATTTTCCTACCCTTTATCTTCTTGGTGAAGTCTATTCAAATCTTTTGCTCATTTTTCACCGGGTTGTTTGTTTACTTCCTGTTGCGTTTCAAGAGTTCTTTATTTTTGGATACAAGATCTTGGTAGGTATGTGATTTGCAAGTGTTTTCTCCCAATCTGTAGCTTGTCTTTTCAGTCTCTTCACTGTGTTCTTCAAAGAGCAAAAATGTTTAATTTCGATGAAATCCAACTTACTAATTTTTCCTTTACGGATAGTGTTTGCCAAACTCAGGGTGGGGAGGGCTTATCTACAAGGGCTCAGAATGAGGAAATTCCTTCAGGCTGTTGGATCATTCTGTATCCTGTTTGTAGTAGGGGTTACAAGGATCTATGCACATGTTAAGACACACAGAACTCTACATCAAAAAAATAAGAATGCAAAGTTTTTAAAAATCTGTCACCTCTAACTAATTTATCTGTGGGGAAATGAATGTAAAAGTGACATGAATCAGAGCTTTCCCATGCATACAGTCTTTTTATTAAAGCTATGAAACAATAAAAAAGCAGCCTTTAACCCTGACATGTATCTATAACATGAAAGTGGCCTAAATTTATACTCTGACACTCCTCCATTGTTTAACATAATTTATGTGTTAATTCTACGCTAATTTCAATTGTCCATCACTAGCAAAAGAATCAGTTCTTTCAGGAATTCTGCCCAGTAGAAAAGATGCTGATGTTTCATTTATATACAAGCAGGCTGGTACACAAGAAAAAGGAATCGGGAAGACTGGTTCAATTGCTGATTATATAACAACAAATGAGCTGATGGGAGGGGTCTAAGTGACTCAAAACATTTAGGACCTTTCAAAACTATTCAGGGTATTGACTCCACCTGCAGATAAACAAGATCAAACAATTTGGTCTTTTTTCTCTGCCTTTATAACCAATCAAAGCCTGAAGGTCTCAAAAGTACCTTCTAATTGGTTTCATTGTTTTGTTTATTGTGCTTATCACAGTGCAGTTAACATTTGCGTTTCTAATAGACCACCCTGACATTTCAGTTGGTTTTAAATGACCCTTAATGGTTTCAGCAGAACCAGTGAGTCCATTCAAGGAGTAACCGCTACTTAAAAGAAGGCTACTTTTTTTTTTCCCCCCTGATGGCCTTAGAAAGTATAAATATTGTGGTCTGGGTTCACACGCACATATTAGAAGGTAATGTTCGATCTCATCCTACCATCAGCAATGCAAACGTGACGACTGGGAGCTAACCAGGGTAGACTACTTGCATTTTCCTGTTTCTGCCCTGCATTTTCTCACTTCCATGGCTTTCCTCACGTGATTGCCTCCTCCCCACCACCCTTTCCCATCCATCTCCTTGCCTCCTTGAAGCCATGCTCAATCCCACAGGCTGGAACAGAGCCCCCTCCCCCTCTCCAATGCTCCCACATTGTTGGTTACCACCGGGATGTTAGTCATAAACAAATCCTTCTTCCTATGTAGCTTTTTACATATTGATCTCTATCTCTATTCCACTACAGCTTCTTGTGGGGAAAAAACCATGCTTTATTCAATTTTCTCTCTCTCTCAAAGTGCCTTGAACATTGAGTCCTTTGATAGGTGATTTGCAAATGTTTTCTCCCAATCCATGGTTTCTCTTTCCATTCTACACTGTGTTCTTCAAGGAGCAAACTTTTAAAATTGGATGAAGTCCAACTCACTAATTCTTTTTTTCTTTTAGAAATAATGTTTCTGGTGTCATATTTAAGAACTCTTTGCCAAATCTAGAGATTAAAGTGAGGGTGGAGAGGAATCTACAAAGGGTTATCATGATGGAATATTGAGGGAGTGTTAGAATTGTTCTGTGGAATCCTCTTTGTGGTAGTGGTTACAAGAATCTATGCATGTGTTAAAACTCAGAGAACTGTATAGCAAAATATTTATTTAGCACTTTCTAAAGTGCTAAAAGAATATTTGCTTGATTCATGTGTATCATTAAGGGAACCATTTTTGCTAACTTATCTTGGGAACTTAACTTCCCTAATCAAAAGTCACATTCTCATACCCCACAAGCCAAGGAAGCTAAGTAGTGTCTCCTAATCACTAATCTAGATTAAGCATTTGCCCTATGCAAAAGAGCAAATCTTTTTAGATTATCCCAAATGGCAAGCAGACATATCCCAAATGGCAAGCAGACATGTCCCCAGTGACCTGTGAGCCATAATAAGATAAAGATATTGTCCAGCTTTGGAGGCTCTCCATTTTCGCCCCTATTTGGAGTGATGGGAAAAGGGCCATCTATACTCTCTCTACATAGTGAGCCCTTTCTGGAAGGAAAACAGTGACATGAACACAGGAAGAAGAGCCAGAAAGAGAACTAACATCTCAGTATCTTCCTGCTCCCCTGGGATACTTGTCTCCAAGGTGGTGAGGTACAGGAATATTCTTCAGCTCTGAGCAATCTGCCATGGGCCCCACCATCTTGGGAACTGGTCTGACCTCCCTTGGACAGGCCTGATTATATCATGGCTTCCTGCACAACTTCATAGGATTACACCAGTGGGATGCAATCTCCATCCCACTGAAGATGACCGTTGGCATCCGCAGAGCTGGAAAGCCTGAAGGGCTCTCACACCTCATATATTAACAAGGAGCTTTATTGCTCCTGAACCCAAATCTTGATGGCTTTCCGCCAGAAAACCTTGTCCCTGATTCCTTGGCTCTGTGCCAACAAGGAAGTAGGCCAAGATTTATGAAAGTTGCCCAAAACTTGCCACACCCAAGCTAAGACAATTTTAAAACAGATGAAATTGTCTTGGGGGTACACGGATTCGCCCTATGATTCCATCACCTTTAAAGTCAAAGAGTATTTCTCGGGAAAGAATAAACAAACCCTTCCTCTGTCGCTTTGTGTGGATGGTCATTTGGGAAGACAAGCTGCTCAAAATGTTCTGTTGACTTAGATGTGCGACTGATGTAGGACCTGTACACATTCCTTAAGGTCGCCAGATCCCTGCACAGAACTAAACTTATAGCAATTAAACTAAATTCATTAATTAGTCAGATGAATTAGAGACTCAGTCCTCAACTAATCTAGAAGAGGATTAAAAAAGTCTATGCAGTTGGCACTTAGACTTTACCCCTAATAAATCGCATACCGTTCTTTGTAGCACTGTGGACTCCATCCTTTCCTAAGTGGCGTTCAGCAGTGGTCATATGGTTCTGTAATAATATAGAGCCAATTAGCTTTAGAGACAGCAGTAAATTGGAATTCCAATTGCAAATTCTGTGCCGCTTAGCAAAACACTCCAAGAAAGCACATGGAAACTCAGAATAGATTTAGGTTTCTCTTTGGCAGCCAGTTAACATGGCAGGGACTATCAGACCAATTTCCTTCTTTCCCTCTATCATGATTTTCTGTTTCTGAGAACTGGCAGGGAAAAAAGTACTGTTCAACTGCCAAATTGTTGCTTAAGGACAGTGTCCATGGAAAATAAAATTAAAAATAATTAAGGTCAGGCCCCCTTAGGATAACACTACATTATAAGGAGTTTAAAAAGATAAAAAATATAAACAAGTTAAACTTCCTTTTACAGAAGTTGCTGCTTTTGTTTTCATAAGAGCATCTGAAATAACAAAGTAAGTTATTTAATAATTTAATATCATTTACTTTAGCAACCTACAGTAAAAGAACATCCAGTCAAAATCTAACTGCAACATATAACATCTTCAGAGCTTCTATTACTAAAATAAAATAAAATAAAATAAAATTTAAATGAGAAATCCAGGATAAGCAACAATTGAAGTCAGTTGCTCAAAAAGGGCACAGACTATTAAGAGTCATTCATTCCATCTTTTACTGGATTGGTTGTATGAAGAAAGACGAAGTATAAGAGAGAAAGTATTTACAAGGTCAGATAGCATGAAAGGCAGAAAATGTACATTTTATTTTAGTATGCATTTATTCAAGAACTATATACAAGGTGTTTTTTTAATATGTAGGACCTTTTCAAAGCACAGAGATACAGTGGTGAACAAACACAAAAACCCCCTGCTCTCATGGAACTTACATTCTCACGAGCGACACAGACAACAAAGAGACAAGGATACAGAATGTCAAGTATAATGTCAAGTAATGAAAAGTGTGATGTAGGAAAAAAATAGGGCAAAAGGAGAGAGAGTGATCAGAGGCATTGTGGCAGAAGGGATGATCCAGAAGTAACCCCATCAGGAAGGAGATTTCTGAGCAAAATGAAGCTAGGAGGGAGTTCTATAAGAATAAAAAATTTATACAGAGATTATTCAACAAATCATTCTGGAAAGAAAAGCCTTCATTATTTAGGGGGAAATAGATGTTTCTATGACCTTTTAAAGCAAAATTAATTCCAGATGGCTTAAATTAGTTAAATGTGTAATAAAGACAATTATTTATTTATTTATTTATTTATTTATTTATTTTTAAATTTTTTATTTATTTATTTGACAGAGAGAGAGACAGTGAGAGAGGGAACACAAGCAGGGGGAGTGAGAGAGGGAGAAGCAGGCTTCCTGCTGAGCAGGGAGCCCGATGCGGGGATGCAGGGCTCGATCCCAGGACCCTGGGATCATGACCTGAGCTGAAGGCAGATGCTTAATGACTGAGCCACCCAGGCACCCCAAAGACAATTATTTTTTAAAACAAAGAAATATAGGTAAGTATCTGTGTAATCCTGGGATAGGGGAAGGATGCACTGAACATCTGAGCAAAAGAGAAACCTCTAGAGTAAAAGCTAAATTAGACAAAGATGCAGAATTCCTGCATGCCTGCAAGACCCCTAAACAAAATAAATGAAGAAATGGCAGAATGGTAAAATACTTGAATATATCGATTTAAAATGTCAACACATAAAGAATTTTCAAGTTAGAAACATACTTTCAGATAATAAGAGTATCTGAAATTTTAGATAATATTAAGAAGCAATTCACAAAAGAGATAAAAACTATCAATGAAGACAAAAAATGTTCAGCCTAACTGTGTTAAAGAAATGAAAATTAAAACAGTATGGCTATGCCATCCTTTTCCATTCAAGTCAACAAAGAGTGTTCAGAGGTAATACAGGGCAAAAAAATCGGCACTTCATTCACTGCTGTTGGGAATGGTACAGCCTGGTGGGCAAATCGACCACATGTATGCATGCATCCTAAGGAAATATTCATGTATGCAAACTAGGATTCACAAATGAGAATATTGATGCATTACTTACAGTTTCTTCAAAGTCACCTGGTTCAAGATGGAATATGAGAGGGGATGTGGGGAGAGAGAGCAGGAAAGTCTGTGTGAGATTTTAGTGCCAATCAGAGCAGATAAACTTGTGCTTGTTTAATATGTCAACATTCCAAGTAAGATTTGAATTGCAAAGAGGCTCAGCAGAAACGTTATATACATACATCTTGAACTATATGTATACAAATACATATATAGTGCAAATTTACATACAAATTAGAAATAATCCAAATTGTCAATATTAGGAAGCTGATTAAATAACCACATAACCATACTCTGAAGCTACTTGCAATTATATTGTCCATACTTAATGATTTAGAAAATGTCTATAATTAATTGCAAAAGATTTTTAATTACAAAATAGTACACACAATATAATCCCAATTATATTTAAGAAAAAAATCCGTAACTTATGTAAAGAAGAAGAATAATGTGTTTAGACAAAGACTAAGACTACATCAAGATATGTATCAAAATAATAACAACAGTTTTCACTGGGTAAAAGAATTATGGATGATAAAGTGAACATTTTAAAAAATGAGTAAATTTTAAGTCATGGAGGCCTTTCTATATAATGTTCCTAGAGGCTTAATATTATATTTAATTGATTAGTATAATATATCAATATGTCAATAAATTAAGTGTATTGTAACACTAATTAATTTTATACACTATATATCTTAATTAAAATTATATTATTAAATAATATAGATTAAATTTAAATTATGTGTTCACTAAATATTAATATATAATATACATGATATAACATCACATAAGAAATAAAACCCTTCCTCTTTGAATAGATTCGTGAACGATGGTCCCATTTAGCTCTGATTTTAACTAGATACTTAACTACTGTGCAAACCAGTAACAAAAATATATTTCTCTTGTTCCCTAATTTTCTCTATAGCCAGATGGTACTTCTCCATGTCTGGAATTCATTCTTATACATACTAAAACAAGCCAGAGGACAGAAAGAATAAAGAGGTAATTGAGAAATAGTAAGCATCACCAATATTTGTATAGTGCTTTGGAGTTCTTGACAGTTTCATGGCTATAATCACACTACATTCGATAGCAACTGTGTAATGTAGTTGGGGAGGGCAAATACAGGTCTCATTTTTATAGACAAAAGAATATGGAAGTAAAGAGCTTAAGCACCTGACCCAGGAAACGGTCTTTGATTCTCTGCCTCCCCCACGTAACACACTGAGTTGAAGCATGAGATGTTGGACCAATAATTGCCCAGCTTCTAATTACTAAGCCAAGCCCCAGAAAGGACTATCCTTTAAAATAGATGCCATAGAGGACTCTATTGTTAAATTCAAATGAACTAAAACTGACTTCATTTTGATACTTTTGAAAGCCCTAAAGATAGAAGGAAACACCCTCAGATATTCCAGAATGGGGGATAGGATTGCTGCTTTGAATGAGAAAATGCTTTTATGGCCAAAATTCTCTGGAATCTGCAGAGATGGCCGAAGAAAACACAGAGGCCAAAAGCAGTAACCAATAAATTCCAATCTTCTCCCTCCTTTCTATGTCAATAAAATGTTGGAATATTAAAATATACCCAAAGGTCTATATTCTGTTGCTGCCAATTTAACGTACAGAGATGTAAAATTAGTCTTTTTAGGACAGGCTGGACGACAGGAAAGGTTTACTCCGGAAAATATTCGGAAAAATCTCACTAAAATAAACTCCAGTTTCTCCAACGCCGCCATTAAATGCAAGGAATAGTGATGGCCCCCGTCCCACAGAAATTCTATCAAGTAACCTAACATGGAAAAAATTCATTCAGTTTGACATGTGTATTTCCCACAGTCATCTCAAACTAAAATTGCTCATTGTGATTTGGTTATTCATGATGAGGTTTTACCTAGTAAACTCAATCAAACCATGGGTGTCATCTTAAACTCTTATCTGTCGTTTAACCCCCTCTCTAAACTCAGCAATGTCCCATGTCCATCACCAGATTCTGTCACATTTGATTTGAACTCACAAATGTATACCAAAACCATTCCAGCCTATTCCTGCTCATCTTGTGGTCCCACGACCACGGCCTTCTCTCACCTCTACAATGGCCACCACTTCCTAAATGCCCTCCCTGCTTTCTTGTTGGTATCAATTCATTTCTAAACCCCCACCATCCTACCCATCTCACACCCAATTCCTGGTGCCATGTGCAAAAATTTTTAAATTCTTATTACAGAAGCCACATATATTCCCACTGTGGAAAATCCAAAAATTATACAGGGACATAAAGAAAGGTTTTAAGCCCCCAGTTATACCTCCCAAAGATAACCACTGAGTTTTTAAAATATGTCTTTCAGAGCAACATAATGAAGATGCCTAATAATGGCTGAGGAAGTGACTGAATGTCCTGCAGTGATTCTCTAACTTGGCTCATCTAATTTAGATAAAAATATAAGATTGGGATAGAGACTATTTCTTGCATATTCAGAGGATTTAATGTTATGATAAATTACACTCAGTTTTCTCATCATGTCAATTATGTCTCTATTCTAAATGTGGTCCTACTTGCTTGAAATAAGAATGATATTGCATTTGCTTTGTAGTTTAGGAATAGTTTTAATCTGGTGAGAAGAAGAAATTCAAGAAAATAATTTAATTAAAAGACACTAAAGAGAATAAATTTGAGATTGTGGAAAAGAAAAATTAAATCAAAAACGTATGCTATCATAAAAAATGACCCCCCAAATCTCAGTGGTTTACAACAACAAAGGTTTGCCTCTTACTGATGCTACATGCTTGTCATGGGTCAGTTACAGTTCTGCTCCACGTGATTTCTCTTCAGGAGCCAGACTAATGCAGTAGTCTCTGGAGTATTGATAAATGCTTAAGGAAGGGAAAAGAGAGCATAGTGAATCAAATCTGGCTTTTAGAACTGCTTTCCAATAATGTCTCACATACCATTGACCAGAATACTCATATAGCTAAGTCTGAAATCATTAGAGTGAAAAAGTACAATTCTGGCTAGGGAGAAGAAGCAAATATTTGTGAACATGCAGACTACCCCTCATGTCTAATGCTATTATGATCTAATCTTATGGAAGCTCTAGACAATGCAATAAGACAAGAAAAAATAAATAAGGAGCATAAATTTTAGAGAGCATATACAAGTATCACTGTAAACAGATAATTACTTTCTTAAAAAGCTAAGAGGTGCCTGAGTGGCTCAGTCGTTAAGCATCTGCCTTCAGCTCAGGTCATGATCCCAGGGTCCTGGGTTCGAACCCCAAATCTGGGTCCCTGCTCTGCGGGAAGCCTGTTTCTCCTTCTCCCACTCCCCCTGCTTGTGTTCCGTCTCTCACTGCGTCTCTCTCTGTCAAATAAATAAATAAAATCTTTTTAAAAAAAAAAGCTAAAAAGAACCAACTGAAAAATTATTAGAATTACTAAGAAATTGTATTAGGATGGCTAGCAATAAAATACACAAGAATCAATAGCTTTCCTACATGCTAGTAATAAGTTAAAAAAGGAAGATATTGGGCTTGATGTTCCAATTTGAAGTAAAGAATTCAAATTCAAACTACACAACTATATTCATATTTTTGATAATGCAAAGCATTTATTTTAAGCCTTCATACATATATTAGTTATTTAATTCTCACACCACTTTTTATCCTTATTTTATAAATGAAGAAAGTAAAACAAAAAGAGAGTAAGTAACTTGTCAAAGTTCACAGAGCTAGGAACTGGCAAAGACAGAATTCAAATCTATCTACTATAGCTCCAGGGCCTATGCTTTTTACACTATTCTTTTTCTCTTATCTACCTAAGAAAACATGTATAGACATGATACAAATATTTCACCAAGTTAGAGAGATTATTGTCTTTATAACACAAGAAAAATATGTTACAATAGGTTTGATTATTTATATCTCCAAACAAAATACTAAACCTGATTAGAATCATACTCTTTATTTTACTCATTAGGATAATGAGGCAAAAGCAAGTTATCACCTTAATACAGCAATAACGTAACTAAGAAGAGGCTACATTCCTAAATCTACTAAATTATTTGTATTGTTTATATCAAGAGAATTTTTGTGAAGAAAAAAACCCTTTTAATTTAACTGAAAGCTTAAAATGATAATAGTAACCAAGTTGCTTTTTTTTTTTTTAATTCCTCAAAGGACAGAATAAAATGTTCTAATAGTAAAATTGCAGAACGGGATGAACCCAGGATTGCTGCCAATTTTGTTATCGTTCCCATTAGGAACCTTGGCAAACTGAAAAGGAATCCATGAGGAAAGTGAAAAACGAATTGTGTATTGTGTCAGGCGAGTCCCTTCTGGGCTACCACCTGTGGGCTTGATGTGAGCTCATGCCATCACATGGCATGAGGTTTATTTGGAAAAGGAAAACCGGTGAGGCTGAGTCAGAAAGAGAAGAGAAGACACGAATCCTCGAACTGGATTATCATCCCACAGAGAGGGATGCATGGTCTAGACGGCTTCTGCTCCTGTTGTGTAAGTCTGTGTTCCACTAGAGGACTATCCTTCCCTGCCATTTACTGTTTTTACAGGACCAAAAAAAAAAAAAAAAACATGAGGAGGCAGCCTTGTCAGTGGGGCAATACATAGGCTACTGGGAAATCAGCAGCTTGGAGCTGGGGTACAGGTGTTTACTGGATTTGCCTGGTAATGCCAGTTGCCCAGCACTTGAAGTCTATGTGGCAAATAGGATTTTGTAGTACCTTACTTTGGGAGGCATCTCACATTTTGTGAGACTCTGAGCTTGGGTGCAGTCCCTCCTACTAGGAAAGGAGACATCTATGTCTCTCAGGCAACTTTCTGGCCAATCCAGAAAAAACTGCTAGAGTCATTTCAGATAATTTTTTATTGCATCATAGTTGGAAAGGGAGCTTGAAGTTCTGGGCCCAAAGATGTACAGGTCAGGTTAAAAGATTTTTTTCCAAGTAAATTTCAATCTAAAGGGAATCCCTAAAAACAAAAACAAAAACAAAAACAGCTAGACTTTACAAACAGTGTAGCGTTTCAAGCAATACATTAATTGCTTTACATCTGTTATTTTATGTGATCCTCCTGATAACAGCATGGCAGAGAGGTGACACTTTCCATTGTACAGATGACTAGACCTAGATTCAGGAAGACAGAACAACTGCTCCAGTGTCACACATCTGGTAAATGGCAAAGCAGAGATGTGAACTTACACTCTTAGCCACTACTCTGTTCTATCCATCTTAAATTATTGATTACCCTTGTGAAAGTGTTTATAAGCCGAAATTACTCTAAATTAGACCTGTTGGAGGAGAATATATTGAAAGATAAAGGAATTTGCAGTAAACTTTCTTATGATTATGAATTTTGGCAAAATACTAAGAAATTTGGAAGATATCAAATTCTTTTTATCTTCAAGAAAATGAAGTTGGAGGTCTACTACCTTAATAAAGCCAAGAGAACATATGTGCAAACCAGCTGAAGACATCCATAATTTCTTGAATTATCCATGCAAACAACAAAAAAGAAAGTCTTTGGCACTGAGTTTCTCTTGGTGAGAATTGACTGGAGGAACCAGGTATAAACTGAGATTGAAGGCTCTATTGATCTCTCAGGCAGATAAAAACAGAACATGAAATGCAGTGAGGTACTTGAGGACAAACATTGAATTCCAGTCCTTACTACCAAATGAAATTTTTCCTGAGTCACCCAAGGAAGTTGAACATTTGATGTTGGGTAGTCATGGCATTAAGTCTTAACTGCTTTATCTGTAAATCCTATAAGCCATCATAATAGGAGTAATGACCCTTTTCTACTTCACAAAGATGTTTTGTAGATTAACTAATTAATGATTATAAAGTGTTACATCTTATTAAGTTTATTATGATCATTAAGTTCTCATGATGAAGAGATAAATTTTGAAATTTGATGTTCAGTAGGTGGCGTTCTTCCCTCTGGATCTATAATGAATCCTAGATATGTTCTAGGGATAATCTGACACCTGTGGACTCTTAATTGTTAAAACAATACTATCCACTAGCACTTTCTCCAGGCGCATGGAAGAGTTAAGAAGGACACAGCTATATTTCATTATGATTTGAATATCATCTGTACAAGCTTTGATACTGGTTCCCTAAATAATACCTAGTATGTCATCAAGTATATATTTTCCAGGACATTTTTAAAAATATAATATAAAATCTAATTTAACATATAAAAACCAAATATGTAAAATAAATTTATAGTTATCCTTTAAAATAAATATATACAAATAAAATATATTTATGCAAATATGTAAATGTAATAAAACATAATCATAGCCAACACTCAAGGAGCATTTAATTAGGTACTATTTAATTGCCTTATATTATTTCATTAAATCCACTCAACAATCCTTGTTTTGTTTTGTTTTTACAGTGATAGAAGATTAATTCACTTGGTACTTTTTTCTATTCCATATCATCAGGTGGACGGAGTTCAACTTTTTGAGTTGAACTGTTTTGGCTTAGGCACATCTCTGACTGAAGGACTTCTTGAAATTTCAGATGAGAAAGTGTGGAGTAGAAATATTAAGTAATTTCCCCAAGGTCACACAGTTTGTAAACTGTGGAGCCACCTATATGAACCCAAGTTGTCTGAATCCATACTTCCACCTCTCAACCGCTAAGCCTTACTTAACCCTCCTGTACTGCCTATGCATCACCTAGTCACCATGAAAAAATGTTTACAATAATTTTATTATGAACACAGAACATAAAATTTGCATTCCCTTTATGAAAAAAATGGAAAATTTTTATTGAATTAAAATAGAAATTTGTTATGATGATAATATTTTGGAATTATTTTTTAGAAAGCTTGAGTTACATTGTATAATAAATTCTTTGTTTATGCACATTACATATATATTCTACTATTGCTAAACTTCTGAATGATGTTCTTGTTTTCTTTCCTTATTAATTCAGGGAGTGTCTGTGTGGGGAACAGTTTGGGGAGGGATGAACTGTGAGAGACGGCTTATCGGCTTTAGAACTTCTGGATGGAGTTTCCTGGAGTTAGTGACAACACCAAACCTCTGTACTTTTCCTCCACAGGTGGAGAGTTTGGCCCCAGGACATTGTTTAGGTGATGGAACTTACCGGCAAGTGAACAGAGAGAAATTTCAGAATGCCTGGTAAATACTACTACCACTATACTATCACCTTAAGAATTTTAATCCTTGATGTAACTAATGATCCTATTAATATAATTGATCAACAACCATGATACGTGATATGTATATCATTGAATTATTCTGTGGCCTCCTCCAATAAGACCAGAACACAAATATTGATTTAGATTTTTTTCCAATGTAGAATATGATCAATAACTGAGAAAAAAAATCCAAATAGATGGACTTTGAGCTGTTATTAAGAAATATAGGAATCACCATAAACTGTTTTTTAAAGATAATTTTTAGGGCGCCTGCGTGGCTCAATCAGTTAAGCGTCTGCTTTTGGCTCAGGTCATGATCCCAGGGTCCTGGGTCATGTCCCACAGTGGGCTTGCTGCTAAGCGGAGAGTCTTCTTCTTCCTCTCCCTCTGCCCCTCCCCCCTGCTCGTGCTCTGGCTCTCACTCTTTCTCAAATAAATAAATAAAATCTTAAAGAAATAAATTATGAAACATCTTCATTAAAAAAAATTCAAAATAAAGATAATTTTTAGTTATAACTGCAACCAAAACAAGAAAAGTCCATAAAGTGCTAGACTTCATGGAAAATGCACCAGAAAAAAATGCTTCTAGAACTTCTATAAAATTCAGTGCAGACTCAGCTTAAGAAAACTGAAAATATAGCACCAATTTTAAGAAAAGCAGCTGCTCCTTTGCTGGTGTTTCAACTGTGGTGAGTGGAGTTTTTGTCTTCTGGGACTGAAGAGGTCAGTGGAACTCTGACTAGAGCCAAGCTTGATACTCAACATTCCAAAGATGACCCTCAAGCCCAGTGTCTTTTCGTGGCCCCAATATGGCCGCCACATACTCCCTGAGTGATGCCGACAGGAAAGGGGCTCACTTTTATTCTGGAAATAAAAATAAATAGGACTCTATGCCAAAGGTGTAGAAGATAAGGAAAAAAAGAAAGATAAAATAGTAATATATTTTAAAATTTTGTAAACACAGTCTCTCAGGGAATGTCCCTTTGATGGTTGTAATCCAACATGGTGAGTCTTAACCATTTTTATGATTGGTGACCTGGTCTCTGGATGTGTTCCTTGTGGTGAGTAAAGAGAATACATGTGGCTGGGCTTTAAAATGGAAGGTCTAACATTATTTTTGAAAGTTCATAGTAACTCAGCTGTGACAATGAACTCTCCACAGGTGACACAGGTAAAATCAATCATAATTTTACATATTTTTTAAACATTTATTTATTTATGAGAGAGAGTATGCACGAGCGGGGGAGGGGCAGAGGGAGAGAGAGAGAACCCCAAACAGACTCCACACTGAGTGGGGAGCTGGATATGGGGCTTAATCCCACAGCCCTGAGATCACGACCTGAGCCAAAACCAAGAGTCAAACACTTAATCGACTGTGCCACCCAGTTGCCCCTAATTCTACATATTTTTAATGTCGTTTTTCTGAATGATCTATATGCTCTACCACTATAGGTTTATAACGATATTTTCTCAAACTTATGTCAATTCACCATAGACCATTTTCCCATATGAGCTTGATAAAGCATCCTAAAAATATTCTCAGGAGACAGTCTTTCAACAACCAAAACAACTCATAAGAGGCCTTTTGGCCTCAAAATTATAGAATCTCATGACAGAAGCTTAAATGGTTTGACCTCTATTTGTCACATACACAAATACTTCTCTACAAATCACTCACATAAAAGCATTTATGCATTCATCGATTGGGAGAAACATCATGAAATCTCTCAGTTTTCTCATCGGTAAAGTGGAGATAATACTACCAACTCTACCTAACTCATTTGGATTAGGAGAGCTGATTTGGAAATTAAAGCACCGGTGTGAGGGGGAAGGAAAAGCTGTTCAAACACAGTTGATTTAAATTTGTCTTTTTTTAATTCAATGAATGTATCATCCTCAAAGTAGGACACAGTTTCTGGGAGAAACTAGTCTAGAGAAGGAAGTGACATGTGCCCAGAATAGAGCAAAATCAACCAAATACATTCTGGGCATTAACATGGAGACAGATGCTAAAGTCAGATGCTCTCACAAGCACTTGCCTCCATCACCTTCACTTTGAAATGTGTCAAGGTATCATGCATACACAAAACTTAAAGTTTAATTTACAGAAGAGGGAATGTTTTATGCACCACCCACTGCAGATGGTCCTTCCTCTGTCCTGAAGTGCTCCAAGAGCCAGTAAATTTTCTGACATACTCTCATCAGTCCCTAATCCTTTATTTTAGTGTGTCAAGCCAACTCTTATCCCAGGACCTTTGTACTTGCTGTCATCTGGACAGCTATTCCCCAGCTTCCACTTTCACTCTCTCTGTTCCCTTCTTGTATGAAATTCCTTGTCCAGCACTCATTGCCCCTCTGGCTCTATGGAGACAGAGAAACCTGACTCCTTCAGTTGCTGTCAGTTTGTGTAATAGTTAGTAAGCACTCATCAAATGCTCCCTGTGTATCAGATCTGCTAAATAATTATATCTCTAAATCCTCACCACAACTCTAAAAGATCTGTAACATTACCTCCACATTACAGATAAGGAAACTAATCCTAAAGGCGTTAGGTAACTTGTCCCAAATCACAGAGCAAAACCTGGGAATCCATCATCAACCAGCAGTAATTAACTGAGCATCTACTATGT
Source organism: Callorhinus ursinus (assembly GCF_003265705.2). Classification (NCBI taxonomy): domain Eukaryota; kingdom Metazoa; phylum Chordata; class Mammalia; order Carnivora; family Otariidae; genus Callorhinus; species Callorhinus ursinus. The sequence goes on from NW_027397098.1 coordinate 8,650,613, forward strand.
GGAAGGCTTTTGCTGGCTGAGGACATATAAATACATCATATTTCACCTCTGCTCTCAAGGAGCTCCCAATCTAGTTGAAAAGAAAAGCACAAACAAAGTTGTTTACATACGTGGTAAGGACACAAGGGAGGGAGGAATCAATGTGAAATGGAAGCAGGAAGATTTCACAGGCGTCATGGACTAAATGCCTGTATTCCCCCCAGATTCCAACATTGAAGTTCAAACCCCAACAGCGTGACGGAGTCAGTGGGTGGGGCCCTTGGGAGTTAATTAGATTTGGATGAGGTCGTGAGGGGAGGTCCTTAAGATGGAATTAGGGCCCTTCTAAGGAAAGCCCAGAGAGCTTGAGAACTCTCCCTCTCTCTGTGTGTCTTTCCAAGCCAGGCCGGAAGTGAGCCCTCACCAGGAACTGAGTTGGTCAACACCCGGATCTTGGACTTCCAGCCTCGAGACTGCAAGACATTGTCAGTCTCCCAGTCTATGGTATTTTGTCAGAGCTGCCCGAGCAGAGTTAAACAACAGACAAACTGGTTTGAACAAACCAGCAGGAGAAGTAGCATTTTAATAAACGAAGGGGAATTCCTGATGGGGGGAAGCTCCCTTTTGGCAATACATCAGCCCATAGGTAGATAGCATAGTAAATAAGATTTCTAATTGAACTTGAGAAAAACAGATATCTCTGTTGCTTCTTAAAGATATTCAGAATAAATCTAAAATGTGTAGATTGAAGGAGGTGGGAATGATGTGTCTGTGTGGGCTAGAAAAATGAATAATAAGAGAGTACTGCGTGCAGCCCTCTGTCTATAGTATCGGAATAGAATCTTTGCTAAATCCCAGATTTCCCTGTGGGAACCTGGAGTTGCAGGCCATGGTTTGCAGATGTGTACATTTCTTTTTGTCACAGTTTTAGAAAGAGTTCTCCCCCATAGAAGCACCTGTAAAATGACATTTATTGTCACAGTTATTTTAGTTGAAAATCGGTTCAGTTGTACAAGTTAAGACGTGAACTTCCCAACTGCCAACACGGCACAGTCAACCCAGGATCTGAGAATCCTCATGATGTTTTTCTGCCTCTGACATCATTATTATCAACAAGGACACCGCAATCCGAAGCTAGCTGACAATTGAGTTCATTATGCCTACAGCAAAAATATCAAACGCATTCTCCCACAGCTGGGCTAGTTCTGCCCTCCTAGACAGATGTAAAAACTTGTTTTAGACAGTGAAGTTGGAAAGTGTGCCTTAAGACAACCAGAGACTAGTTGGTGATTCTCAAATTTGGCTGCACAATAGCATCACCTGGGAACTTGTAAAAACTCCTCAGGCTCAGGATCTCTGGGGGTAGGACTCAGGCCTCTTTAAAGCTCCCAAGGTGAGTCCAAGGTGAAGTTAAAGGTTGAGAATCATTGCTTCCATTTGTCTGGTGGTTTCAACCCTACATCTACATTAGAGTTATCTGGGGAGTTTTACAAAACAATGATGTCCAGATACTACCCTTGGAGAGACTGAGTCCGTTGGTCTGGGGTCAGGAATATTAAAAAACTCGCAAGGCGACTCTAACAGTCACCCAGGGTTTAAGAATTATTGTTAGTACTAATTCCATACCCATCACTATACTCATGCAGTTCTTTTTTTAAAGATTTTATTTATTTATTTGAGAGAGAGACGGAGAGAAAGCATGAGCTGGGGTAGGGGCAGAGGGGGGAGCAGACTGCCCAGTGAGCAGGGAGCCTGAGGCGGAACTCCATCCCAGGACCCTGGGATCATGACCCTAACTGAAGGCAGATGCTTAACCGACTGAGCCACCCGGGCGCCCCCTGATGTAGTTCTTTATCAGGAACATGTTGATTGGAAAATTATAGCCAGGCTTTCAGTAATATGAAACCCCAAAATGGAAGGGCTACAGTTGCTCCCAAGATTGTAAAAGAGACGAGGAGTTTATCTTTTGGCTACAGCTTTCTGAGTCAAATGTGTTCTTAGACCAATTAGACAAATTATACGACACAAACTCTGACTGAGTACATATTAGGCATTTATTAAATTTGTTACTCAAAATTTTCAGGTGTGGAAATATCAAGCCTTCAAAAAAATCTTCCTTGAAATCTTGTTCAGACTCCAGGGAGACAGGATCCTTTGACTTGCCTTATACTTTTTGCTTCTTTTTCTCCTATGTCAATGGCTCCCAAGTACTGAACAGGCTGCTGATATTTACATTCTGATGGTCCATCAGCCCTAATATTTGGCATCTCCAAACTGAAATCATCCTCTGCTCACACTAAATCATTTCAACCTTCCAGCTCCACTGTGTTTGGGAGTGGTGCCGCCATTTCTTTCTGTGCCCAAGCTCAAAGCCTTTGTGTCGCTTTCTTTCTTTCCTGGATCAAGTTAGAAATCATGTGGTGGGGCGCCTGCGTGGCTCAGTTGTTAAGCCTCTGCCTTCAGCTCAGGTCAGGATCCCAGGGTCCTAAGATCCAGCCTTGCATCGGGCTCCTGCTCAGCGGGAAGCCTGCTTCTCCCTCTCCCACTCCCCCTGCTTGTGTTCCCTCTCTTGCTGTCTCTCTCTGACAAATAAATTAAAAAAAAAAAAAATCTTTAAAAAAAAGAAAAAAAATCATGTGGTGAAGTTCTCTCCCTCACAAGTACAACCACCCCTTCCTCTGCACCTTCAGGGACGATGCTCTACACTAGTCCTCCTCATCCACGAGACAAATTCTGGGACCCCTGGTGGATGCCTGAAACGCCACCCTATAGATACTACGTTTTTGTTTTTTTTCCTATCCATCCATCCATACATACCTCTGATAAAGTTTAACTTATAAATTAGGCATGGTAAGAAATGAACAACAACAATAATAAAATAGAACAATTGTAACAATATACTGTAATAAAAGTTGCATGAATGTGGTCTCCCTCTTCTCTCTCTCTCTCTCTCAAGATATCATATTGTACTGTACTCACTTTTCTTGTGATGAATGAGATGACAGAACACCTCTGTGATGAGATGAAGTAGATGAATTAGCTAGGCATTGTGACGTAGCGTGAGGCGACTAGTGACCTTCTGACCTTACCTCAGAAGGAGGGTCATCTGCTTCTGGACCACAGGTGACCATGGGGAGCAGAAACCAAGCAGGAAGGGAGCTACTGGACCCTCATTCTCTTCCCAATGTGAATTACTGACTATTATCACCCTTATTTTCACTTCCTGGTACATCACTGACAGACTAAATTCTCATGAGCATCATTTTCAGCCTGTCGCTTTCTAATTGATAAACCCCCCAGAGACCTCATTTTCTACCATTTCTGAACTAACATCTCCCTTTCTCAAGACACATCATCCATGGATTTTACCCTAGTCTTCTGATCTTAGATTCCCAAAGACGCCCATAAGCATGTCTGCCTTTATTTCCTCATTCCCTGAGTGTTTTCCTCTCTACTTACCCAAATCCCACCTATGCCGGAATGCCCAGCAGGGTAAGGACTAAAGCCACTGTCACAAAGTGCCCTTGTTTTCAAGGTCAGTGCAAGAATTAAGCTAGGCTAAAGTTAACGTTTAGATGACAAATTTCATCAAGTGAATTGTAAACTGCATTTTTTGTTCACGACAGAATAAAGAACACCCATGGAGGCAAACGGGAGTTGACACCAATTTCCACCAGAACCTTCTATGGATGTACAGTTCTGCTGACCCGGATTCGGTGACTCTTACTAACTTCAAAGACTGCTCATTCCAAGGAAATTCAGAGGGGCAGGAAACAGGAGAGAGCACTGCTCCAGCATAATTGAGCCTCAGAAAAGCAGTGCATCCTGAAAATACAGTCTAAAAAAAAAAAAATCCAAAAGACTAAAACTTAAAGAAAAGTGCATCTCCCTCACTTGAGTGGACCTACACAATGAAAGACCACGAGATCCACGAAGCACAGGTAAAATTAAGAAGCACACGACTTGAGCACTTTGTGATTTGAACATTTATAGGGACAACAGAAATTCTTAGTTTTTTGGAATTCATTTTTACAGACCACCACCGTTACACAGAATCATTCCGAACTGCTCCTCCTCGAGTGAAGAAGTTTCCGGAATAGCAGTTCCCACGGAGTTTCTGCCAGAGAATGAAGACTCCAGTGGAGGTGGTACATCGCATGGCAGGCGATGCCTAGCAATAGGAAATTACACCAAAGCCCCGAGCCTTAGCAAAGGGTCATGGATCGCTCCCCCATGGGCCGCGTGCTTGTGTTTTCATTTTCAGCATTGGGCCTGTCAGGGTGTGCAGGCCGGGACACATTATCATCACCTAGCGATGTCTGATCTTTGTAGGATTTTTGTTTCTTTTTGATATTGAACCACCCAGGGCCATTTCTATTAATAAAACGTGTTTTGCTGAGTTTGGGGATATATTCCTTTTCATTATTTCAAAAGGAACATTGAATTGCTTTTCTGGAGCACGGTTTTCAATCCCTTCTGCGTTTTTCTTGCATATACACTATTGTTATTGAGGATATGGAGCTTGGGAGAAAAAAGAAATTCAAGAATAGAAGTGGAAGTCATGTTATAAATAAAATTTATGTGGTGAGCTTTTATACCCACAGAAAACAGCTCTCCTGATACATCTCACCTTTAAGAGCGTGTCCTCTGAGCGCGGTCACACGTGCTTACTCCGACTGGGGCATCTGTTAGGCTGCGAGTTCATTTCTGTCCTTGCCTCCCGCCTTCCCACTAGACACACGGCTCCTTTAGGACAGGAATGGTGTTGTTCGTCTCTGCATTTTCATTGCCGAGGCAGGGCTCAATAAATGTCTGTGGAATGAACCAGAGATAGAATTCTGTGCTTTGAGACATATGGGTATTTGAACAGTATTTACATAAAGACTAAAGAAAAAAAGGAAATTATGGTAAAATGGGAAAAAAGATGCTAGAATAGGAACTAGTCTCTGAAGGGTAAAATATTAGAAATGGTTATAGGAAAATTTGAGACAATTATTCCTTTTTACCTCCCAGAGGCCTGGAGAAGTCCATGCAGGAAAAACTAACACAGATCTCTGTCTCTGAGGCCATCAGATCAGGGGCTTATGGACCTCTACGTATGCTTAGCGCCCTTCCTCTGCAGACACCTTGGGACAAAAGTAAAAGGACTTTACTCCTCAGTCATGGGAGAAGATTGTCCTAGGGAGTGAACCAATGAGAATAATTAAGAGAATTAAAAGTGGAGAGATTGGGATTTTTATTGGAGTATTGATATATGTACTAAATTTGTCCATACACTGGTTTTGGATTTTACTGAGATCCAACAAAACAGAATAAATCTAAGTAACTATTTGGCACCAGATGTAAATACTATGGTGGCATCTGAAAATAGATACGCTAGGACCTCCCCAAGTGGAAACAGAGAGGTTCTCTGCAAGAGCTATCTTGGAATGCCCCCTAAAAATACAGGATTTCAAGTACCCTAACAAGCAGTTTTACACAGTTTTTCATGGGTGCGGACTCTGGAATCAATCTACATTCACATCCCAGATCTGCTGCTTACCAGCTATGTTACTTCGCAAAAGCTCTTTAATCTGTCTGTACCTGGTTGATTCAGATGAAATATGTTCTCTCTCATTGATTTTTGTGAGGATTTCAGCAAGAGGACATGTAGTAAGCAGTCAACAAATACTGGTTCTTATTGTAATAATCATCATGTTTAGTGTAGTGGTAATTTGTGTTCTACAGAAGACCATTAGATCCTATTTATTGGTTCTATACGAGACAATTAAGGGAGCTGAGGTTACTGGTTTACTGATGTATCTATGACCTTTTAAGGCTGACACTGGACGTTCTCACGTGTCCAAAAGACCAGAAGTCTGAGGGAGCATGAATCTCATCAATCTGATGATGAATCGACATTCTTAACAACTCCTCTTGTTTTTATCCACAATGTAAGAATCTCAAAACAACAGAAGAAGGCAAAGAATTAAAAGGTAATAAACCAAATGAACTAATATTATTTCTGGGTGAAGAACTGATAGGTGAGGGGTACCTGGGTGGTTCGGTCATTGAGCATCTGCCTTCGGCTCAGATCATGATCCCAGGGTCTTGGGATCGAGCCCCGCACCGGGCTCCCTGCTCGGCGGGAAGCCTGCTTCTCCCTCTCCCCCTCCCCCTGCTTGTGTTCCCTCTCTTGCTGTGTCCCTCTCTGTCAAATAAATAAATAAAATCTTAAAAAAAAAGAACTGATATGTGACATTTTTCTTTCTTTTTTCTTTTTTTTTTTGATGGTTTATAAAAATTTATTGAAATTCAAAGTTTGCTCTTCTATCCCATGCACATCCATTCAGGTGCCTTTCAGCTGGTAAACTGTTCTCCTAACTGGATTGCTGCTTTCATAATATGCCCTCTAAATCTTGAGGTTGACAAGTCCACCTTGGCTTAAAACTCCTTGTTCCCAGCCTTGTAAGCCACCCCAACTCTTCACACCTCTTCAAAATCAGCACCCCAAGAAAGCCATTCATGAGAGTGGCCTGTCAACCCAAAATTGTCAAAGACTCAAGTCCGCCCCTTCTACTTCCAGCTAATTCTGTGTAGTGCCTGTTTGCCCGTGGCTAGGGTGTGAAACTTGAGCTTTAAGACCAAGGAAGAAACAACGTCTTGTAAACTTAGTGGCAATCTCTAAGTTCTTTAAGTTTAACACCATTCTGTGTGCTTTCTTCTTTACCCTTTTTACATATTCCACATTTTCTTGTCAAGATGAGATTTTGAGGGACAGGAAAATGAATTAATTTCAGATCATCTAGCTTATCTCAACAGAAGTTGGATTTTTTTTCTCTGTTTCCTGTTTTTTTGCATTACTTACTAGATTTTAAGACTGTTATCTCTATGAGTCCTCATATTTTATGTGTCAGACATCAAAATTCTTCAACGATAAAATTACCAATTTGATAACCAAGACCCACTTAGGGAATGTCCCCTCATGTGTTCATTGACTCTCCCGGAAAATCCATTTAAATCTCTATGCAAACTCAGAGCAAGTTGTGATCTTACTGCTGCTGTTTTTAGACATGATCCTATTTATATTTTATTGGTGCTTTGCAGGAAGAAGCCTATCTGTGATAGTCAATTAGAAAGAGACAAATTCAGATTGCATATATTAGACTCAAAAATGTCATTGAGAACTTTATTTTTTAGAATTTATTTTTTAGATTTTATTTATTTATTTGAGAGAGACAGAGAGCACAAACAGGGGGAGCAGCAGAGGGAGAAGGACAAGCAGACTCCCCACTGAACAGGGAGCCCGATGTGGGACTCGATCCCAGGACCCTGGAATCATAACCTGAGCTGAAGGCAGATGCTTAATCAGCTGAGCCACCCAGCTACCCCACTGAGAACTTTTAAAGACCTAGTAAAACCTGTCAAATCTTTTTATAAAGGTATGTATCAGGTAAGGCACACTTCCTGGCAGCATAATCTTAGGTTCCCATGATCCAGATATTAAAGACCACTTTGATAGTCCCCTTACCCAAGTAATTTGACCTGCATAAGTGACAGCCCTCCCTTGAAGGTTCTCGAGTGTTCCTTGATCTTATCTCTTATGAGATTTGTGTTATAAAACATGACTATATCATTTTACTGATAGGAATTAATAACATGCTTTTGTACTTAATAATAAATAAGGCATATCTCACTTGTACCTCGACTAGTCATCCAGGCTGTCCCCTAGAGTGGCTAAATTGAAGGACATACCTGCAGCACAGTTGTTAATACTACTCAATGCCTTGGAGCAAAGAGCATTAATAAAAGGTCATGTAGTTAGTTAATGGGAAAAAGTACAAAGGAAAGAAGTATTGGTTCGTGAATGGAATAAGTGCTACATGTTAATGAAATGACAGAAAATGCCAAAATGGAGGCAGCAGTCAAACGGAAGGACAGCAGGAAGGGTTGGGAATTCAGAGACTTCAGTGATATTAACATTTGTTTAAAGGAAGCGTGAAGATAAAGCCCACTGATACTGTGGCATGACTTCTAAATGATCAGAGAGACACCAGGGCCCTCTGTGTTTGAGGAAACAAGGGACTTGGACTTTAGCTTAGACCCAGCTAGTTCCTTAGCTGACTGTGTGTGTGTGTTTGTTTGTTTGTTACCCAAGTCACATAGCTCCCTGTTCCTCCAGAGTTACGTGATTTGTAGGTAGGGAAACCTGGAAGGTTTACGTTAAACGAGCCGACCAGTGTTTGAGAATTTAGCAATGAATGAATGAATGAATCCTCTGGAAATGAAGCCCCTCTGCAATGCATTTAGCCTCATAAAACAAAGCCTCATCAATCGTGCAATGCGCGAAGGGGTATGCACACATGCTACAGTTGGGGGAAATATTCCTCCTAAGATTTCTATATGCATGCACCTGGACAGCGACACGCTTCCACAGGTAGCTCCCATTTGAAAAATATAAGGAACTGACTCCAGCTCAAACTTTTAAGCTGTTTCTGGCCTTTCCCAGCTTCACTGTCATGGACACTTTCCTTTGCCCACCTCGGCTTAATTACCCCTCTAAGTCAACGCAGAAAAGAGATACCGAGTTACCAATTAGTCAAGCATATCATTTCACTCATTCATTCATTCATTCACTCACTCACTGGCTCATTGCACTTGAGCACGGGTGTGTGTCAAAGTAGTTTCCCAATCAGACATTTGCCTTTAGTTTCTAACTGTGGAATGAAAAGGTTTTATGCTCCGTGGAAGGTATTTCTGACAACAAGCAGACAGATGGACACCAGGAGCGGATCTAAGGAATTCCTAACACCATAGTAAGTGTGAGTCAAACTTTTACAGTGAACAGATTTACTTTCTGTTCGGGAGTATTGGGGAGATGGAGATCAGAAAGAATGGCCTAAAATCTCTTCTCTTTCCTCCTAATGAAGATACCCTGGCACCTGACTACCTCCAGTTGGCCTAATCCCAAAAGTCATTCCATGCAGAAAGTGCATGTATTGGCTTTACACCCTACCGGAGGCTGCCCAACACCCCTCAGGAAGAACCCTCTCAACTTTGTCCTTTTTTACCATTCGCTTTCTTGGCTTTATACTTTCTCTTTGTCATCAGCTTTCCAGAGATATATCCCATGTTTTCTAGCACCATTGGTATCTTCAGTTTGCATTAAATAGTAATTTTTTACCATAATCCCCTCCCCTTCCTGATACCCTATAACAACCCCTATGACATTTACATTTCTCCCACTTCTATAAAAAACACTTTCGGGTATCAGAGAAGTAGTAAAAATACATCTTCTCTATTATTGGAGGCATCTCATTTTTTTCAGTTCTTCTAAGTGTCCATTGAGAAACTTTTTGTCCTTGTTACCGTGAAAAGTACAAACAATTATGTCATCTATTTCTACCCTCAAGGAGCTGAAATACTAACCAACTAGGCCTTGGTATGAAGCAACACAAACATAAAAGCTATATATCACCATCCATCTTCTCTCCATAACTGAAACCTATGCTAATTAATTATTGACAAATAACAGATCTCAAACATAACTTACATCATGGCTTTAGGCCAACAACCCAGTGCAAAATAATACAATATTTTAAGAGGAAAGTTATGCAAATCACAAAGTGAAACCAGAAGATGTATCAAATGCATGCTTCCATGAGACTTATTCAGGACTTTATTCTCTCACTTTGTAACCCAAGCCATCCCACAAATTTTTCTGTTTCTATGTTTAGTATACACTAGTCCTCAAAGGTCTGGGGTAAGTTTGGGGTTCTTGTTTGTTTTTCTGAGAGGGTAAGAGTCTAGGAAAAGAGGCAGTAGTGGTTTTAAGGTAACTCTGGGAATTCTTCTTTAGGGTAAATATTGTTGATAAGGCAAGTGTTCTTGGTAAAGTATTAAAAAAATAAGGTCCAATGACTTGGACAGCTTTGGTGGCCGAGAGTTTTGTCCAGACATCAGAGCACTGTTGGGAATACTCAGGGTCCCTACAAGTCAGTCCAGATGTGGACCCACTAGGTATGAAGGTATGAAGGATCTTTTAATCTGCAAGCATTCGGTAAAATTTAAGGAATCTACAATAAAACCAAAGAAAACGGGATTGAAAGGGACCTCCAAAATGCATGCACGCTCTCCTCGTGCCCTGAGGAAGACTGCCCTTCGATTGTTCTGGAGCACTGGAACCTACAGGATGGATAAGTTTCAAAGATTTGAGGCAGCTGCATCCTCCCCACCCCATCCAATCAGCAACACAAGCCAGTAATTATTGCCACTTGCTTCATAACTAATTTTCATTCTCCTTTCCAGAATGTCAGCAAACTTCTTTACTTGTCTTCACTGGAGATAGTAATGAACTTGGGCCCAAAGTTCTCTATATTGCAACATGTTTGGGGCTCAGCAAACCTAAGTTACTTCTCAATAGCCTTCTTTGATGTAAATAATTCCCATTCATTTCACTTGTATTTAATAATCCACTTTCCAACGCTTGAAACTTTGTGGGCTTGGTGCTTTAGCATTTCTTTCTCCAACTTTGGCTTACTTTTAAGTTGAGGAGTCCAAAGTGTGACAGTTTCAGGAGAGCATCATTACAACCTCAGTTTTGATATGTACCGATTTCCACTGGCAGATTCTTGGGGGGGGGTCACATTGAAAGCTGCCAGTGAATATTTAGGTTCTGAATTGTTAACATGGTCAGATCTAACATTCTCAGAAAAGGAGGTTTAAATATTTCTTGCAATTTCTGTAGTCCACAATATTTAAGGTACCTAAAGGAACATAGAGTTTAAGACAAAGTCCATACCTTCATGAAACTGATAATGTATTACGAAAGGACTGGCAAATCACTGATATAAGAAAGGAGACCCTAAGTTCCATGGGAAGGAATTACCCAAGTTAATCAAGAGATTCAGAGAAGGAATAAGTTATTTTATAAAGAAAGAGATGACAGGAAAAGAGGGACGGAGTAACATTGCATCTCAGACATTGCTGGGTGTAGCTCAATTCCCTACTGCTTGGCAGGGTAGCCTGGGAGTGACCAAGACTCAAAATTGGACAGATCAGCTGGAGGGGAGCAGCTACCGGGAAAGCGGAGTCAGAATCAGGTGCTGGAAAAACATCTGGCCTAATAGGCAGAACATGATGTGTTTGAGAGAATTGGAAATAACCATAGATGGTAACCCAGACTGCCATGGTTGGGGGCATGGAAGTAAGGGGAAGAGGTGGGGTATTATGAGAGTGGGCATGGAGAAAAGGATTAACCTGAAGGAAAGGGGAAAACTGACATACAGATAGAGAACAGCTGCAGGATGGTAAGTGGAGGGACTAGTTTGAAAAGCCGTTGGAATTGGGAGCAAGGAGCCAAGCCACTGAGGTTCCCAGCTAGGATGTGAAATCTAAAGAGTAACCATCATAGCAAACATTTCTTGCGATACATAGTGGCATAAAGTGCGTCACCTGTATTATTTCACTTGACCTTTCCACCAATGTCTGTGAGTAGGTACTACTATTGCCATTTTGCAGTTGAGAAAGCCTGAGTTTCAGAGGGATTAAGTGAAATCCCAAGGTCAGAGGCAAAGCCAGGCTTTAAGCCCGGCATTCTGGCTCCAGGGTCATGCTCTCAACCACTACACTGCATTAGTCGGCTGAGGCTGAGTGCTGCCTGAATATTTGTAGACAATTTTCAAGAGAAATATTTTCCTGAGAGCTGATGTCTCCTCTGCAACCCTGTTCTCTCAGCCGGAAACAATCAGGTAGGTTTTCCCTTTCTAAGTGTGATTGAAAGACGTATCACACTTCCGAACTGCATTTTGTTTCCAGTATTTCAGGCATATATGGGAAAGATAGAAGCATAAGAAAAGGAAGGGGTTGGGAGAAACATCATCTTCCTTTCAAGATTTCCTCTATGAATAAGATAATTGTCTGAATAAATAAAAGAACGAAGACAGTGAACGCAACAGTGGCTGATATTGAAATGCCAGTTTCTCGAAGCCAAGCTAAAATGAAAATAAAGAAGCAAGTTAATCCCAGGAAAGAAAAAGCAGGGAGGAGCCCTGGAAACATAGTCCCTGTAAGTACCACCCACCATCGTAAGTAACAGCTTTTACCACTGCCAGAAAGGTCCCCTTTGCTAGGGGGAAAAAGAAGAGTGCCCATACCAGAAAGTCACAGAGAGAGCGAGGAAACAAACACGAAACTACTGACTTTGGGGACAAAAGGGGGGATGGGGAGGTGAGGGGCGAACTTTGGAGTGGGTCAGGTTAAAGTAGAAGACAGGACTGTGCTGACATCCAGGAAAATTAGAACAAGAAAAAGATGCTGAACTGATTGCATATATGTCAGATCTACACGACGCAGGACATCATTTTACTGTAGGAAAACCACAGTTTAGGTACAAATGTGTTGATACGAATTTGTTTTACCAGGTTGGGCAACAAGTAACTATTCTTTCTATGCCATGCATGTTTGCTGCCACCTTCTTCCTCCTCCTCCTCTTCTTCCTCTTCTTCTTCTTTTTTACAGGTGAAAGTTTCATTTCCTGTATAGAATTTGGGATTGACATCTATGGAATGACTTTCCAATTTTCTCAGCTGTTTACTGTTTATAAAGTTTATGTTTTTCAGTAAAAAATGTCCCAAGGGCTCATATGTATATGTATACGTACATCTATATCTATATGTTTGTAGTTCCAGAGACTTAAAACTATAATTGAATTTTGGGAAATGACCGGGACCATGTCCCAGCTGGGCCAGCCATTGCCGCCATTTTAGGGAGCCATGCAGTTGGATCAAGTCTACAGTGGTAATCAGTGTCAATCATCGAGGTAAACAAGTGATCATATCAGTTGTGTAGAAATCTGCAATGGAAATAAAAGATATTGACAGGTTATAACCCAAAGAACCACATATTGGCTCAGTTATAATTTCAACATATGAAGCATGACAATAAGCATGGAGTTCAAAGAATATGAAAAGTACCATCCTGCATCAGCCTCAGGATCCATCCAACCCAAGATTTAGTGTTTGTTCATGTTCTACAACAAGTCGGGGGAAGGGGATGCACTCTCTCTCCAAACCCCATTCATCACTAGCTGCACACCACTACCACCCCTGCCCAAATTAAGAACAGAGCTTGTCCCCAAACCTCAGCCCTACAATCCCAGACTTGTCTGTCCACATGACAAATGACCAAAATACCCCACAGCTATAATGTTGGCTTTCGCACTTCAAGAGGGTAAATCCTTTGCCTGGGACTAGAACTGTTACCCTTACGAAGGACTATTATGAGCACACGTGCTGAGCTGGAAAGCTAAGTCGACGCTGTACCCCGAGTCCTTAGGGCGCTTTTTTGTGGACAATTGTGTTCATCTCGTGCATTCCAAGCTTCACTTTCCCACCCCTCCCCCACTATGCCCATGAATCCTCCACATTCACACCAGATGACCTGAAATCTAAATCTATCAGCTCACTACTCTGCAGAAACGAGTCTGCTGGCTTTCGCTGCCTATGAAAAAATGGGCTTGACAGAGTTCACAGTCTATCCGCATCTCCCCCCACCCCCTCCAACTCTATGTCATGATTTTCTTTTAACATCCATCCCTATGGACCAGCAAAGAAACACCTCCTTCCACCTCCGCAATGTTTCAAATCTAACTCATCAGCTATCTTTCCTGTGAAGCCTTTACGGTACTTTCCAGACAAAAATAATCATATGGTCCTTCATGTTCTCATAGTTGGCCATTCATTTATTCATGTACTTAACAATTTTTCACTGAACATCTACCATGGGCTACATGCTATTCTAAGCACCAAGCATTCAAAAAAGCTGACAAAGTCCCTGCCTGTAAGGAGTTTACATTTGAGTGGAGGGAAGCAAGCGATAAGGAGATCTGTAAGAAAATATATCAGAGGACAGTAAGCACCGTAGAGAAAAGTTGAATAGTGTGAGGGAGATAAGGAGAGCCAAGGGGTAAAATGGGGGCACTGCAATTTCAATTAGGTTGATGAGGAGACCCTTCTTTAAGAGGTGAGATTGACCAGAGACTTGAAAGAAGCAAGAGGGAATCATGTACAACTTCGGATGGAGAGCATTCCAGACAGTGGAAAACAATGCATAGACCAGAGGTGAGAACCTACTGGCTGTGGGGAGCACCCTCGTGGAGGGCAGGGGGCAGGAGATGAGGTTAGGAAGGAAATGAGCAGATACGATAGAGGTTTGCGGAACAAGGCAAAAGACTTGGGCTTTTTCCTGGCGTGAGATGAAAGCCTTTGGAGCACACTGAGCAGAAGAGCGACACGCTGAGATTGACACAGAAGAACTGCTCCACAAAGAGCTCGTGGAAGAGAGGAAGACAGTGGGTGCAGAGATGCCAGTTAAGAAGGAGGATGTTCCAATTATACAGGAAAGAATTGGGGGTGGCTGAAATATGTAAGGGTGAAAATGACAAAAAGTTTCAGAATAGAGATATACTTTGAAGATAGCGCTGAGAGGTTTTGCTAATATATCCAATGTACATGAATGAAAAAGAGGAGCAAAAGGTGACTTGGAGAGTCTTTGCTCCATTAACATGGAGAACGAAGGAATTATTTACTGAGATGAAGAAGGCTGGGAGGAGGAAGGGAGAACCAGTTCCTTTTTTTTTGGTGACATATTTGTTGATACCTACTAGACATCCTAGTGGACATAAGGACTAGGCAGATGGATATTCAGGTTTGGAGTTTAGGAGAGAAGTCTAGTTGAGAGATATAAGTGTGGGGGGCTTGTCAGGTTATATACATATTTAAAGCCATAAGATAAAGTGAAATCACTGGCCATGGGGTGGGGAGTATATATAGAGGGAGATCAAAAGAGTGAGCTTTGGGACTCTGCACTATTCGAAAGTTGGGTTAGTAAAGAGGAACTGATGGTGGTGTCCTAGAGCACAGGAAGCAAGAAGATCAGCTGTGTAAAATGGGCCAAGGGCTTTGAAATATGGAGAGAACTAAGAATTAACCACTGGATGTAGTAATATGAAGACCACTGATAACCTTGAGAAAAAAATTAATCGAGTGGTGGAGGCAAATCCTGATTGGCATTGATTTAAGAAAGAATAAGATGGTAAGAAGCGAAGGTGGTGATTTGTAAAAGAGTTTTCGCATGCTTTCGAAGAGTTTTGCTATAAAGGAATGCAGGGAAATGGAATGGGGCCAATGGAGGGAATTTTTTCAACTAGATAGTTCAGCAAGTTTGATGATAATGGGACAGACCCACTAGAAGAGAGAAAAAACTGATAATGCAGGAAAAAGATGCTAAGGATCGTTCTCGAGTAGGTCAAAGGGAGTGGGATCTAGTGTATAAAAGAGAGATTGACCTTATTTTGAAAAAAGAACATTTTTGTCCAGACAGAAGGTGCTTGCGATAGGGTAGTAGTTGTGCTGGTGGGGACACTAGGAAGTTCTTTTATGATTGTTCTTATTGTCTTAATGATTGAGGAAGCAGGATCTTTAGCCAGGGTGTTGGGAAAGAGAGGGTGTGCAAGGGTCTAAGAGAGAGTGGGGCAGTGGATGGAGAAAAGAAATGGACTAGGGTTCCCTTGAGCGCCCCCTGGAGGTTGTGAACTTAAAAAGACCATTGAGCTAGATTCTTGCTATCTCCGAACCCCCACCCTCACACACACACACACACACACACACACACACACACACACACACACACACACTGTGTTTAGGTTAGGTGTTCATCTTATTTCCCTCACCAAATCTTTTTTTTCCTTTTAAATTTTTTTACTATTTTTCCGAAGCTCTTAAAAAATAGATATCTTTTAATCATTTTTGAATTTTCCTCAGCACCTGGTAAAAATGTCTGAGAAATATTGGTTGAATCATGATTACACGAAAGACTGAACACACATACACAAGACCTATTCCTGCCCCTCCGTCTCAGGGCTACATAAATCAGGCTCATAAGCATCTCCAAGTGATGGCATAATTGTATATAGCATCGTACCTCTTGGCACACTGAGCAAAGAAGCTTCTACTTAGTGGCGATAAATAGATATTTGGTTAATAAGTAAGCGAGGGAAGCTTTTTAGGCTCTGTTATGGATTCTTGTGTATTTAGGGACTCAAGTTCACAAAATTTTCCCAGACTTGTCAGGAAAACAGCCTGTCCTTATTCTTCATAATAACAATAGATTTTTTGCATTTTGAGACTGGCAAGCACACCAAGATAAGCCTAAACAAAGAAGGGGTTCCCACAACCTATGATTATCCCCCAGCCCAGTTTGCGGAAAGGTAACCTGACGCACACAAAGGTCATACAAATCTAAAGGTCACAGATCTGAGCTCCTGTTCAGAAGCTGTCCAAATCTAATCTGTGATGCACTGGCCATTAGTTAGTATTTGAACAAAAAATAAGGAAAGTCAGGATATAAAACACAAGTTATTGCTCTAACTGGACCTCCCTAAAGAGAAATAATACTTTCCCCCAAATTGCTATGCAAATAGTATATTGACTTATTTATACTTCGCCTCATTCCACAAAGTATTTGAGGAGGCGTATTGTTTGTTTTTTTCCACAGACAGAACAAAAAAGAAAGAAAGAGTAAAATCTCGCAAGCCCTGAAAATCTTCCCCAGGGTCCTGATGTGATGGGTATTTGCTCACCTTGCTATGTTCAACCCATATAACCCTGTTGGTAATCATAAAAACCTCCCTTTTTACCTTTTCTCTGCAGAATTTAAATTTCCACCCTAATTCTCCCCAAACAGGTGAAAAAAGGGTCGGGGAATTTCAACAGCCACACCATGAGACATAATCAGAGCCAGATGTCAAACTTTTGGAATCAAGTGGACTCATATACCATAAAAATGAGTGATGTATTTATTATAGGCCTCTAATTAACAAAATATGGTTTTAACATTCAGCCAACAGAGTGTATCCCACTGTGTGTCCATAAAATACGGCTGGCAAATTGGAAGTAACATAATGGCTAAATCACTGCAATTTTCACCACATTAAGAAGACCCAAGTTGAGCTTTGCATTACATCTACCTCACATCAGCCATGCAAGGAGCAAAAGTCAAATCTTTATTTCAATATTTAGTACCCAATTCACTTAATAAAAACTTTCGAGTGTGTACTGTAAGCAAAACTAAAATACACAGATCACTGGAAATAAAAACTGGACTCTGTCTACAACCCAAATCGTAGACATGCTTTTAAGTCACAACCACTTTGTTTAAAAATTTTATTAAGTGACCATGTTGTAAATTAATTTATTAAAATGACTGTTTAGAGGGCAGAGGGTAGACAGGATCATCTGAGGCCACCTTATTCTTCCGTTGTCCCTTTCGAGAGTCTCTTTAATTATAACAAAATAAGGTGGTTGAAATGTGGCTTCGGTGCTCATCAACTCTTTCTTAATACTGTTGCATTACATTAATACTTAGGGATGACGATAACTGTAAGGAAGAGCATCATACATGGTAAAGTACTTCTTTGTCAGGTACTCTGACAATTTCTTGACTGAGGCACATCCAGGCTCTTCAGTTTTTCACAACTGGCAGGGGTATCTTTCAGAAAACCTCAGGCCCACAGAAAAGAGGATGGTCTTAGCTGGCCGCCGTGGTTCACAACCTCTCCTGTAAGCAACATTAGAAGGATGGCTCCCGGACTGGGTGATCTCTCTTGCCCTGTTTCTTAGGGGGGCAGCAGCTGTACCATCTACAAGCATGATGACAAACAGCTGCCCGCATCTGCCCACCAATGCTACCCAGTGCTACGGAAAAATCAGAAATCACTGCTAGTCAGCAGGCTGAGCAGAGCGCTGACTCTCTCCATTAAAAGTGCCCACAGCCCAGGGTGGGGGGTGCCTGGGGACATTGAGGCAGGTCAAATAAAATCGTGCTTCTAAGGTCACACTTGGTTTCGAAAGCTGAAGGTGTCCTGACTGTATCTTGTTAACCCCATGGAGGGCTGCTATATTTCCTCTGCTACGAAAACGCGGGTGTTAGTTACCACACCAAGAAGTCGGTTGCATTGGGAAGTCGCTCTCTAAAGCCTTACTTCTAGGACAAAGGGCTCTGTGCTCCTATCATCCCCTCGCACAGTCTCTCAAGCCCCATACAGAGGATGGAACTGAATAAGCCAGACTTGATTTAGAGAAGCCCAGAGCCTCCTATGCATCCTCATTCTTGGAGACTGATGAGCATCTTTCCTGAAATGGGCACCGAGAATGCCCTAAAACATCCAACATACTTGAAAGCAGAGCACAGCATCTGGGGGGAGCTTGCTAGTGCTAGAGGCAACAAGAAGAGGATTTCTATTAATTTGCAAAGACGCAGTCATTCAAATGAGAGAAGTCGATGCATAAAAGATCTCATCGGGGTATGTTAATGCCACGATCCTATTCATTTAGGCACTGCCTTGTAGGTCCCAACCAACAATAAGGTATCAACACTAAGTATCAATCCATAATCAAATGATCAACAAGTATCACTTGATAAATACCTACTACATATCTAGTCTGTGCCCAGAATATGACTTGGTGCTAGAAAGGGATGCGACAGAAATATGAGACATTTTTCCTACTCGTTCTATATTTAAAAAGTACATAATTCACTTAATAAAAACTTTTGAGTATATACTGTAAGGCAAAACTAACATACACAAAAATCACTGGAAATGAAAGGTGGACCCTCTCTCTAGGCCAAATTTCAGACATGCTTTTAAATCATCACTTAAATCTCTAAACAAACTTAATCCTTTTTTCCATACGAAGCACAGTCAAATATTTTAAAAAGTAATATCGGCATGTCTTCTTTTTTTCCAGGAGATTTCTTTAACCACTTCTCATATGACTAGATCTTAAAAATCATTCCCCATCTTAATTGCCTCTTTCTAAATGCCATCCCGCTTTAAGCATCTCACTTAATGTGACGCAAGTCTACGCGAATTTGCTCTATGAGACTCCATCTTCTTACCAGGGAGAATGCCAGAGTTAGGCGGGATCAATGTGATTGTATATCCTACCATCACTAAAAGCACTGATTTGAACAGACTTGCCCTGCAACCGCCATATGCATCTAGACCTCCAGGGAACATCCACTGTCTTCAGATCCAACTTGTTGAAATGAGACCAGGATGGGGTGGTGGCCACCACAAAGGATGTGGTCTCCATAGAATTGGTCAGCCACCGAGGTCTTAGGCTGTGTAGTGTGACGGTGGACTGACTCATTTGCAGGACACCCTAGTGCACAATCCGCAAAGGCTTCTTGGAGCTCCGCTGGTGGAACCACTCTCTTCACTGAGTAGAAAACAGAGACCCACATGCCAAGCCCCTTGTTCAGAGGCAACCTTATGACCAGCGGAGTGTATTTTCCACCAACGTTGGCAGCAGTATAACGGGTTCCACCAGGTCTTTTCAGAACCTTGCCACACCTCCCGCAGGAAGTGGGGTGTATGTCCCCTCCCCCAGGGGCAGCTTCAAGGAAGAAGGTGGAGCTAGGTGATGCCATGTGACTTCCGGGGCTAGATCGCCCTCGGCCATGTGGATTTGCGTGCTTCCCTCTCCCTCTCCATCTCTGTCTATCTCTTTGCGCATCTTTGGAGCCCTGAAGCACCACGAAATAATTCTGATTTTCCAGGAGCCAACGACCTGGAGACCAAGGAGAGGCATGAGGGAGGCCCTGTGCTCTTGGAGCTTCCCCCTGACCCTCCTCGCATGAGAACTACCGCACCGAGCCCGGAACCATAAGAGAGAACAATACGATATAGTTATTTTAGGCCGTTAGGTTTGGAGATGGTTTCCCCCTAGCAATTAGATAACTGGAACACCCACCGTGTTCTCAGAGGGGAGGGGAAGCAAGACCTCTTTCTTGAAAGTCTCCCCGTTCCCTGGTATTCTTTCATTTTCTTTCCCTAGAACTGCTTTGATGTGTGCTGACAACAGAATCTGGTCAGGTGGCAACCCCAAATGAGAAACTCACTTTGGGAAGTGGTCAGGTCAAATCCAAAGTCCCGGCCCTCCTCCACCTCCTCCTACATTCCCCTTCTTCCGGTTTGTACACAGTGTTCTGCCTTAGCCGACCTTAGAAATCAGTGCCCCGCACTACAAAGGAAGGCACACAGCATTGGGTGCACTTTGTCCTTCGAGGGAGGTGCAGTGATGCCCCTCAAGAATCAGTGCGCTGTGGAACAGAGCTCACACATTCGGGTGTAAGTGAACCTGCCCTAAGTGCACCGTCTCCAGCAGTCGCTTAAACCTTGAGAGTCTCAGTCTTTTTACCTGTAGATGGGAATCATGCTTATCTCTCACACTATAAAAATGTGTACAGGGCGCCTGGTGGCTCAGTCAGTTGAGCGTCTGCCTTTGGCTCAGGTCATGATCCTGGGGTCCTGGGATCGAGAGTCCTCCGTTGGGCTCCCTGCTCTGCAGGGAGACTGCTTCTCCCTCTGCCCCTCCTCCCACTCATTCTCCTCTCTCTCTCTCAAATAAATAAATAAAATCTTTAAAAATGTGTACAAATGATAATATAAAAGCTTGCCACACAGCAGGTGCTCAACAAATGTACTTGCCTATATTATTGCTGTAGCTGATTTGTATTATTGTGATGCTTTAACTCATTTCCAATAATAAGAGTATTATAAAAATTACAACTGGACATAATCCCTACACATTGAACTCATAATTTCAGTGGGAAGGGCGGGTAGAGTATGATTAGGTGTTTATAGGGAAAAAAACCTTATACTCTAAAGAAATTATTCTATGCAGTTCTTTAAAATAAAATTAAATCCAGACTTGGTGCTAGAAGGGGGGGGGGAAACAAATATGCAAGACTGCAGAACTAGAAATTTTACAGATTTGATTTTACAGATGTGCTAACCTATTACTTACTCAAATATAGGTGAAACCAAGCAAAATATCTGAAGGAACGTGAGTAAAAATAATGTTCTGAGGTTTTTGTTTTCTGGGTTTTTTTAAAGATTTTTCTGGGATTTTGTTGTTGCTGTTGTTATTTGTGGGGAAAGCGAGACACAAGCATCAGTTGCAGGTAGAGTATTCTCTTAACAACCCAGGTAGATTTTGGTAGTCACACACAGGATTCTAAGAGCAGAGGAAGTGGTAGAAAATGAGAATACCATCCCCAGAGAAAACTATTACGGCCCTGATAACTCTCAGTGGATGAATGCCGAGGGGAAAAAGGGTAAAAAATAATTCTGGGAAAATACGAGCCTAACAATGGGGCTTATTAAAAGTTCTTTTTTACCTGATTGCTATTCAATTCTATACTGGAAAATTGGGGGAGGCAATTTCTGACTTCATAAGATGAATGGACATCCTTGCCCCCAAAATCTGACATTAAGAAGACACCATTCTGGTGAGTAGAGGTGCTTCTGGGACCAGAAAAGAGAGTCCCTCAAAAGCAGCCCTAGGCTTTAAGACCACATGTTCCCTCTCTTGAAAGATGACTGGCAGTTTTTAGATGTAACTTTGCCGAGGGAAGTGAGTAGCAGGGACTTACCAGTGGAATTATTCCCTGCCTACCAAACACACCAGCCTTCCGTTTCTCATTGAGAAAAAGACTAAGAGTCTAGGAAGGAAAAAAAAGAAAAAAAAGTGTCAGGGGACCTAGTTCTAGTCCATGCCCTGAGGGTAACTAGCTGTGTGACTCCGAGCTAGGTTTTCTGATTCTTCATCCGAAAATGTCCTCATGGGGCTCAAAGACTTCTCCAGTCATGTCCAGTCATGTCCAGTCACGTCCAGCTCTGGGACGGCTGCTTCCATGACACATGTTCAGATGTCTTTCCCTGTTCTTTCTGCAGTAGCTTTCCCCCAATGTAAAATTAGATGAGGAGGGCCCAAACCTCTAAATGGAATCTCTCTTTTAAATCTAAAATAAGTACCTGCTGGCTGCTTCTATTCTGAGAAACCACTCCCCCCACAACCACCCCGGCAGTGCAGGGGTCTCTTTCCATATATGATCTGCAAGTGCAATGGGGGACCCCCAGCATGTGCCAGGACCATGAAGGATGCCACCATCTTGGCCACATGGCTGCCCCTCTGTGCGCTTGAATCCACCAGCTACATAGCCTGCTGGATCCTAGC
Organism: Callorhinus ursinus; assembly: GCF_003265705.2. Taxonomy (NCBI): domain Eukaryota; kingdom Metazoa; phylum Chordata; class Mammalia; order Carnivora; family Otariidae; genus Callorhinus; species Callorhinus ursinus. The sequence continues at coordinate 8,672,653 of NW_027397098.1, forward strand.
CTCACAGTGGGCCAGGCAGGATGGCCAGCAAGGGTCTGATCTGGCACTGGGCTGCGCTCGGACGCCAGGGAGTTAACCATCTCAGGCAGAGGAGACCCCCCCCACGACATGAAACCATACCCAATTCCCCAGAGTTGTCACAACTCTGAGCTCCAGGACAGAGGAGGAGGAGCTCTTGGAAGCTGAAGACAGTGCCAGAGGTTGTCACAGTGAGAGCAGAGGGTCATGGGAGTGTTTTTAGAAAGATGCAAAGATCTGATTGTGGTGGGGGTGGGTGGGAAGGAGGCCTGCAGAAAAGGCAAGGTCAGGGAGCGACAATGAGGCAGAAAATCGTGACCTTGATCAGGGAAGTGAAACCAAAATTAAAAGAAGAAATAAATATGATGGGGCAAGGAGACAGAAAGAGAAGAGGGAGGGAAGGAGAGGCAGATGGACAGACATACACAGAGAGAGAATCTAGGCTATTTGACCAAACAGCTGTGTCCATATTTCTAATAAGTTGATGCATGAAATTACCCATCAAATGTGCTATGTGTGAAAATGCCTGACCCAGAGCAGGGATCCCAGAGAGCTCTCACCCCCGGGCTCCTCATGTTTTCTCTCTCTCTCTCTCTCTCTCTCTCTCTCTCTCTCCTCTCTCTCAGATGTAATTTAAATCAGTAGACTTTGAGTACAGCAGATTATCCTCCCAAATGTGGGAGGGGCTCATCCAATCACTCAAAAGCCTTAAGAACAAAGACTGTTTCCCCCTGAAAAGAAGGAATTCTGTCCCAAAATTGCAACATAAAAACTCTGCTTTGTTTCCATTCCAGCCCGCTATCCCAGCAATTTTCAGACTCGCGAGCCCCTACAATCGCATGAGCCAATTCCTGAAAACGAATCTTTCTCTGTACACATATACCTCCTATTGGTTCTATTTCTCGAGAGAATCCTGACGAATCCAGTATATAAACCACTGTTCACAACTGCCCAGCAAAGAAGGTATGGATGACCCTGTCTTACAGGTAAGGAAGCTTCAGAGAGTTGGCCTCCACCAGCCATCCCTTGGTGACTCCCTCATTGACTCCCACCACCACCTTTCATCTGGAATACACCTGACATTGACTCAAACCTACGTCTTTCTTGCCTCCAAATCCACTGTGTCCTAAGCCTGGCAGGGGCTTCTGCAAGCCATTTAGTCCCATTTGAGGCGCATCGGAAATATTTTAGGAATATCATTTGGCAACACTTGACCAGAGGGGCAAACAGAATTCCCTTTCACAGTTCTGTGTCTCTGGCAGTTCCGTGGTCCTGGTTCTAAAGAGGCCTAGCCCACAGAGTTTAGGAAGGAATGGTGGACATGAAGGATCTCCATGACCTCACGAATGCCAAGACCTAGAAAAATTACCATCTCAGGTGATGACTTACTCACACTCAGGCAATGCCACAGCTCAAAGTCTGAGCCCATCCCCGCCTCAGCTTCATTTATTGGTCCCTACTTCGATTGGTATGAATTTCTATGTTTGGTCCCTCTTTGGCATTTCTCTTTCAAGGGCAAGCCTTATTCACATGTGCAGATGAGTTCTAAATTATACAAGAGTGTAAAACCATCTTATCATGAATTTTGCTTTTCCCTCAGCTCACCAGCTTACCCCACAGAATATCTACCATGCACAGAATTAATGAGCTTGGACATATTTGTAGTTCATGGTCCCTGTCAGGTGTCTCACAGGAACCTGAAGGCAAGAGGGGGTTAACCACCAACGGAAGGTCAACTTCAACAGCCTTTATTAACCCTGCAAGTGATTCTAACCACCATGTTCAGGATACAGCAATGGGACCTGGTTTCCTTACCTCTCGAGTACCGCAGAGCTGATATTTAGGAAGGAAAAACTGTTAGTACACCTGTATATGTTTCATGTGGCTTTTGCTACTTACCAATGTAATCAATGTAATCACTTTTTTTGTTTTTTGGTTTTTTGTTTTTTTTTTCCTGCCAGAGGTAAGTGATTTCTCTTGCTCAGAGCTTTTCTTATGCTTCTAAGAGTCCTTTTAACTGTCAAATTAACAACCCGCATTTTTCTTAGGCCTCCAGAATGAAGAATGTAGAAGGGTGATGAGGTGAACCAGCCTGGTACCCTAGAAAGGTCATGGCCTGGGAATCAGGATATGAAATGTAATAACTCTGTCGTTTAACCTCTTGGGATTCCATTCAGTTCGGTCAGTGTTTACCAACTCTTCGGTATGTCCTGGGCGTGGCAGTGGGTGCAAGAGACGTAAAGACAAACGAGTCATCACCTTGCCTGCAAAGAACCTAAGGTCTACTGAGGGAGACATTTATGTACAAAAACAGCTGCAATACTGGATGACCATACCTCAGCAGCAAGAGGACCGGATGCACAGAAAGTCCTGGACAGAATGCCTCATTCCATCCAGGATAAGTTTTAGGGCATGTTTCTCCAGGAAGGTGAAAGCGCAGCGGAACCTCATGTGAGGAACACGAAGGCTGAGGTAAAAGATTTCCATGTGTCTCTTAGCCTTCTCATCGTTCTGAAATTCAATAATTTTGAGGATAAATCCAATAAATCCTAAAAACCAGGAACCTTCAGATTCAGGGGTTTTCTGAGGGGCCTGGGGATTTGTGGCATTGGGAAGTGACACAATCTAATGCTCGTTCAGGGCCCTGCAGAGGTAACAAGGAGGAAGAACATTCTACTCAGAACAAGCAATGGGAGCAAAGGTGGGAGGATAAAGGCATTTTAGGAAATCGCAAGCAAACTTGGACGGGAACTATGGAATATAATACCAACCGTTACTAATATTTTTATAAATGTCACTTATTGATGCCTACCCAGTGTGCCAAGAGTTCCAAACGTCCTATTTCACCCTTTACCACCAGTTGAGGTATGGGTATCATATGGGTATGGACTCAACTGGCCCAGCTGGGATGATGACATAAGTCTTTCTGATTTCAGAGTCCACATTTTTCACAACCATGCTTGTCTAGGACGCAGTATTTGATGCTCTGCTAGGGAGTATATGCTTAGCCCAAGCAGCAGTGGAAATAGTGTTGTTTTGAAAGAGGAAACTGATATAACAGAGCAGATAAATTTGGCAGCAGTACAGAAAATGATCTGGAGCTGGGAAAATCTGGAGATGAGGAGATCTGTGACCTGAACGCTATTGTAATGATAGATAGGCAGGAGTAATAAGAGGCTCAGAACTGAAGCAATCGGCAGTTGACAGAGAAAGGGGAAAAAAGACAAGTAGGAGAAAACTTTGTACAGATAAAGTCACTGGGACCTGGATAGTCACTGGATACAGAGAAAGAGGCAAGAATGAGGAGAAAGTGTATTTGGTCCCCCACAGTCAGATACGTTGCCTCCACGCAGCCCCCCAGGTCCAGAAGCATCAAAGAGTGAGTCTCCTGAATGTTTTTCTTTGCCCTAAACTATGAATCCCACAAATTCAGATGTCCCTGGGACCCCAGGGTATGGACAGCAATTAATGACTATTTCTGTAATGTTCAAGAAATGTAGCCTAAGAAAGCTTATTCTACAGAATGTGGATTGACAAATTTTCCTTTAGAGAAAGTCTGCCCCAATCCCCAATTCCTAGAGAACATTGCATAGAAGAGGTGCTTAACTGATATGTCTCAAATGAATAAAGAAATAAGCCCCTAGTACTTTCCACCTCTTTCTCCTCGAGATGATTTTCTCTATACCTTTCTTTCCAACCAGAACTACAGAATGAGGAGTTAAGGGGAAAAAAAAAAAAAGAAGAAGAACATAAGGATGCAGAAGTAGAAGTAGAATGTAAGCACGTGGGAAATATGGTCAGAGACTTGGGAAGAAAGGTCTTAGCTGGGTCTGTCTTCAGGTATTTGGTATGGCTCAGAACACATGGCAAGACCTCAATAAATATTTGTTTAATGACTAATAAATGAATAAATGGATCAGATCATCTGAATTGGAAGATCCTCGTAGCACCTATTAGAAGAAGGGAGTTTGTGTAGCCACTGGTCCCATTAACGTAACATGCCATTGTGATTAATGTTGCTTTTTCCAGAAGTCGTGGCCCGAAAAACTCAACACTGAACACCTGAAGAAAAAAAAAATTCCCATTAGCAAAGCTTGCTTTTCACAGTGGGAGACTCCCAGCAACGTTGCCAATATCCCTGGGGCCCCATACCTTTCTGACTTTGCAATAACTCCCAAGTTAAACAAATTGCCAAAGAGTTATAAGCTTCTTATTAGCTGGCTAGAGTCCTCCAACTGCTCTCCTGGCTTCACTTTCCCTGCACACATGTTGGTGAGTTCCATTGATAATTCGTGTGCCTGCAAGTTTGCTCTGCAAGTGGGGAACACAGGCATTTCTGGGTTAGCATCTGCTCTGTGATCTATGATCTACGATCTCCACTCCCTCTTGCCTTCACTTTGAACTGAAGTGCTGTGTTAAGCAACCCCACTACCCACCACCTAACAAGCTGAGACGTGAGTCTTCATTAGTGTTACAACACTTGCAGTTTATCCCAGGCCAACCAGTAACACCAGTATTCAAACTGCAGCGTGATGATACCCACAACGACCCGGACAAACCATTGCCATGATGTCAAGGAACACATAAGGCGCTAGAGATGGAGAACACCATGAAAAGCTCCCACAGAGAAGTAGCGTTCGACTGTGGCCCTTGATTGACGCAGCGGTAATGGAATGGAGAACTGGAAGACATAGAGTACGTTCCACCCAAGTCAAGATCAATCTGATCCACAGGGATAAAAATCCACTTTAGAAATTAAATTGTCCATTTCAGTTAACAGCCCTCATTCATTTGTCACTGTCCTTATTTCATTTTGAGTTGAGCAAAATTTAGCTACCATCCCAGCTTTTGTTTCTGCTCGGATTCCTATATAACACGAGATCTGTGTAATGATTTCATTACACATGAAATGAGAACATTCTGTCGACATTTATTCCCCAACGAAAGCTCCTGGAGAGGAATTATAAGCTAAGCCTTCCGTTCTGTTTTGTTTCTTTGAAAAGTGCAAATGTCTACAGTATGCTGGTTCCACTCTTCTCTTGGGCTAAGACGAGGCTTATGACAAAGGAGCATACGGTTGGTTTCTGTACACTATTTCTATTGATTTAAGCCTCCTCCCTGGGATTAGAAGAAACAAGCATTTTATTAACTACAGTCAAAGGGTTATGGAGAAAATCTGAATCTACCGGATAACCATAATTCCATCTTCCCTCCTTAGCAGGGTTATCTTATTTCATCTAGGGATTTTCCTAGATGCACAAACAAGATCTTTCAGAGGATGGGGCTGAGGAGTGGGAAGACGGAAGTGGAGGAGAGGGGCCGGTGTACCTGCACGAGGTGTGCCTAAGCAAGCAAATTCCACACGAGGGTCCGATACTCAGGACCTCAATCTGAAATAGAGAGTGGACGGGGATTGGAAATGAACATGGCTGGGACCTGAATGCTTCCTGTGAACCATGCTCTCTTTGTCCTAAAATGCACTATAATTTGGTGCAAGAGGACAACAGTTCCTTGATAACTGCCCTCTCTTGTCTGTACCCTTATCTCTGCAACTTCAGGGAGACAAAGAGAAACAGTGACCTCCTTGGAGTCTATCCATGGCAGAGAGGCCTTCCCAGGTCAGTCTTTTCTAGTTCTTTGTAATCACTTTATTTTGTTAGCAAAATAAATCTGCCACTCAGGGTTCTCTAGAGGCTTCATTATTTATACTCCCACATCCAGAAATAGATCTTGATAAAGCAATGTTATTTATAACTACCGTGCACCAGACATCAGCCAAACTTTACCCACCTCTCCTGGCTTCTTTCTCTAACACGTCTTTTGAATCATTTTATGGACAGGAGCTCTATTAATTCCATCCAATCATTTATTCCTCTTAGCTATGTATGCTTGATGCAAAGAAGGAAACCAGAAATAAAATGGCTGGGGTCACGCTGAAGGAAATTGCTAAGATTTTTGGATGGTAGAGATGGTCTAATCCATGAATATGACCCCAGATCTAAAGCGGCAGGATCAACTGAGGTCTGGTCTAACCCTGCCCACCCTTCATTAAGAGAGCCATATCGCTCTTGTACATCACATTTTACCCACCTGAGAATAAGGTTTTTTTTAAAAGATTTATGTATTCATTTTGGAGAGAGAGAGAGAGAGCAGCAGCAGGACAGGGAGAGAGAGAATCCCAAGCAGACTCTACTCTAAGAGCAGAGCCCTATGCAGGGCTCGATCTCACAACCCTGACACCATGACCTGAGCCGAAACCAAGAGTCGGACACTCGACCGAGCCATGCAGGCACCCCCTGAGAATGAGTTTAAATACAAAATTTTGCTCTTAGAATGAAGAACAGGACAAACTCCAGTTGGATACTGTTAAACAATTGACAAAATATCAAAGTATCCTATTTATCCTAATCATTACTTGTATTAGTAGGCAATTCTGTGCTTTCCTTCTAAGTGGAAAGGAAAATGAGCTCTTAAAATGAGGTGGGGGGGTTTCAAAGTAATAGAAGATGTTAACCTTAGGGGGGGAACTGGGTGAGGGGTAGACCAGAACCCTGCATTATCCTTTCAACTTCTTTCTAAACCTAAGGTGTTTTCATAATAAAGAAGTTCATTTAAAAGAAATCAGGTGGGGCTGGGAGGTGGGAAGAATAAACTCGGGGCCACAAGAGCATTGAAGGGTTGGTTCAAAACTCCAGGCTTACATGGCAGACAATAACCAGAGGGAGCACCACCTGAGGTGGGCAGAGAAGCCATCCCTTTGGTAACAGATGAACAATGATTGCTCTTATCTCTGGAGAACAGAGTCACCAACACCTCTGCTGAGGAAGGAAGACTTCAATCTCTTCGCACCTGGCAGCACGTCTCTCCAACCTCTGCAAGGAGTCCTCAGGGAGGGTCATTTCATTGAAACATCAGGTATTTTCCCAAGCACGCACGCTCTCTTTCTCTCTCTCTCTCTCTCTCTCTCCATTTAAACACGGTGCTTTGGTAAGCCATTCTCTTCCTTCGACAGATACATCCTGGGTGTGGAATTCAGTCCTGGAAGTTACAGTAAGCAAAGATACATGGTATCTATCAATCTCTTCTGTATGTGTGCCTGCGTGTGTGTTTTAATCTGTGATTTAAATTGTAAGGCTTAGTAGGAAGACAAAAAAGAGAATAGGAGGGCTGAAGGCAGTTATATCAGTTCTGTGCAAACAAAGTTAATGTGGCTTGGTGCAAGCCAAGATTAAATGTGATTGAATGCTTCTGTATGAGGGGAAAAAAAAACCCAGACCGAAAAATAGAAAACCGCCAGAGTCCTTTGCCAACCTTCTTAAAATAACTACCATTGTGTCGGATTAAAAAGCATTTGCTGAAGATTTTGAGAAGAATTAAGCTTATTTGTTATTCTTTTAAAACAGAAAGGAGAAGACAAAAGCTGTTAGTCAACATTGTCTTAGAAGATAAAGCTTTCAAGATAGCAGAGTATCTGGGTCAGTGGGAAGTTTCAGCGAATCTGCTTTTGATTGGCATCTCTTCAGATATTCAGCTGCAAACTTAACACTTCCTCCTCTACCTCCAACTCAGGGCTCATCAGACTTGATCCCTGAGAAGTGGTCTGTTCCAGTGTTTCCGTGGCTGAGAGGTATCATACCCCCAAGAGTTAAACAGTCACCTGCCACTGTAGGACTTGAGGACCAGAGACAAAAAGAGGAAAAGTAGAAATTGGCAGAGAGGAAGAAACTCCCAAATATGGCAAGTGCTCTTCATTGCTTTGATGGTCTATCTGTTGTTCTTCTTCCAAAGCTCCATGAAAAAAAATAATAATAATAATAATAAAACAAAATGATCTTTCCCATACAAGAGCCTCTGGGCCAAAAACCCAGTGTCAGCTATGGAGAAAGTAGCCTGCTCTCACGGAAGCCAGAGTTCCTGCAGCAAGAAAGGTTCTTCGGAAAGGTTCTGCCTGTTCTGTGCTGAGCACCGACGGGCAAGACTTGGAGATCTCAATAGTTTCTCCTTGAGGAAGATAGAAGGGACGAGGGCCGGGAACACTCAATTACACTTTTATCCACCGCCGTTAATTCTGCCCCATGATTAAGATTCACATGGCCTGGGATTGCTTCCTTCAAAGGCCAAAAAGATCTCATTCAGACAGCATGAGTCTCTGTGCTTTCGGTTGGCTCTTTACATCCAAATGATTCCAGTGTAGACATTGTTCTTGAACAGTGATTCTCAAGCAGGGTGATTGTGCCCCCCAGGGGATTTCTGGCAGTGTCTGGATATATTTCTGGCTGTCACAAATGCTGTTGGCATCTAGTGGCTAGAGCCCAGGGATAAATTCCTACAGTGCACAGACTGCCCTCCACAACCATGGATGATCTGGCCCACAAGGCAACGTTGCCAAGGTTGAGAAGCTTTGCCCTAGAGGATGGAATGAAAATTAAAGTCTCTACTTTTTCCTAGAAAAGATCTTTCAAAAATTTTTAAACCTCCATGAGAGAATGTCCCAGTGTTAAAAGTCCTCTTTCTGTCATCCTATATCCTATACACCAGGCTCTTCACAAGCTGCTCAAATAAGGGGCCTAGCAAGTAATCACCAAGGGCAGAAAGCAGATATTGTGAATATATACCACAACTTCTTTCTCTGGAAACTATTGTCAATGAACCCACCAATAAACATGGTGGGTGCCCACCACATGGCCAGCCTCGTGCTTGCTGCAGTAGAGAATACAAAGAGATATAGCACATAGCTAGAATGAAAATTTTAAAAGGAACATACTGATGGGAAATTAAAACACAATATAGAAAACAATAAGAAAATCTAATAAAGCATACACTTAGCTAAATATTAAAATTAACAAGTATATATGTTATATATAATCATTTTAAGGAACTTAAAAGTTTAATGACAAGTAACAAGTTCAGTAACTACCCTCTCATATGTTTTGGAGGGTGGGTATCAAACCAGTGGATGTCCATTAGCATGATTTTTACCTTTCAAATTTATTCAATGGGATTCTTTCTTCAAAGCCACTAGAAGGCCACTGAGAAATTAAATTGGCTGGGGTTTACCTAAAACCAAAGTGATAGTTCCAGGACAATTATCAGAAGGGAACTATTCAGAAAAAGAGTTTATCAAACTTAGGATAAACCAACATAAGGCATTCTTCACAAAATCAAAGATTTGTAATTATTCTAGAGAATAGCACAGAACTAGGTGGCAAAGGGAAAGTCTTTTCAATAGAGATACACAAGCCCTCTTTGTAGCTTAATTTTGCTCAAAAAATGAAAAAGAAACATTGAATCGCCTGAATTTAAAGAGAGTGAAAGAACTCAAAAATAAAAATTAGATAAGTAGGAGAAACTCCATTTGCGGGAAAAAAGAACTTCCCATGGCCTACCAAATGAATTGAACATACTTAACACTGAGCTAGAGCAGCAGCTAGAAACTTGCATCTGACCGTCCTTCCTTGCGATACTAAACTAGACCTTATAATTGCTCGACACAGTCAGAGGCAAGAATTTTACAGCAAACGGGGTCTTTAGTCAGGTGAAATGAAGCCGTTTATTTCCCTTGGAAAAGCCTCTGACCCTGCAAAGCCAAGCCAGGCTGTCCATCCTCAGGCTCCTGGGATGTAACATAGCAGGACTGGAGGAGGAAATGGTTTGTGGGAGTTAAGTGACAGATTATAATGCAACAGTGTTGGACTAATGAAGGTTTTTGTTTGTTTGTTTGTTTGTTTTTGGCTGCCATTCAATGTTTCCCCATCTATCAAGCAGGGGAGGAATAAAAACTTGAAAGAGCAGAACTGTGGGGAGATAGCCCTTTACCTACGTGAGCACCCATCCTTTTGCCTCTTTGCAGCTGGCTCAATGTGAGAAGGTCAGCTCTTCATATTGCATCTCTGTCAAAGGGGCATCCCCTAGGTGCCTCTCAACATCTCAGTGCTGCCTGGCACTAAGTTACTTCTTATTTGCCACTTATACTCTTGAAAATAAGAATAATACCTGGCATGACATCAAACACTTTGAGCAACAAAACTCAGAAACTGCCATCTTTCTGGGATGCTTGAAAACAGTAGACCCGCAAAAGAAGATGGACATCTGGTCTACCATGAGTCTGCCTAGAACTACCCCAGACAGCAGCCATGCAAAGAAAACTGCCGTCACAAGGGATTAGGACCTCAGGAGCTTGTCAGCTTTAACAGACCACATCTCATAGGAGTGAGCAAACGCAAATAAGAGGATTAGAGGTCTGGTTAAAAAAATTACATAGAGAGAGGGACAAAAGGCATTTACTTTGACTTTAAAACAAAACAAATTTTAAAAATATATACGTACAAACAGATATATAAAATCTTTTCGAGAATTTGATGATTACAAAAATAACTGCAAAAAAATTACTTTTTTTAAATTAAAATTTTTTTAAAGGTATTTACATCTAGCTCACGTCTAAGACTGCAAGAGTTTAATAGCAATAAAATAAATACTTCATGACCAAATGAGTTTCCTAGACTGCCTGGAACCCAGAGAAGATTGCAGGCATGGCCTCAGAAGAGTTCCTGGAAAAAGCTCAAGTTGAGCTAGGTTTGAAAACTTGACAACCCAAAATACACCTTTCATTGTATTTTTTTTAACTGGGGTCCCCTCAAAAACCACCAGCATTTCTAGTCAGAGAGTCTGGCAAAGTGGCCTCACATTTCCCATTTATGTTGTGTCACCCTTAACCCAACATCTCCTACTGCTACACCATTCTCGGTGGCCTGCCTGCCTGGATTTGTCTTTTTGGCTCTCGGGATGCATTTGCATTGTTGATGCTCCTATCTGGTCAATTCTGATGCCAACAGCAGCCTGCTTTGGCAAAAGCACCCAGTAGGTGGAAGGGGAACAGGCAATGGCCTTCACAATAATACCTTTAACTCCTATAACTTTCCACTTACCAAAATTTTATATACTATAGACCCATTAGAGAAAAGGGAGATACCTTGACCCACATAGAGAATCAGATAGGTAAACCTTGATCTGCAGTTGAACCTCTAACCCCCAAAACCAACCAGCTACAACCTCCAGACAACTATTACCCCTTGTTTAAGACTGATAAGCATCATAATATTCTCCGTAACATATCAAAATGTGCTGACTAGAAAGTGCGTTGCATTTTGCCCTTGAAGGGCACTGGAGTCGTGGTCCTACAGTCAACATGGTTTCTCAATCACAGAAACAAACCAAGACACATAAAGTCTGCGGAAGGGAATCTACTTGAGAGGCCACTGAGTACCACCCTCATGGAACATATGAATTCTTTGCACAACATCCCAAATCAGTGGCCTGACAGTCTGCTCGAACACTCACACCGATGAGGAACTCACACCCAAGTCCGGCCTCGTCTGTATGCAGATGGCACTAACATTTATAAGTTATTTCCATTATCAAGCTAAAAGGGGCCTCCCTGATAGTTCTTATTAATCACAGTTTTAGCCTCTGGAAACACTCAGGATTCTGGGCTCCAGGTGGAAATTGTGTACCGCTACACCTGCCATCAATACATGTCCACTGGGAACAAGAAGTTTCTTTGGATCCCAGTCCTACCAGGAACAAACTCTTGTTAAAACCTGTAAATAATTACTGTTCAAAGCAAATCAGAGTCACTTGCAACTTATAAGCGATAGTTTGTTTAGAGATAAGAACAAAGTTGAGAGCAGGCACAGTGTTAAAAAAAAAAGCAGAGAAAATAGACTGATTACATATAATCACATATGTTGAACTATTTCTAGCCTAGATATAATCTTAATATAATGAGTATTGTCACAAGAGATAAAGATAACAATAATAACAATAATTTTATTTATAAACCATTTTCCAGCCAATGTGCTTGGGGCATTGCATGATCATATACAATGATTAAAACACTATTAAAAACATCAAACGAATTAAACACAAGCTACTCCTCAGATATAAAATGAAGTAATGCTAAGGAAAAAGGGGCTAATATTAGAAGTATAGAAAAATGACACCAGGTAACAGGAAAATCACAGAATGATTCACGCTTGTTCCACACTAGTTATTCTGAAAAATAATCTTTTACATTCTCCTTACCATGTCTTCTAATGTATTTGTATCCTAAGTGTCTACTTCCTCTTTAATTCCTTCTTTCTATATTAAATTTTCTCTCCTTCCTTAGATCAAGATCTAATTTTGTGTCCCTTCAATCATTTCTGCATGACAAATGGATTTGTCTAAAAAACCAACCAAATTAAAAAAAAAAAACAAAAAACAGAAGATCATTAAAAGCCATTTCTCGGAATGACTGGTGTTTTCTTGTGCTCATGATGCATTTTGGCTATAGAACCAATGGCACTGAAAAAAAGAAAATATGGTCAATGCCCAAGAAAAAGGCCATACAACTGCAATTTCCAATCTTTTAGCCGTCATGACATATTCTCATTCTGAGTTCTGCAATAACCACTAACTCCCTCCTCCCTTCAAAAAAAGATGAGGATGGTGTGAAAAACACTGTTGGTTACCTACACCACAACCATTTCCTTCCCCTCCCCGCCTTTCTTCCTTGCTAGCAGAACACTATTTTTGTTCAAAGTATCAGGGGTCATATGCTTGTGGAAAATGGGCCCCTCTCCAACTCCAGGAAGAAAATGTTGCCATCAATAAACATTCACTGGGAACATCAGTGTCAAATCTACTCCCCTTTGCCAGCAACAGGCTTGGTGTCAGATATGTAATGAAACTCTGGCCAAGAGACACAGCACAGAGTCTGACAGGAGCTTTCCAGGAGAGGTCTTCTTCCCCGACGTGCCTCAGGCTATGTGTAGATGCGATCTTTAGAACCACAGCAGCTATCTTGGGACCATGAGATGCAGAACCCAAAGACCAAGTCATCATATTGGGTTCAGTGGAGTGAAAACATGAAAAGGTACTGGCTCCCTGAGGAACTTATCAAGTAAACCCTTACCATCACTCTAAATGGTATCTCTTGTTATGTAAGATAATTTCTCCTCCTCGTTTAAGTCTATTTAACTGAGTGTTCTTGCACTTGTAGTTAAAAGTATTCTAATCAACTGAGAAGGCATTTCTTTTCATGGAATTGAAATGAATTACATATCTTTGGGATTTCTATTTTTAGGAAACACTTTCATACAACTGAGAACACTTTGGAATCTTTTAAACTGATTTAAATATCACTTAGGTAACATTTGAGTACCTAATATCTTCCAAACTTACTAATACATACATCACCTTTTTTAAAAATTGTATTTATTTATTTGTTAGAGAGAGAGAGCACAAGCAGGGAGAGTGGCCGGCAGAGGGAGAAGGAGACTCCCTCCTGAGCAAGGAGCCCGATGTGGGACTCGATCCCAGGACCTGGGATCATGACCTGAGCTGAAGGCGGACTCTTAACTGACTGAGCCACCCCAGGCATCCCACTATCATTCTTTCTTATAGATAAGGAGAGGCAGAGAGGTCAAGAAATTTGCTCAAGATCACATAGTTTGCAAGTGTTAGAGCCAGGATTTGAAGTCATATTTCTGAGTCAAAGGAGCAGGGTCCTTTAAGCATCCCTATCCCAAATCATGGCAACTCCATTCTTGTTCAGGCCAAAACCCTGGGAGGCATCCTTGATACCTCTCCTTCTCCCACCCACCTTGTGTAATCAGGCAAGAAACTGTCACTCTCCTTCCTCAGTAAGCCCAGAATGCAATCTTTCCTCATCACCTCCACAGCGGCTACCCAGTGCAAACAACTGTCACCGCCAACCCAGATTATGGCAGACAGCTAGGGTGGGGATGAGGAAGGTCTGTGCATGGACTAGAAAGTTCTCGGAGGCACCCAGCCTCAGGGTCACTGAAACAGCCCTCGGTGAGTCCTTAAATACTTAAATTAAGGTAAGCCACCTTGGGGCTTAGCCATGGCGTATCGTTGCAAGAACTTCAGAGCTCTTTCCTACACCAGTCCTTGCCCCTCAGTGGTCTATTCTCAAGGCAGCAGCTAGAAAGATCCTTATTAAGTGTGAAGCAAATCATACTGAACTCTCCAGCCCGCTGGCCTTTTTGCAGATTCCAGAACACAACACAAACACAGTCCTACATTAGGACCTCTACTCTAAATACTGTCCCTTCCAGAACACTCTTCTCCCAAATACCTGCTTTCGCTACTTCCCTCAACTATTTCAACTCTGCTCCATTTTCACCTTTGACCTGTAGCCTACCAGACCACTTCTGCAGTCTTCCCTTGGCCCCTGGTCCCCTCCCGCCACCCAACTTGTTCTTTTTCCCAAAGCACTTGTCACTTCCTAGCTTAACTGTTTGTGTGTATGTATACCTTAGTGTCCACCTCCTCTTGCCGAATGTAAACTCTGAGAGCTCAGGAATTTTTTTGTGCTTTGTTTTCTGATCCATCCCGAATGCTGGAAGAGCTCTAAGCACATAGAAAGTATTCCAATAAATATTTGTTGAATGAGCTAATTAATGCAGCAGGCTAAGAAGTGGCCAGTGCTAGGAAATGAGGGTGAAGAGGTGACTGAATCACTGTAGCTATTCACAGGCCATTGTATGCGTTTGGAGATGTATTCTAAGCACACAGTCGTTGTGCTTAGTATCATGGGTGGGTTTCAGACAGAGGGATGATGGAATCTGATTTATGTTTTAGAGTCATTTCCCTGTTGTTGTGGGAATGGATGAGAGTGAAAAATGGAGGAAATCTGGGGATATGAGTGCCTTAGTCAGGCAACATCTGATATACTTGCATTGGAGTGATAGCAGAAGAAGTGGAAGAAATAGATGGATATTTAAAAAGTTGAGCCAAGAGAATTAGAGGCAGACATTGCCTTAAAGGACAAGAATGCTGATATGGTAAAAAAAAAAAAAAAAAAAAATGGTAGAAGGTTCACTCCGGGCAGGGGTAGACAAGTTTTCAAGGAAGGTGGAATCAAGAAGATCTATTTCTTAAGTGCTAATTTTGAGATGCCTATTAGATACCCAAGTACATCAGAAACTGGTTAAAGAAGCCTGACGGATGGGGGAGAAGCCAAGGCAGGGCTGGTGATGAAGTGTTGCCAAGTCATCAACGTCTGGAAGCAGTGGGCCTGGTTGAGATCACCTAGGAAAGCCTATGCACAGAGAGGAGAGCACAGGAGTGAAGGTACAGAGTGGAAATGACATCTGGAAGCCTTTCCTCATGGAGGCTTTCCACTCCTTGAAATCCTTGGATTTCACCTGCTTTCAGATGTCCACATTTCTAGAGCCTCTTTCTGCATATTGGCTGCCATTCTTCATTTCCTTCCTCCAACGCATTTGCTAATCCTCACACTTGGCTTTCTAGACCTAAAACCATCTTCAAAAGTCTTTCTCCTCAGTCAACGTGTCAGTTAATTCAGGATGACATCTACGTTAAAACAATTACATAAATTAATCAAGATTTTTTTTCCTAAACTCAAAGTTGTTTTTTTTAATCTCCTCTTCTCTCTGCCTGAAGACAATGGTGTTTGTGCAAGTGAGAGACCAGGAAAATCATCAGCAATTAACACTTCTCAAAAATACTCAGGGTGCCTGACATGTCACTGGCTCACACCGTATTTTAGCCTCACATCACCGAGGTGGCCCCAAGTCCTCTTCCTAGAACAACATAGAGGACTTTGATGACCTTCGAGTAGTTTGTGTCAAACCAAGGGAAGGAAGATGGAGGTGGAGGAGAAGCTCAGTCATTCCAAGGGGTAGATGGAATTGTTGCCTGGCTATCCGTGGAGGCTCTTTCTAACACCATGACCTAACTATTTGCCTGAGCTCACTGATCCTCGACTGAACATGGAAATTATAGTTTGAAGCAGAATCATAGGGTAAGAAATTACATTTCACTTTATTTATCCATTGAACCTATCACACAATGCACATTATCACGAGGGTTAGCCTAGAACTCTGCGCAGAACAAAGTTCTAAACCCTGAGCTCCCTTCTCGTGACAAACCTACGGTGGATGTCCCTGGACTCCTGGAATCTTTTCTAGTAGCATGGCTCTTGTAGCTAATAAATACCAGGTCGTCTGTTTCTAAAAGGCCTTCCCACTGTTTGTTTTCTCTTGCTCTTGTCACAAAGGTGGATGGTATTAGATATGTTTCTTTTTAGCTAGTATGAGGTAAGCAGAGGTCAACCCAGTGTCAAACAAAGATGTAGAAAAGCAGATATAGTTACAGTGCAAACCTGTCAGCCTAAAGTAAAAACAACAAAAAATTCTTTCAGTGACACTTCGACACCACTGGAAACCATAGTGGTGATTTGGGGGACACTTTCTAGAGAGACGTCAAGCCAAAAACCTTCTCGCTTAAGGGCTCTTCTCTACTGAGCTGACAGAGGTAAACAGATGTCTCAGGAGAGCATTTCACTTTCCCCTGGTCTCAAACCCAGTTATGGCTGCCACTCTCATCCTTTCCTCAGAAGGCAAGTAAAGGTGAAAGAGATTGGAAACCTGGGATGTCCAGCCCTTAGTCCTTCAGTGCTGAATCTATTCTAATACCGAAGGTGGGAGAAAGCCCTCACACATCCTCCACCTCCTGTTTCCGCAGGGCAGAGGAGGGACGCAAGAACGCAGGTCTGTTACTGTAAATTGATCTCAACTGTGAGCTCCAAGGGGACAACTTCCTCACCTTCTTGACACCATCATTCAGTTTCCAGGCTTTGCACATAGTAAGAACTCAATAGGTATTTCGAGAATAAAATTCTCTGTCTTTTAAATCTCAGTATCTCAACGTCCTTGTGTTTTCAAACTACATTTATCGCCTAGACCCAAAAGAATCTCTCATTTTGTTTGCCTTCTATTTTCCATGCTATTTAATTTGGGATAAAGCTAGTGTCACTAGTCCTCCTCCTTTTTCTGTTCCCCCACCTTTTTCCCGTCAGTCCCAAGTCCTTTTAATTATCCTTTTCCCTGCTCAGGCCCCCACCCTGCTCTTTTCCTCCCCCTGCCCACCCACTGTCTTTTCGCCTGGTGATTCTTCTTCCTCTGTCCTATATTTTATTTTGCTATCACCCTCGCTGCCTGTCGTGATGCCCCTGATTCTTTGTCTTACCAAGGTGACCCAGGAAGAAATCAAATCATCCATCAACCTTTGAGTCATAACATGATAAAAAAAAAAAAAAGTGTTATATTAGGTACTCTGAGAAACAATGTAACCCAACTATTGCTCAGGGGCTGTTTCCAGTCTATCTCAAGTTTGTACTGGTCTACAACGTTTTACCACCAAAAGCACTCACCTCCTAGGCTCTAAGAATTTAATGACTCACTATTGACAGATTGAATTACAGCCTCACTGGGTACAATCAATATTTGTTTTTTACTTCACCATTACAATACATGAATGGAAATATGTAAACAAAAATTATTGTAAACTGAATTATTTAATAAATACATCTTATAAACCTCTAGAAATTTTGGATAGCTTACCATTTGAGTTGATAAGTACCCATCCAACAGATGGAGCATTAACCAGCTGTGCAATTTTGGGCACATCATTTAATGTCCCAGGTTCGAGACAGTAGATGCAAAAATTGCCATGATAACAATATTTTCACCTGAGACTCCTATTTGTCTTTCTAATTTGTTCTTAAGTGAAATCATTTTTAGACAAAAGCCCCAGTTGGAGAAGTTACTTGCAGATCCAGCCGATTGTATGGCACATAAAAGACAGCCGATAAATGTTGGATAAATGAATCCCAACATCTCATTATTTTTGTGAAGATTTATGCACTGAGAAATGTAGGAACACTTTGCAAACTATAAAACAATATGCTAATGGATGATTATTAGGACACCCTAAGTATTCCTTCAGCATGCTGACTAATCACATCAAGAACTAAAATTCAAATCAAAAGTACTAGAGAAGTTCAGTAGAGGCAAACATTAACCAAAATGAAGACTTGAACATGGATTAGTTCATTAAAAAGGCTACTATGCTATAACAAAGCTTTCCAGACGATCATTATCTGTTATACCGCCACCAGATTCAATGACACATATTTTAGGTTTTGGTTACCATAACATTCCACTTCAGGGACTAATTTTTATACAGATAAAACAAAAGGCTTAGCTACTCTGAAAAAACAAAATTCAATAATGCTGTGGTTCAAATAACAGAGAGGCTGATATCTCCCTCATGTGAGAGCCCAGAGCCCAGGTAGGTGAACTGCTCTCCTGCACATGGTCACTCATGAACCCAAGTTCCTTCTACATTTTTTCTCTGCAATGCTGGAGGGTACTGTCATATTTAAATGGTCAAAGCTGGTCATCAGCTGATCAGGGCTTTAGTTCAAAGGAAAAAGAGTAGGAAGAGCACATGTGAGGTATTTTAAGGCTCAAGCCTGAGAGTGGGGCACTTCACTTCCAATTGTATCTCACGGGGCAGAACTTCGTCAGATGACCTTCAATGGCACCTGTGCCGTGCAGTTTCTTATCAGGCAGCCACACTCCCAGACACAACCCGACAGCTCAACAGATGTGGGTGGAATATTGGCCCCCAAACTAGAAGGCTTTGTAAAGAATACAGGACTTGAAGATAGCATTGAGGGTTATCTAAGATAATAGCAGAAAGTCCACAGAGAGCCGTAATTACAAACTGTAAGTTCCTACATCCCTTCTTTGCTGTCAGCCCGGATCCTATTTGTTAGCTTAATCCAGGCATTCTTTGTAAACAAATTCTGGAGAAAGAATAATAGAACATTGTTCCCCAAAAAACATATGGTAGACCTTTCAAATAATGTTTAAAACCTTTATAATAATGTTTAAAATAATAATGTGCACAGCACCACAACTTTCCCTCAAAATAATCAAGGATAGGAGAATGTGTATGTGAACACAATTTACCAAAATTTAGAGTGTTTATAGAGATAAACATTAATTTATAGAAATGAATCAGCAATAGTTTTTCCTTGCAGCCATTTCTAAGCAAGTCTCTCTACATACAGTTTAGATGACAAAATCACGACAGTAAAAAAAAAAAAAAAATCAACAAAGTGAATTTAAAACATGCTCTAAGTTACACCCAGTGCTGGGAGTGATGCAGTGACACCACTAAATATTCTGTGATGAGAGAAGTTACCACAAGAGAATGTGATGAACTAGCTATGAAGGATAGCTTGGCAATTTCCAGATGAATAAGAGGAGAAAGGTCTTCTAAAGAGAAAGAAAAGAAGAATCTCTGTGCACCAATGACTGTTTTTACTATTCTAAGTCTGGATTCCAGTCAAGTTACTGGTGTAGATAATTTGCACAGGCATCTACAAAGAATCGGTCACAGAGCCTGGACTCCAACTCAATTCTTCAGACCATCTCTCCAATCCTCTGTCACTGGGTTACCCACACTCTATCATGGCACCACCCTCATTCGCTGCTGAAAAAGAAGCTTGGAAGATGTCCTACCACAGCCTCCCATGTGGTCTTCCTTCTCCCATTCTTGCTCATCTCCAGTTAATTCTCCACACGACAGTCACGGAGTCCTTTTAAATTATTTTAATATGAATTAGATGAGGTTGATCACCAATGCAAAGCCGTCCGTGACTTCTCATCGCACTTAGAATAAAATTCGCACTCACTCACCTGGCCCATGAGGCCCCTCTTGGAGGCCCCTCTTTGCTTCTCCAGCCTCATCTTGCATTCTCTGACCACCCCCCTTCACCCTTATTTTCTATGATCCAGCCACCCTTGCTCTCTGGTCCCCAAAGGCCCCAGACTCTTTCCTATCTCTGTCCTTCCTACACACTCGTCCTGACGCCAGCAATGCCCCCTTCTCTCCTTGCTCTGTCCTCCCTCATTCTTGAGACTTCAGCTGAAACGTCACTTGCTTAGCGATTTCAGAATATCTAAACCTGAAGTACGTCCCTGGCCCTCCATCCTATTATTTTCTTCCATGGTGCGTTCTTGTGTTCTTTTCCTTCAAAGGGCTTTCCAAATTTTTAATTACATATTGAAGATATAATGTAATGCCAGTTTCTGCCACACCAACAGAGCCAATATGAAGGGCAGGGGACTCATCTGTTTGGTTCTCCCCAGTACACCCACTACACACCACAGAACGCAGCACAGAGTACATGCTCCGAGAAAGCCGGAGTAAGGCTAAAAGTAATTCAAAATAAAAATGAATTTTAAATTAGAGTAGTTAAATGTTTAAATCGTACGGAGTCTAGATGGGCTGTTATAACACCAAAGGAATGAGTTATCTAAAATTTTATCGTCCCTTCGTTTATACAAAAAATGTTACCTGAGCACCTATTATGGGATATAACTCCCTCACTCCAAAAGCTTTAGTCTACCATTGGGATCAGAGCCTCTTTCAATACACGTATGTATCTTGAGTACACGGTCCATGGTCTCATTGCTCACTTAGGAGATTTTTGTTTTCTTTCTTCGTGTCGTTCATACTATAGGAGTCACGTGCGTCATTTCCTAAATCAAAGGGGAATTTCAAGACAGATATGGAGTTAAATTCTACCCCTCCACTGAAATTCTACTTCCTCACTGGTGATTCATTGGAGAAGAACTAGAATCATAACAAGGGAATCTTGCAGTACAGAAGAAACCGTCTGAGCTCAATCATGATAAAACTCACTGGATACACGAACAGGGATCAAAGAAAAGCCAGACCAGAACCTAGGAAGAGTCATGCCAGAAAGCCTCAAAGACATAAGGCATGTCCCCACTTGCGTCTCTTCTGTTCCATTCTGCCCTGTGCTTTACAAGCCTTATTGTGAAAATGGGCCAGGTGAGTAGGAGATCATTGATTTCCCCGGGTTGGTCAGAGGTTAAAGGACCACACTCAATGGTGTGAATATAGTAGAAGGGGGTCAAATGCTGAAACAAGGAGAATCGGGGCACAATCAACACTTCTGGACCACTGTTTGCAGGACTGATCCCACTCCTCCGTCATTCATTCGTCCCTCTTACTCATTAATTCCTTCATTCATGTATTCATCCAATAGTTATCCAATAATTATTTTGTTTTATTCTGTACTCAAAAACTTTCTGGAGGGATATGACAAAAATGAATGCATTTTTCTAATGAGAATAACTTCCTTACAATCTTGGAAAGCATGGCTTTAAAAACAAGTTGGCCGTGACAGATGTTCACTAGACTTTTGGGGTGATCCTTTTGCCATATATACAAATACCGAATCATGATGTTGTACCCCTGAAACCAATACAAGGTTATATGTATGTATCTCAATTTAAAAAAAAAAAAGTTGGGTAAATCCTCAAGCAAATGTCCATGTACCTCTGGCATAGGTGAGTCTCAGCCTCTAGAACCATCTCTCATGGGTTGTGCCCAGATTTTAGGCTGGGGGAGTGAAATATTTAGCTCAATTATCACTGTTAGAGCCGAGATAAGAAATACCCCTTCTTGCATTAGGAGACAAACACCCACAGGCACTCACTTCATAGGGGCTTTTCCCATAGAATGCACCAGCACCCACCAACAATGGCTCCAGAAGGCCTGTTTTGTCTTCAGGATTCGGTTCGTATACTGGGCCTCCCTTGAAGGAACAGTTGGTCTTCATTTACATGAGCCTTTGCCTGGCATTTATTTGCCGGACTGCAGGACAAACAAAACATCACACAGGGAAAGAGGGGGGAGGAATAAAGCTCATTGTATTATCTCCCAAGATTTGGCCCCATTTTTGACACAGGATTGCACCTCCCACCTTGTCTCCTGTGGCCGGAGGCAAACACACGCCCTGTTCTAACACCGGGATCAGGGGTTAGATCTCGGTTTTAGAGGGAAGATCTGAACTGATAGCTATTGGGGGCGCCTGGCTGGCTCAGTCAAGGAGCACGCGACTCTGGATCTTGGGGTAGTGTGTTCGAGCCCCACGTTGGACATACAGCTTACCTAAAAAAAAAAAAGAAAGAAAGAAAGAAAAAACAACTGATAGCATTTGGCTGTGTCTGCCTTTAGGGCAGCTTAGGAAAAGTACCTGGTGGGTTGTTAAATAGTTGACATTTTTACTACTAACTGTGCTATTGACTAAACAGGGAGTAATTACTATAGCTTCTTCTAACATAAATTGTGAAAAATCACCCAGTTGGTTAGTTGCCGCTGTCATGGTTAGGGGTGGGGCTCTGAGCTCCAAATGAATACATGCCATTCTGGAAATTAAAAATCACCTCAGGGAAAAGAGTGAGTCCTCGACAAATGGTAACAATTCCTGAAGACAGAGAAATAACCTAATGCTTTGCATATGGCGCCAGAATCTTTGTTCTCGAAGAGAACCGAGAAATAATCTATCCCAAGCCCTCGCACTATAAATAAGCAAATGAGGTTCAGAAACGGCTACATGGCTTGAGTGGCAGGGCTGCCTTTCCTGGCCCTTCCCCCGGTTGGGAGGCGGGGGGCTGGGGGGCGGGTAGGGGCTGTGGGTAACCGCGGCCTTAATTTAAGATCAGGATGTGATTCTAATATATTCAAGAGTACATGTATATAGAGACCATGGAACACTGTATTTGCAGTTAGGATTGTCGCAGGCATCCTCAGTCCCCAAACAAGAGCACGCACTGTGCTCGGCCGTGACTCAGAGCCAAGCCTGGGACAGAAGGCCCCTTTGGGAAGCTCCTTCCCTGGGACGCGCATGGTGGCATTCCTGCCCGGTCCCTCTCTTCAGGTCACCTTGACCCTGCTCCAGCTGCTCAGCCACACGTGCGTCCCAAACCTAACCGTGGTTCAGAGCTCACAACCCTCATCCTAAACCTTTCCAGATAGAAACGTCTCCTGACCTCAGATTATAAAGGCAATTCTACTGGTTCTGTGATTGTTTTCTTCTTGAGGCCACTGACCCCAAGAAACTGGATTTAAAAACGAAAGAAACAGTGGGAAGGCACCACTGTGTTTCTGCACCTATACGGTATGCTGGTCCCATCAGATTGCTTGACCCGTAGGGAACAGGATTTCCTTACTATAATAACTATGTTTGGTCACACTTTCACCTGGTCAGCGCAAAGGATTAACACAGAGGTCCGTGCACTTGGTTAGCTCCGTTGGCTAGCTAAACACCTCTCTCTCTACCGTGAAGGCATGTTTCTACAGTCTACATTTTTAGTGCCAGGGTGCTGGACTTAATAATAGATCAGACTGATGTGCAGAAGTTGGGTAAGAGTTGGATATTCACTTTAGGCATAGGTGGCTTAAAATAAACTGATAATTTTACAAGGAGGAAGAGAAAAAAAAGGTTAAAACATTGGACCAATGAACACATCGGATCACCAGGTGGCCTTCATTGCATGTGCTCTTGTGTTTCTCAGGTTGACTGACAGACATTTTTTAGGCAAATTGTCAAATTTATCTATTACACATCTATGTAATCAATTCCACAGAGGGTTAATACAAACTTCTGTAATTATTGGGAAGGGGGTGGTTTAAAATCACACTGGTTTAGAAGTTCCTGGGTGGCTCAGTCGGTTAAGGGTCCAACTCTTGATTTTGGCTCAGGTTTTGATTCCAGGGTCGTGAGATCGATCCCTCGTGTCAGGCTCTGCTCTCGGCGGGGAGTCTGCTTAAGATTCTCTCTCTCCCTCTCCATTTTCCCTTCCCCCGCTCACTCATGCTCACCCTCTCTCTCTTAAAAAAATAAAATAAAATTTTAAAGGTCACCTGAGTGGCTCAGTCTGTTAAGCATCTGCCTTCACCTCCAGTCATGATCCCAGGCTCCTGGGATCGAGGCCCGTATTGGCCTCCCTGCTCAGTGGGGAGTCTGCTTCTCCCTCTGCCCCTCTCCCCTGCTCGTGCACATACCCTCTCTCTCTCACAAAAATAAATAAATAAAATCTTTTAAAAATTTAAATTAAAAAAAATTTGTTTAATCACACTGGCTTAACATTTCTCCACGTGTGTCCCAAGAAACATTCAAGAGGAGAAAAGGGTTTGCAGAGACAAATAAGTTGGGTAAACACTGGATCAAATAAAATAAATATTTTTCTTAACTATTCTTCTCAGAGTCTTTATTGCGGTAACGTCATTCTGAATCACCAAGAAGTGGATTGATACGGGACATTTCCTCACCTGAGCTGGCCATAGCTTTCTTTTTCAGGGTATCTCCTGGGACTAATGCCCTTCAGACTAATATTAATAACAGCAGTGATGACGATATTTGAGTTCTTACTCTGTGGTGGGCACTGTGCTAAACTTCTCACACTGCACCTCGTTTAACCTTTCCAGTGACCTTGGTCCCAGGGTATCCCCATTTTACAGAAGAGGAAAGAGGCTCAGAGAAGTTAAGTAACAAATCCCAAGTCACATAGCTGGCAAGTTGCAGAACCAGAATTCAGGGTATTCTGAGTCCAAAGTTTACGCTCCTGATGACCCTATTATATATCCGCCCTCATGAATCATACCTGGGAGATAAGCTCCGCCCCCATCAACTCTTGCTGAGTTTGGGGGAGAACCATCACTTTGACAGAGAAAAGCAGGATAAAAAATGGAAAATAAGAGGAGAAGGGGGCAGAGAGACATCATTTGGCTCAGATTAGAAAAGGTTACTGGACAATCATTGCTGATTTTTTGAGGGAGTAAGCACCTTGACAGGATAATTCGTTCCCTATTGGCAAGACGAGAAAGAGAACAGGGTTCTGGTTTTGATAGGTATACACAAAATTAACCTTTTCCCAACAACATGTAAAGGAAGGTAAGAGGCTTGTTTTATTTTGTGCAAATATTTCACATCGCTAAGGTGACCAGAGTGACATCCCAGCCACAAAACTAGCACAAACCACAGGTAGCCAAGGGAAGTGAATGTAGCTCAAAAGGTAGATTCCAAGTGAAACTAAAATTTTGAAAAATACAGTAGAGAGGAGGAAGGCAACATCACAGATTGAAAAGAAAAAAAAAAGAGAGAACGTTATTTTTTTTTAAAGTTTTTAACTTCAAATGAAGCAAAAGTTTTTTCTAGGACCCTATTCCTATAGGGCCAGTCCCTCCTCTACAAACCCATAAATGAAACTGTCGACAAAATGGAAAGAAAAAAAAAAAAACCCTGCCTAGTACAATTTAATTGAGTTTCCTGGAGGGACAAGCTGAAACCAGCCAACTTTTCCATACTCCGGGAAGGAATTTGAATCTCGCATGCCCAGTGGAAAAAAAAAAAAAAAAAAGAGGGAGCAAGTCTTCTGCATTTTAATATCACTGGGGTTTCTTTAAGGCTTTGGAAGTGTTTCCTCAGGAGGCCAGGAGCATTCAGAAATTTAAAGATAGGGAGTGCTTTCCCTGTCACTTCCTTTTTCACCTTATTTAAATGAATTCTATTGCTCACCAAAAGTTCAGAATCCCCGGCCCAGAAAATAAATTGAGTTCGGATATGCTTTAAAGGACAGGGAGAGACAGGGAAAAGAGGGAACCACCCAAGGCCAGAGCCCCGAGGAATCCCTGAGAACCGACCCTTCCCCCTCCCCCCCCCCCCCAAGTCATCTTCCCACTTCTCCCCCAACCCCTTTATGGCCTTTTGATGGAGCGCAGCTGCCCTCGGGGATAGCCAAGGAATACCCAACTGCTCGGGCGGGGCTCCTGAAGGTCTAACTGGATCAAGGGTCATCTGTGATATGAGCAGAGTATCTAAAAGCGATTTTCTGCCTGCTGATTTTATGGGGAAAAGCCCATTTTATTTCTCAGGGCTGCAGTCCGTGCTGTGGAGAGGCCGGAGAAAGACCAAAGTTCTTAACCAAAGCAAGCTAACGCCAGAGTGACAGTTAGCCACAGATGGAGTGTGAGCGGTCCATACCTGGCGAGTGCAGGCTTGCCGACTGACTGAATTAGACACACTGAATTAGTCCACCTGGTGTGGACGCCAGCGGGGGCAGGGAGATGATGAGGTTTCTAGAGGGACATTGAATGTCCTATCTAAACTCGTCCCCACTATGGGACCAACTGGGTGGGACCCAGGGTGTCTCCGTTCAAATCAGAAATTGAACCGGTCTTGAAAGAGTTCCAACTTTTTACACTTTCTCGAGCTAAGGCTGGGCCTCCAAAAACTCACTGGTTACAACAGCATCAAGAGGATAATGCGCTATTCTGGAGGGGATATCCCCAAGCCTTTGCTGGGGCAAAGCAAAGAAGACTGAAGTTGAATCACACGAACCGGGGGTGCTCAACCTGTTAACAAGCACACCTCCCATGATATGAACTATCGTTCACTGAGCGCTTGCCTTGGAAAGACTCCGTGCCAGGCACCAAAAGCCCCACGATGTCTCCACTCCCCAGAGCCCACAAGAAAGTCGAGGAGGTGGAGAGTGGTATTGGAAGGAAAGGGCCTTCAGTGGAAATGTGAAACCAGGGTGCAGAAATTCACTGAAAGACTTGCTCACGAATCTGGGGGTTTTCGAATGATAGGGACCGTGTTTGAGGGTTAGAGATTTTCCATTCAAGTATTCAAGTATCAAGTAAGCCCAAAACTGAAACTTTAAGAAGATCATGATCTGTCAAAAAATGTGTCTATATTCTCTTTCTTTTTGTCTTTTCAGACATCTGATCAAAGACACATGGGAAGGAGATGAGAGTTCTGGACAAAGACTAGAAATGGACCAAGAACTTATGGTGACTTTCTTGAAACAGCCCAAATTCCTAATCAGTTTCTGGAAAGTTACGTGGTCCTGTTTCTTTGAATCCATAAAGTGATAACAAATATTCTTGGCACCACCTCCCTCACTGGGATGTTCAAAGAGTTAATGAGATAGTGTCTCTGAAAGGCTTCGAGCTCATTGTAAGGTGTCAAGGAAGCAGAATAAGAAATACTATTATCATTGAAGCTCTTCTAATCCAACAAGCTTCAGTGGAGCTTAGAAATGCCACCATTCCCTCTTCAAATCTTTTTCTCCCTAACTTTTAAAGGTTGGCATGACTGATTCATCTAACATACTGAAAGCAGCCAACAAAATGGAAAAGAAAAGCGTCATGCAAATCCCTCTATGTTTCTGCACAGAAGGTTATGCAGAGCAAAGTATACAACCTACTTCCTGCCCTCCCAAAAGCTCAGGGCCCTATCTGGTTATGTGGCTGTAACTTATCCTCACTTGTACAAAAAATTATTCATTTTCCACTCTGAGTCAGAACCTTTTGGTCTCCAACCGTACCGACAAAAATGCATCCACTCAAGCCATTTTATGTTTGGGATGTTCTCCCCTTAAGCACACATTTTATCTGCTTTTCTCTGTGTTCCTTCAGAAATGACGGCCTCATCTGCATCTTACTGATTTGCATATATTTGTATATTGCTTCATTAGAAATGTGGATTGCCCCCCACTCCACCTTGTACAGATGAGGTAGGCCCCATCTCCAGTTAATTATAAGCTCCGCGGAAGCAGGGATTCACTTGGTACTTTCCTCTGATCCGGATTTTGGTCTTTTGCATTTGTCTATTTGATTGTATTCATAAACTAGTCTCCTTGTTTGGGGAGCTGGAATGGATGATGAGATTCCCTGGCAGTGCGTTTTGGAAGTCCGAGAGCTCCTGGTGTCAGGCCTAGGGTTACCTTGGGCACTGGGAAGAGATGGGTTTGCCCTTCACTTTACCTCTCTCCATGTTGCAAATTCACACATTCAAAATGGGAGGGGAATACTGCTCCAAGATGGTTTCACAACTTAAGGATGTGGAAAATACCCACATCCTATTGCAAACACACCAAATGAACTCTTCAACTGAGCTAACCATTCAACAACCAGAAGAACCAAGGAGAAGTCAACTCAAAAAGAATATGCTAAAATGTTTACTAAAACACTTCAAAGGAACGAACACCCCCTCCCACCTTCAAAGGCAAAGAGGTCTCCATTCACACTCCTGATAGAGCATGGACTTAGATTCTCTCTAGTAACGACTGTGGCCTCTATGAAATCATGTATGTACTCTGTGCCCTTCGCCCAGACCCAGAATCCTACCAGCTCCGTACGGTAAAGAAGAATGGCGATGCTAATCGATCGCATCCCACAGTTGATCTTCAACAGAAAAATAAAATCATAATTACAAATCCCCTGAGCCGATGGCACTCAATATTTAGGTGTCCCCGGTGTTTCTAAAGCCCTTTCTCCAGCACAAAGTCTCTCAAGCTCAAAGTGGTAGACTGAGACTCAGTTTACCCACCGTCTCCCAGCCCCAGGGAACAGGCCCTCCTGCATCACTCCTTTAATCTTGCCCTTCTGCGATAAAGAGCTCAAATATCGGGGAAGCCCTCTCGAGTCACCCCACAGGGACCACTTCCTTCTTAGAGCATCTCTAGAAGTCTCCCTCACTGGGCACTGAGATGGACCACTTCTCTCCTCCTCGGTAGGCCATTTCCTTCCTCGATCACTGCATACTGAAATGCCTGTCAGGTACCAGGCACCGTGAGGAGCTGGGACCACAAAGCCACATAAACACAGTTGCTGTCTTTGAGTGGTCCAGAGGCTGTTGGGGTAAACAGCTTGGCTCCTCGGAGTCTGAAAACTCCTCAGGGCCAGAGATCTTTGTGATTCTTTTTGTTTGCCCCCCTGCTCAGCAGCTAGCCACTGCCTTTCTCAGGTAAGCGAGCACTCAGCCAAAATGAGGGTGGATTCAAACATGCGACCAGAAAATCCAAAAGGGACTTTCCCAAACACGGATGCATACAAATGTCCCCATTTTCTGCTCAAAAATTACAACGCGTACCCAGATTTCGCCCTTCGAACAAGGTAATACAGGCCAATTCCTTCAGGCCTTCCTAAGTACTCTTCACCTGCTCTGTAATTAAGGAATTTTGGAGGGGATTGGAAGGGGCATGTGGGGTGGGGGCTGATGATGCATTTACATAACAAAATATGTTTAGAGTAGGAGATTCCAGTCACTCAAAATTCAAAGGAAACGAAAACAAATTTGCAAGGATGAGGGGCAGATTTTCACTCCTCTTCGCTCTAGCAAACAGCGCGGTCATTCAGGATGTCCTTAGTCTGCCCCTGTTCTCCACCCGAGGGTTCAGGAGCTAAGCAGGCTATTTACTTCCAACCAGAGGCCGAAAGGAGCACAAAAGAGGGTAGCTGGTCCCTGCCCCTGAGATAATGAAGCAAAAGCCGCGCTTTATCCTGAGGAGACTGGATGGCTCCGCAGCCCTATAATTCATTCAGGGTCCACATTCCCAGGAGTTCTAGCCACAGCAAAGTGACACCCTCCCAATGCCTGTATGTGCAAGCCCCTCTTTTCCCTCCCAAGCCCTGGCACACGCTCTCACCACGTTTGACACCTACACTTAACAAAGCAGCGGGACCCAAGCCCTTACTTTTCTTTATTTTTTTATTTTTTTTTATTTTTTACTGATTTTAATTCCTTCCAAAGCAAATTCCTATCCCACAGTCTCAACAAGAGAAAAAGAATGAGAAAATAAGGCCCAGCCTGGGTGGGAGCAGAGCAGAAGGGCTGGGAAAAGGGCAGACACGGGACAGGGCGGGATCTTTTCAATTATGAGCTAATAGCATAAGTATCCTGTTGAGAGTCAGTATTGGTTAATCAGGTTTGGTACCGACCAAAAAATAAACAAATGAAGTAAGTGGTCTCTGTTTTCTTTGAGTTTACTGATGAGAGTGGGTCAGTCCCGTTTAAAGGCAACGTTCAGCTCCCTGACAGGAGACCCAACAGGACATCAATTTATTCTGTGACAACACATCATGCTGGTCATCGGTTTCACTCTGCATTTCCAGGGAAAAGCGGGAAAAGGAAAAAGCAGAACATGGCATCCATAAGCCATCATTTTCAAGTTGGATTTTTACACAGAGTTTAATGTCAAAGCTCAGACAAATTAAGAAGACTTCTGTAGCGTCCAAAGGACCAGCATTTCAGTGCAAGGCTGCTCTGTCCTAGCTGGCTGACCCAGCAAACGATTTCCGTATTCTAAACCTTGGTCTAAAACTTCGTGAAGATTCGACATGTGTGATAAATATGATTAAATACTGTACGCGCAATCCCGGGATGCCTATAAAGGACTTAGCAGAACGCCTGGCATTTAGTTAGCACCCAGTATGTGGGAAATAGAAGGCGAGGGAAGGAGAGAGAAGAATGAAAAATATAGTAAGTCAACTCTCTGTCTCCGTCTTCCTCTTCCCCCCTCATCTTTCTGTCTCCTCCCACCTCCTCTGACTTTCTCTCTTTCTACCCGTTTCTCTCCGTCTCCGTTTCTGTGCACACACACACACACACACACACACACACACACGAGCTCTGAACCTAGATGGATCTGCTAGAGAGTGACAGTTGAGAAGGTGTGGACATTCCTGAACGCTAGTCCTAGGTGGATCACAAGTGAGTCCTGGAGGAAGGGGGTTGGTTATATCAAGACCAAGTTGAGAAACTGAATTCAGCCTGGAGTGGACTCCAGAGCCCCAGAAATAATCGGACCTTCAGTCCACACAGAGTAATGCAAGATGACTCCTCAATCCAAATCATTCCCCTTAACTATCCTCTAGACATGGAGGGACCCAAGGCTGGACAGTGCTTTTAAGGGACTTTGCGGAATAGAACAGAGAGCCCTTTTTTACATCTCTAATGAGTGCAAAAGAGGGGATGTGGTTCATTTTCTCACGTTATCTCTTCTCCACTCCATTTCTACGTAACTTTAAATCTGCATAGGCTGGCCACCATTGACTCCTTCAGTAAATATTTATTGTCCACTTGAGTGTTTTATTTTGTTATGATGGTACTGAAGGTACAAGGACAGCCCAGTGGGCTCCTGGATTGAGCAGCCTGACAAGTCAACAGATACTTATCATTGGTCCAAACAAATTCTGGTCAGGGTGTGTGGAGAGAGAGAATATAGACGAAGGACAGGAGCCGCTAACTCAAGGCAAGAGGGTCAGGGAAGTCTTCCTGGAGACAATGACTCCTGAGGTGAATTTTAAGGACGAGCAGAAGTTACTCATGCCAAAGCTGGGGCTGCAAGTGGGAGACAAGCTGTAAGCCGGAGACAAGAGATCAGAATTAGGGCACGGCCTGATTCCCAGAGTGGGGGGAAATTTGAACGCTCAAAGGTGAGAACAAGGCCAGGCCAGCTCATGAAAGGCCTGTTAAAGAGTCTGGATTATTTCCTGAAAACCATAAGACTTTACCCAGTGGGAGGATACAATCAAATTTCAGTTTCAGAAACTACACTCTGAGACAGTGTGATTAGAGGTAAAGAGGTGGGAGGTGAGAGGGAACATTGAAATACATGCAGGAAAATGTCTCATTTTTACTCAAAAATTATATCATATAACACCATGACATTAGTCCTCTGAATGAGAATAACACGGGCCAATTCCTTTAGGTGTTTTCTAAGTAATTCCGAGAATTTTTGAGGGGATTGGAATCGTCAGGACTTGCTAACCAAAGGTATGTGGGAGATAACGGAGAAGTCAAGAAAGACTCCCAGATCTCGGCTTGGGAAACGGGCAGATCATGATGCCATTCGCCAAAGAAGAGATGGAAAGAAGATGACTTCAGTTTGACCTCTTTAATTGGAGGTCCTAGAGTACATGAAAGTACAGATAACCAGTGGGCTGGGACTCCGAAGGGGAATCTCAGGTAGAAAGAAGGAGCCGGACTGCCATCAGCTCCTTGTACAAGTTCATGTGGGAAGTACATACAGTAAGAAGAGAAGACCGCGCTTAGACGCTGGGAAACACCTACGTGTGGGGATGGTCAGTGGAGAGAGTCTAGAGAGGAAACAAAGAAGCAGCACTCGGAGATGAGAGAAGAGGTTTCAAGGAAAAGGAGGAAGATAGTGTCAGATGCAAGAGGGAAGTCAAGTAACACAGTGAGGAGCCCCCCGGATTTAGTCCCCTGGATGACCTCAAAGGAGTTAGTTCAAGAGACCAGGTGTGGGTGGATGACATTTGCCCTTCTATTTCACTGGGACATTTGACTCATTGCTACTTCAGTTCATAACTTTTCTGACGGTATAAAATGCGGATCAGGAGCTAGCTACTCGGGCCCTGTTATGTAAACCCTCTTGACTCAGCAGAGGGAAAATGTCCATTCTCAGGGATGCTCAGAAGGCCAGCCGTGGTAACCAGGACCCACTTGTGGAGGCGTTCCACTGGCTGGGCTAAACATCCTCTAGAAAAACCTACACATCATCGTCATTAGCTCTATGAGCTTAGTATAAAAAATTTAGCAAGAAAGTAAAAATGTCCATTTTAGTTCAAATTCCTTAGAATTTCACAGTTCCATCAAAAACCTAGTTTTGCATCCTCTTCCTACCGGGCTCTGTGTGCACATCAAAACAAAGTGAAGATCTGTGGCTTATTCTTTGCCCACCTGGAGTCTTTCGGAAGAATTGATTGGGTGCTTATGACGTGGAAGCCCAGTGCACTGTTTTCCTGAACATCCCCAGGTAGGGGCAAGCCCCGGGTCCTGGGACCACCCTAGGGAGCACCACAACTTCTAGCCCCAGTGGTTCCATGATGGCTACGGCCAAGTCATCGGCATCACCTTGAAGTCCCTGGCAGGGCTGCAAGTGGGTAGGCATGGCTGCAAGTGGGTAGGCATGGCCAGTGAAGGAGGTAGTGCTCCAAGACAGTGCTGACCACATCCAAGATCATCCCAGTGCGGGTGGATGGAGAGCCCTGCAAGCTCACAAACTCATGCACCGGCCGATCCCCGAACAACCCTGCCACTAGATTGCAGAAGGCCAGGCAGCCTAGTACCACCCAGGCAGATCCAGATGAGAAGCTAAGGGCTACTACCAGGCCCTACATTGGGACAGGGAGCAGCTCAAGGAGGCCTTAGGACAGTGACCTAGCACTCTTCCACAGCCCCATCAAGAGGCTCCAGCAAGAACTCAAAGGTGCCAGAGCTAAGTCCTCGACTGGCCAGAAACTGTCCCCCAAGGGGTACCACCACGCCAGCCTCTTCCACGGGATCCAGCGGGCCCAGGAGCACATCCGTTATGTGGCTGAGATTGCACAGGACACGATTTCTATCCTGGACCAAAGTTGCTGGACGGTCGCATCAACCCAGCCTGACCTCCCAAGCCCCACTTCCCTTCCCCCCACCTCGCCCTGCTCCCCCATGCCCTGTCACCGCCAGGGGATGCTGCAGCCGCAACACTGGTGGAGGCTGCCAAAGGCGCGGCTGTGTAAGCTCCGGGAGCCTCACAGGGCTGGGGGTGACCGCGTGCGCGGGGCGGTGAGGGGGAGCCACAGGCTCCTGGCTTTCGCATGTGTACCGCCGCGGGGAAGTGGTCCGCTCCCTGCTGCAGCACATCCCTGACCCCCGACCCCCGAGATCCTGGCTGCTGGGGAGGAAAACCTGGAGACCCGTCTGCACCAGGCGGTGGCCCTGGGCCAGCGCACCACGTGCCCACTACGTGGTGCAGACACGGCGCCAGGGCGACCCTCCCCGGCAGCGGGCTGAGAGGGCTCAGGACACCAGCGCCTACCTGGGGAACCGCAGCACCAGCCGGTGATCCGGCCGCTGAGTAGCGGTGAGCCCAGCGCCAGGGCAGGGGGCTGCCCCCCGGGGCTGAGCCCGGTCCTGGCCCACCTCACCGTCACAGTGCGGTCAGCAGGCCACCGAGGAACATGCACCGGAAAAAAGCCGCGGGAAAGGAGCCGCCCCGACCTAGGGCTGACCTCTGAGGAGCTGGGGTCAGGGAGAGGGGTCCCCACTTGTCCTCCCGAGGCCCCCCCCCCAGCCTGACCCCGGAGTCTCACAGGGAGCAGGACATTGGACAGGGAGTTTCTGACTGTGGATACTGTGTAAAAAGGGATAAACTCGTATATGGAGTTTCTAGAGGTTTCTTAATGAATAAATAATTAAATGGATGGATTACTTATTGCCAACACCATGATAAATTAGATATGGGGACTAATGCATATGTCAACTTCTTTTTTTTTTTAATTGACTAAGTAATTTGTAATGCATCAAATTTAAAAGGTCACAAAAGAAATGCACTAATTTCTAGCTGGTATCTGGGACATAGAGAACTAATTAGAAAACAGTGTCACCTCTCCACTGTATCAATTCTCCCACATTAAAAGGCAGGAGTCTCATCTGTCACCAGCTCCACTGTCTTCAGTTCCACATGTAATCAGTAAAACACTGATGATCTTGTAATTCTTCCATTTCGCTTTTTGACATTGTGGTCTTGTTGCTTCTTTTTCTTTGTGTTGTTTCAACAAACGCTGTCAAGAGAGAATCTGTACATAACCCGGACATGATGGGTTGATTTCGATTTTATTGACACAATGCGTTGGACAGGCTGGCTATCTCACACTGCTTCAAAGGATTTGCAGGTCCTTGGGGCGTGGCCCATGGTTACATAGCTCTGCTAACCCCTCTGCAAACACACCCTAAAAAAAAAAAAACAATCCTTATCTTAGGAAAGAAGCATTTCTAGCAGAGTCTAGAACACCACTGTCCAACAGGAACATAATGGGAAACACATGTAATTTAAAACTCCCTGATTTGGGGATAATAAAATGGGAAAATTAGTATCTCCCCTAGCTACCTCTCAAAGGGTAACCAATAAAACAATAGTTATGAAATTTTCATTCTATAAAGACCGGCTGTTACTATTACCAAATTCAACTAAAGCCTCAACTGATATTCCTGCTTACCCACTGTGTTGCAATCATTCTTAGGGACTTTCATATCCATTAGCCTTTCCTTCATTCCTAACTGCCCCCAAACCCAACATAATAATTCTTCCTCCGCCAGCCCAGTGTCTCTCTCCTTACCATCCAAAGATGGTACTCACCTTGACCAATGATTTCCAAATGTCAGGACACTGACAAGTGCCAGTTGTAAAAAAGTTTTCACAGGTCCAAGACAAAATAATCATAATAGTAACAAAAACATCAGTTTTCTTCATAAAGCCATATTGTAAATCTAAATAATTTCTATTATTCTGAAATTATCTTTCTTTTATCTTTTTTTCTTTTTTTTTTTTTTTTTGGTTAAAGTCTCCCCTCCCTTTTTTTTAAAATGAAGGGATGATTGATGGTGGGGTGGGGAGTGGTGGTGATGATGGATAGACTTTTCTGTTGTTTTTGTTAATGCCCTTCATTGGCAAAATCTTTTTTTAAATGGTGATATTATATTTATCCCCACAATCTAAAAAACTCGTATTAGGTCCGTGAAGTCCACAATTCTATGCCCGAGTCCAGTAACTCTGGTGCTATGGGTTGAGAATAGGCCAGTGCTATGCTGTTGTTTAGCCAATTCCTTAATTAAGATGATTCATTGGCTCCTCATTTTTATTGGGTTAATATCAAAATCCTTAAAATACTCATACAAGCAGCTTCTGATCTGGTTTCTGCCTCCCTTGTTGGAGTCAACCTTGCCTAGTCCCCTACCCAATCCCACTCAAGCTTCCAGGCATGGAGGCCCTCCTTTATTTCCCCGAACACTCAGACCACCTCTCTGTTCAGAGTCTTCACTCATGCACCCTCTGCCTGGAATACCCTTTCCTGCCCCCTCCCCCATAAGATCTTTCCCCTACTTCGCAGAGGGGTGATATTACAGCCTCCAGAGAGAAGTCATGTGGTTTTCCCAAAGTTAGTATCAGAGATAGGTCTAAAACCCAGATTTCCTGATGTTAGAATCGAGAGGGCTCCACAGAATCTCTCTGCCCAAGTAAGATTTCGATATTGGCAGAGTGGGTGGGGTGAGACGTAACATGGAGAAAAGGAAGAAGATGAGGGACTGAAACGCAAGGACCCGGGAAGCACCAAGAAGCTAGCTGCTCCTGCGTCTTCTGAACTCCATCTCAAAGCTCACTCTCGTCAGGAGACAAAGTCATTAACAACTTTGCGTTGCCTTTGGTCGACTAAATGTCAATCTGGATAAATCCTTTGTACCCTTAAAAATGAACAAATAAAAACTATTTCTTCCCGAAAGTGACATATGTCTCCTATTTATATATATTACAGTGCATATAAAATGCCCGTTTTCTCCTCCCTTCCACCTGCTACTTTCTGTAGAAGAATCCCCCTCGCAAAGCAGGACCGGGAGGTCCTTTCCAAGCCCGCTGCTGTGGACCACCAGCTTAGCTCTATGTGACGCCAGCAACACTATCTCTGTCAGCACAGTCCTTCGCTCAAATGGGCTGCCCCTTAGGAATGGGGGCATCCAGGGATCCAGGATACTCAGAGCCCCTGGGAGACGCCCTCCCTGGGGAAGCTTCCTGAAAAACACCCCCCACCCTCCTGCCTATTTACAGCACTTACCTAAAGAATGCTTAAGCGCCATTTTTCATAATGGGTGTTGTGTTAGGAAAATCCCCCAGCAGCGTTAACTAATGATCAGGTAATGGGGCCCCAAACATGTTCCTTGGAGTCATAGAGCACAAAGGGGATCTGGTTCAGTAGTTCTGAGTAGTTTGCTGTCACAGAAACAAAAAGGGCACTTGAAGACCTTTCCTTCAGACACTTGCCCATAAGAAATTATAAAACAAAGCCCAACCAATACAATAAAACCCCAAACAAAACTCCTGTCCCGGCTACTGCTCACATCTCTGATGGGGCTCGTTCCGGAATGACCCTCAGGAGGGAAGTCACTTGGAGTCAGAAGTGAGTGACATGACTCATTGGTTTACAAAAACGGGAATAAACAGAAGGAAGCAAGTGCCTGAAGAAACAATAGGAAATATGAATGGTTTGTCTTCTGGAAAGTATGAGAACTGGTCCTCCGTTGGCAGGCAGGGAATCCTGCTTGATGGTATGACATTGTTTTCCCAGAGCATGTTCTCCTGAGCACTTGGCATGACATCACGCACCTGCAGGGTTCCATTCTGCCAGGGCAGCCCCCCTGCCCTTCTTGATCTCTCCTCCAGAGAACCAACCATGAGAAGGAGAATGGAGGG
Source organism: Callorhinus ursinus (assembly GCF_003265705.2). Classification (NCBI taxonomy): domain Eukaryota; kingdom Metazoa; phylum Chordata; class Mammalia; order Carnivora; family Otariidae; genus Callorhinus; species Callorhinus ursinus. Next base: position 8,709,468 of record NW_027397098.1, read on the forward strand.
GAGGCCAACGAAAATACCATGCTGACCGGATTCCTAGCAACTGATCCTGGGTTAAAGCAGAGAGACATCTAACGCCAAACTGACAGAAAAGGGGCCACGCATTTCTTTAGCTATGCAATGCCATGTTCACAAATGGCAACAAAATTAAACAAGGATGAGGGTTAATGGGTATTTTATTTTTTTAAGATTTTATTTATTTATTTGACAGAGAGAGAGAGAGAGAGAGAGAGAGCACAAGCAAAAGCATGGGGAGTGGCAGGCAGAGGGAGAAGCAGGCTCCCCGCCAAGCAGGGAGCCTGACGGGGGACTCGATCCCAGGACCCCGGGATCATGACCTGAGCCCGAGGCAGCCGCTTAATCGACTGAGCCACCCAGCTACCCCGTTAATGGTTATTTTAGCGAAAAGGAAAAATAAAAAATAAAAAGGGGGGCTGGGACAAGTGGCCACTAGTTGAGAAACCATACAGGATTTCTCTTCTACTAAAAATTGGGCATGTTGGCAGGGAATGAAGCAGTTTAATTAGAAATTAGAGCTGACCCTACTTGCCCACCTTAATGAACAGCCCCAGTGGGGTGATAAACCCTTTGAACCGTGGCTAAGTACCAGTACTGTTTACTTTGAGGAAGGAAGTTGTCAGTTCTGTTTGTGCGCAATGAGCCAACCACAATGTATCTGATGGATTTGGGGTTACTGCAAGAGGGGCACATCCAGTGTAGAAAATAAGGTTTATCATGGGATTAGACTTAGGAAGACAAAAGTAATCAGGAGGCTGCCGGGTGGGTACTGTTTGCCGTGGAACTCCAGGCACAGAGTTGTTTTTCTTGCGAGGTAACCCCACATCCTGGGCATGTGGCTGGGAAGGGGATCCAAGACCCCCCAAAATACTAATTCTATAATGCACCACTTTTAAGAAATGTAAATCCGCCCCCCCAACTCCAACATTGTAGGTGGGGATTTCTTTCTTCTTGCCACAAATCCTATTCCATTCTAACGGAGAGCAACACCCAAGCTTCATGATCATGTAGGGACTAATCATCAGTGTGGGAGAGTTCCATTTCATCAAGGAATTCCCGTTGAAAATATTTGCAGTGTTGACAACAACGGGCAAGGGCAGCAGTTTTTGAGAGCATACTCTTTCTGTTCCTGAGAGTAAACAGTAAGGTAAGCATATAGGTCAAGGGATAAACCAAAGGGAGCTCTCTGGGCCCAAGTCTAAACGTGTGTGGACTCGAGATCGGGTAAAGTTCTTTCCAGAGATTTTTGTGACACAAGCATGTGCAATTTGAAAAATGAAGAGTTTCACTTAAGGCTAAACACACTTGAGTCACTGGCCAACACTGCTACAAAAAAAAAAAAAAAAGAAAGAAAGAAAGAAAAAAAAAGCAGAATTCAAGGAAGAGCCTGGAAATGTCCTTTACTTGAAAAACATTTTCTCATCTAGTCCATGAAATCCCATGCTCTCGAAAGAGTTCAGTGGCTTCCAAGTTGCTGACAAATTGACAAACTATGACAGTTGTAATGACTTACTCTACTCTCAGGAAATGTTTGGACTTTGATATTACCATTTTCTGGAGACCACAAATGGACCTGCTCCGGCTTCATCTTACCAGTAAGCAAGACAGGCTACTCCTTTATCTTAAAGCAGATTCTTGACTATTCTGTGGGGGGAAATTTGTTGTGCCTTAGATCCATTTTGTTCAGCTTTTTTTTTTTTTTTAACGTCTGCCTCTTTCTATAAAGATAAAAAATCTCATACTTTTCCTCTGTTGAGATTCCCATATTCCACTCTGTTGGGATTATGTCCCAAAGGTGAAGAATCACTTTTTCACACTCTCACAGCCAAGACAACTTTGTAAAGGTTCATTTTGTGCTCTTTGTGCTATGAAAACAATATTTTTTTCCAGCTCTTTTCAAATAAGAGATTGTGCATTAAGAGTAAATGCTTTCCCAAACCATCTTCAAATGGAATATTCTGATGTGGTACCATTACCCATGGTACTACCCAATCCAATTTGGGAAATCTTCCCCAGATTGCTGCTTTTCCAAAGGCACTCACACTTGATAAGAATAATCTTTAGGGCTCTAACCATACTTCGTAAATATTCACATTCATGGAGGGTGGCAAGGAATCACAAATGATTGATTTTGGCGTTGATCTGAGAGAGCTTGAGCAACACAACTGTAGTCTTGTTTTGTTTTGGTTTTTTGTTTTCTGTTGGGGGCATTTTATTTACATATTTTAATTATACTACGGAGATTCCCTACCTGGGGTCCTTGAATCCCAAACATATCAATGAGAATTCGATGACTCTTTCCAATAGGTGGAAGACCCTCTTAGAAATAGTTGTGTTGCTTTTGAAGAAGACACATGATGTAACTCAAACCATTTACCATAGTATTAAACAAATCAGTTTACTATTTCTTCTTGTCATTTGCTGTTTGCTCAGCATTGTTGGCTCTCATTGCACATTCAATTTTATTTGCTTTGAATAATAAAAATGACGAAATGAATTATTACTTCCTACAAATAAATTTTAAAAGCTTCCACGAAGGTTCAGTAACTTAGAGGTCCTTGAACAAAGAATGGCCCTCTTATCCCTGGGAATTTGGTGTCTAGGACCAAGCTTTACACTGAAGAGGTAACACCATTGAAGGGGTAAGACACAAAGGTGATCCTCCATGCCCTGTCCCTGACCCAGGCTGTCAGATCAGATAACTCAGTTCTGGAGTCACTGGGACAAAAGGTGCAGCTTATTTAATCAGATGGATAAAATTCTTTCAAAAATTGGAGCTGGTTAGATGTCATCTAAGGAGTGCTTATAGTGAAAAGGTGGGAATACCTGCTCTGGACCACTGGAGATGCTAATGGTGGGAAGTGGACAGGGACTCACTCTCTTCATCTTAGTGCACCCAACACCCAGCTGGACCTCAGAACCTCAAACAAAGTGGTTGAAGGAATGATTGGTCTCTGGTGAGCCCATGGTGCATGTGGGATGAATTCTCAGCATTTGCCCAAAAGATGAGAGTAGGAGAATCCCCACGCAGACCACTGTTGTCAGGAATCAAAGGAGTGCTGCCAAGAAGGAAGAAGACCAGCTCTCTTCAGGACTCCAAGTCTGCACCCGCAAGAGCCAAGGGGAATCCACTGGAAACCTCAGAACCCTCCATGCTCCCACAGCCTCTCCCCCACCGTCTGACTTGGGACTCTCAGGAGTAATTTTAACACACCCCTGACTCCAGGGCATGTCAGAAACTCAGAACTCCCATGCTATCCTGATCCCCAGAGGCTAATTCCCATTGAGCTTATACATAGCCTCCTCTGACCCTGCCTACCCCCCGCACTTCACCTCCCACCCCCGCCGCCATCTTGTGAAACCCTTCCACTGTACCTTCTGATGCTTCCATTCAACCATCCGCAAACCTCTGTATCTGCAAACTCTCCTCGGAAACCTTCCTTGGCCTCTTGCTCTGACAGAAACCTGGCTTTCCTTCCAAGCTCTGCTGAAGCTACAGCCTGCTCACTTGTGCCAAAGGGCCTGGGGTAGCCCCCTCCCCCCAAACTTCCTGTTATTCATTCTACCGCCTGTTTATTTTCCTCATTCCCTTCACACTCTTCACTTCTCTCCTTAACCCGCTTTGATCCCACCGTCACTCATTAAAACCACTCCCTTCCATTCATCTCCATTCCCTTGCCTCTCTCATACCCTCATCCTCGGCAAAATCTTGAACCTGGTGAACCCAACCCTCCCACCATGGCATCCATGCAACTGGGCACACCTGGAGTGAATAAAGCACACAGCTAAGCTAACTGTTCTCTCATTGATTTAAAATCAATGATCACTAATACTGAGCAGGACCTTCACGTTGTCACTTGCATGGATCCCCACCACGTGCACCCACAAAGCAGCCCCTGCTCCCCTAGACCCCACCTTCTCTGCTGCGGCTAGCTTTGAATGCTCCCTGCTCCTCGCCAAGGTAAAGCCTTCCCCCTGGACACTGGATTTCAGTCTCCCTTTTACTGGAGGACAAATCCTACATCAAATCCTTCTCTTCCTTACATCATTAGAATTCCTTGCATTATTAAACTGGCATACAAACATGCTGTTCTCAGACCGTAATAAAACAATGACCTAGAACTTCTTTTGATGTCACCTGTACCTCCAGCTACCACCCCGCTTCTACCTGTTCCTTTACAGCAAAACAACTTGAAATCCTGGACTTGCTATCTACAATCTCTCTCCGACCCTTGTCTCTTGGACTTCTTCACGCCGTCACTTCCATCTTTTTCCACCGAAACGACTTTATCGAGCTCAGCCGTGGCTCCCACTTTGCTGAATCTAAACACAGACCTTGAGTCATCCTTTCTGACTTAGCATTTGGCACAACCGATCACTCTCTTCTTGAAACATTTTTCCGTAGCTACAAACTCACGTTTCCCCCTTTCTTCTTAATCTCCTTTGCTGGTTTGTTCGTATGCTTTTTTGTTGGGCTTTTCTCATTTTTCTAACCTCTAAATGGTGGAGTATCCCATGGCTCAATCCTTGGATTTTGTCTATTTATATACCTTCCCTGGGTGAACTCATCTAGTTTCATGGCTTTAAAATATCTATGTGTCAGTGGTTTCCAAGTTGATAACTCCAGTCCGGACCTCTCCTTGGAATCCAGACTCATACATGCAGCTTCCTCAGTAGTACATCCACTCACAGTTCGAATACACCTTCCAAACTCAGCACATCTAGAACTGAACTCATAGCCATTGGCAATCCCATTCCAACACTGATTCAGACCCAGGAAGCTTGGCATAATCATCGATTCCTCTTACACCTGCCTCAAATCCACCAAGTCCCGGCTGACCGGCTCTCACCATTTCCACACTCCCACCTGCTTTAGCTGTCATCATTTCTCGCCTTGATTCTCGCAGTAGTCCTCCCAAGGACACACCCTGCTTCACCTTCTGTCACCTGTCAAGTCACATATGTTGTTGCACCGCTCAAAAGTATCCAGTGGCTCCCCATCGCACTCGGAGTAAAATCCAAAGTCCTTGCCAAAGACAACCCCTACGAGATTTGGTTCTCAGTTGTTTTTCTGACCCCTTCTCTTCCTACTCTCTCACGTAGCCACCTACTCAAGCCCCATCAGCCTCCTTCCTCTTCCTGAACACAGCTGAAAAGCTCCTTTGTGGCCTTTGCACTGGCTGTTCCCTCTGCCTGAAATGCCCTTCCCTTCACTTGCCGTACAATGAGGTATTCATTTCCTTTGGGTCTTTACTCACGCAACTCTATTTTTAATGAGGCTTTTCCATGAAATCCTGCTTAAAATTTTAACCACAGCCTCAACAGTGTCATCCCATCCTGATTTGTTTTTCACTAACAGAGTATACGTTTAATGTATTTTTCTCGTTTATTTCTCGTCTTTCTTCCTATCTAGAATGTTAGTTCTAAGAGGGGAGGCTTTTTATCTGTTTTGTTCATTCTTGAATTCTTAGCACTTGGAATAATGCCTGGCACACAGTAGGTACTCAAAAAGATTTCTTAGGGCACCTGGGTGGCTCAATCAGTTAAGTGTCTGCCTTCACCTTGGGTCGTGATCCCAGGGTCCTGGGATCGAGTCCTGCACTGGGCTCCCTGCTCAGTGGGAAGTCTGCTTCTCCCTCTCCCTGCCTCTCCCTGCCCCACTCGTGCTCTCTCTCTCTCTCAAATTAATAAAATCTTTAAAAAAAAAAGCTTTCTTAAATATCTATCACTTGCCTTCCACGTCTTATGTTATTCATCTTTTAAAGACTACATGTGCTACCTTTCCAATTATACCATAGCTCCTTGCAGATGAGAACAATTTCATTTAATCCTTTTTTTTTAACCTCCGTAGTACTTTATATAACATTCATAAGGAACATTAAATACATGTTTATTAATTAACTGAATAAAAAAACCCACTGATAATATTCTAATTAGATAAGAGACAGAAACTTTGGGAGAGTTTAACTGCTGTACAGTGTCCTATCTCCCCCAAACCGGAAGAAATAGAGCAGCATCACATCTGCAAGAGGTCATAATATCTCTCCCTACCTCATCGAATTGTCATGAGCATCAAATCAGGTGCAAAGTTCTGGAAGAGTGTCACTGTTTTTATCGGTGCCAAGTATAATATGCATCCAGCACCATCTTTACTTGAATACACTATTTGAAAACCACAGTGCAAGTAAAACAGATATGAGATGATCCACGGTAGGCACGGCCTCACCCCGAATGCTGAGGGATTTATGGGTCAAAGCTCCCCCTGGAAATGGGCCACACTGCCACATTGCTTAATGAGATGGTGTCTGGAGAGCTGGAAGAAGGACCTGTGGGAAATTTTGCTTGGAATCTGGAATTTTAAGTCCGACCATGAGTCTCAAAGTTTCAGGAGCTTCTAACTCTGGGGCTCCAACAAAAGAAGGAAGAAAGGCAAAGCTTCCTACATCTCCACGCCACTCCAAACACATTAGCAAGAGGAGAAAAAGACAGAAAAAGGTCAAGTGTTGAGGGATTTGTATGTTTGGACATCCAAGAAGACAAAAGAGGTCAATACAATGATGTGAGAATCTGGACAGAACTTGGAGACAAAGTTCATCGAGTTTACACAGACCGTGGACCGGGCACGCTCTAAGGGAAAAGGAAGGATTGCCTTCAGGGGCTTCCACAGATTTTTTTTTTTTTAAGATTTTATTTATTTATTTGACAGAGAGATAGACAGAGCCAGAGGGCACAGGCGGAGGGAATGGCAGAGGAAAGGGAGAAGCAGGCTACCCCCGGAGCAGGGAGCCCGATGCGGGGCTCAGTCCCAGGACCGTGGGATCATGACCTGAGCTGAAGTCAGATGCTTAACCATCTGAGCTACCCAGGCGCCCCCACAGATTTTTTTTTAAGCATTGAACACAAATATATTATTCTTCTGAACTTCTGTACATTTGCCTGGTTTGGCCACCAGTTTGCATTCTCTCTCTCTCCTTCTCTCTCCCTCTGTATTTTTAAGAAACACACACACAAAAACAATGCTCCCTGACTTGAGTGGGGCTATGATTTGGCAGAACACTTGGGATACCAGTCTGTCTCCTTGGGGAGGAACTTTACAGTTTTGCACCCGAGGGTGGTGGTAGCTTGACTCCTCCCAGCTCTGGCTAGAAGCCACTAAGACCTCCTCACACCTAAAGGAGCCATACTCTGTTCTGGGTATGTCTCATAACATTTCCTCAATCATTTCTGTCTATGGGTTCCCAGCCTGTTCTGAATCGGGACTTCTGACTAAGGTAAATTCTAGGATTTGATCCAGTAAACATAACATCATTTACCCTTTAGTGACCGGTATTGTCAAGATATACAGAAAATACGGTATACAAGTTAAAAACAAACTCTGACATCAGCTGTTGCAATTTCAATCCCAAGTCCAATAGCATGGTTATTGTGTGATTTTGGGTGACTCGCTTCTCTACTCTAGCTAAATGGTGGATAGCTAACCCTCTCTATGGCTTCGAGAGAGGGTGTTGGGAGGATATATGTTATGCACATAAAGCACTTGGAAAAGAGCCTGGGATCCAGTAAGCACTGCATAAATGTTTGCTCTTCTTATTGAATCTATTAGTAATGCCACATGGACAGAGAATTAACCAACTCTATCTAGAAGTTTCCCAACTCCATTATTCTTCCACCCAGCCTCTGCTTAAGTCTGTCTGCGTCTACACATATGTATATGTATGTATACACACACACACACACACACACATTTTCTTCCGAGTTTCAGACACAACTGTACATCAACCCAACTTTAAGATCCAGTGCCTAAAAATCGGATCAACTACTTAGCCACAGTAATATAATCACACCCAGGAAAATGTATAATAATTCCATAATATAATCTATCAAAATATCTAAATATCTATATCCACATTTTATCCATAATAATAATTTGTACCCAAAGCTAATTTAACATATATAATTATATAATATATAAAAATATATCTGTAATATTTATATCCAAAATATTCATATTTCAATGTCCCTAATTATACCAAGAAGTTTTTTTTATGGCCCTTATTTTCCAAACAGGATTCAGTCAAGATTGATGCATTGCATTTGGAACTTAATGTCTCTGATAACCGCAAAAGGCTCCTCCAAAGTAAAATTTTTAAATACACCTTCCTGAGTCAACCTCCTGATGTGGAGAAATTAGGGAACCCCTGGCTCAGATCTCTTTCTGTCGACTTCTGCTGCTCTTTACGCAGCTCCGAGGGACATCTGTTGTGGTTTCTAATGGGTGTATTTCCATTAAATGAAACCTCAATTGAAAACAGTAACCTCAGGAGACCAGTCTCTACCCGTCTCAGTGCTGATGTTACCTGGGAACTTTATAGTCCCTTGTGCCTTCATTATTTCTGTTTTCTTTTTTTATCAACTGTTATTTTGGGGGCCCTTGTTCCCTCTTCCTTTGCCCCGTCCTCCCTTCCATCAGCCTGGCACCTCACATCTCAAAGATGAGAACTGAAATCTGCTACGTTGGCCTGTCTTGTGTTTCTGCACTGGGGGTCGACTTCTTCCAAACCACCAGCCAACGAGACAGGGAGAGACATTATTTTTACTTTCAGATTATTCTAAACTGTACGATGAAGCTATCTGACGGCTCTGTGGACTTCTCTTTAATTGGACTGGTATCGGTGTAAGCCCTGGGTTCTCCAAATTCTTCTGAGCCATTTTAAACGTAAAGTTAGCATTTCCTCTTCCTACTGAGAATGTCCAGGGGCCAACTGGACTGAGATGTCCCAGAGGAAAGAGGGTTTGGTTTGCTCCTTCCCAGAGGGTCACAGTGCTGTCTTTTGACACACTCCACACCCTCATAAAAGCTGTCAGAGACTGCCCAAGAGAAACACCCGTTAAGTATCATGGTTCTTGATTTTTACAACTACTAATAACTTTTCCCTTTGAGTTGGCTCAGAGCTTTGCACATAGTTCAAATAAACAAACAAACCAACAAACCTTGTGTCTGTCTGGTCTACAAGTTTGCTGTGGGATCTCAGGGAAGTCACTTAACCTTTCTGAGCGATAGCTTCTTTTTTGTTAGGACAAAAAAAAATAGTATGGGCAGAGAAATCACTAGAGAATAAGGCTCTACGATAACAGTTGAACGGATCTAAAAAGGATTTAATTCGTGACTTCAAATTTTGACCACTTACAGTTACTTCTAATGAGTGAGTTTTCAAACACTGAATTTCCGAAACAAAGTCACTTATCTAACCATATAAAACTTTCCTTAAGGATCAAAGATAACACAAAGAGCTTCAGGGGTTTTTGTGTTTTTGTTTTTGTTTTGTTTTTTTTCTGTTTTTTTCTTTTACAGGAAGCAAGCTGTGGTAAAATAGGAAGAATTTGAAAGGGAAAGAAATTTCTCTTTTAAATGCCCTGGAATCATCTTTGTGTGGTCAAAGCAAATGTTTTAATGTAAGTTTTATTGCATCAAGTATATCAATAACACTTAAGCTCTGATCCAAAAGTTCTCCATCATTTTCCCTTCGGGACCTGGAGAACAAGATGATTTATCTAGGTTTTGTCCAATAAAAATATTACCAGCTAAAATGTTTTAGTCCTCGGCTTCTAACACTGCAGAGCCTCTGTCTTGGCTGAATATTCAATTATACCCCTCATTCTTCATAGGTCCTTGGCAAATACTTTCCCACTGTTCTTTTGTGGCAAAATACGAAAGCTTCACCCTGTTTTATAGAGTTCTGCCACCCTTCTGTTGTGTTCTGAGAGAGACAGCAAAGTAGCCCAGTGTTCTGGATGATTCTGAGGGTGTCACCATATGGTGGTTCTACTCCAGCCTTACCCTCCTCACCCCTATTGACATTCCTCACCCCATTCCCCAACCTCAGCAGCTCTTTCTACCATTTGAGAAAAGCTGGGAAGATCTAAACAGACTCTCAGGGTCTAGAAGTTTTAAAAATACGCACAGGGCCTATTTCCTAGATAGAGAACTTGAAACCTTGAGTTCTAAGTGACTGGGCTACTTCCCTCTATTTTCAAAAGCAAAAGACAGTATTTTATCTTAAAACTAAAGTTGACATAAATAACAGTGTTTAGAGAAAACTCTGTGCAAACGTCTAAAGCCAAAGGGACAGGCTGGGTCCTCGCTGAGGCCTGAGAGAGAATTAGGGGAAAGTCAGAGATTTCCTGTCTTTGTAATGAGTTTACTAATTAAATCTTAATTGTAAATCAAGCTGAGCAAAATTTAAATGAAGAACTGGTGCCAGCAGCCAGGTTATCATGGTAGAATTGTTTATAAGGACGGGAAAGTGACTTTCTAAACATCAGATTCCTGTGCGTTAGCCAAGATTTAGAGGAAGTCTCCATGTGGGGAAGCACAGAAAGTAGCAGGATGAGTGACTTGGGCCTTGAGATAATTAAAGGACTCTGACATGTCCCGTGTCCTCTGCCTTCATTCATGGCCAGAGGCTGCGGTCTTTTTGTTTTAATGGGCTGGAATAGCCACGTGTGCAGGAACCAGTGTGTTTTCCCCCGTTTTATGACGAACAGTCCAGCCATGTCAGCAGCGACAGATGGGGATGGAAATGGAAATTCTTTTACTTTGTCAACCCCAACCGCTCTCTTGAAAAATAAGCCTTGCAAATATACAGAAGTCCAAGCACACGCAACAAAGCCGACATGATAGGAGAATGGGGGCGGGGGGAGAAGAAGAAAAAGGTTTTATATTTCCTCCTGGTGCTGTTCAGGGGATTTAAAAGGCAGGCTATAAAATAAATAAAAACAAAGTCCCGTGGCTATTTACATGGTTTAGGATAATTTATTTATTATAAGATGAGGGGGGGTGAAGGATCCAAAGGCTCCTATTTTTGCTCTGTTTGTTCACATTGACTAATTCAAATAACTTGCCTTACAGACTTTCATTTTAGAGACACTTATTAATAGCCAACTTTTTTTCTCTAGCCTCTCTAAATACACATTTTGCCATCAAAATGTTCCATTTCCCTCACTGACCATTGAAAATGTGTCTGTGTACCGACTTCCCTGGAAAGTACCCTCATGAGCTAGTGACTTGTCACAGATCGGGAACTACGTGGGAACTATTCTGTCCAAATACTGAAAGCAATTTGTTTCATAGAAGTGATGGCTGATACCCATGGTCCAGAGGTTTGGAGGCTGGTAGCCATGTTCATGAACATAATTCCATCCTTTATTCTTCCCGGCTCTCCAAGGAAACCACTCACAGGAAGGATGGGAAAGATCCTCTATCAGGTAAGAGGTTGAAATGAAAGAGGCAATGCGATTTTATACTATATATAATATAGTATATAATTATCATATAATTTATTCCACTCATCTATGCAATATCTAAAACACAAAATGACCTTCTTATTCCACCAAAAAAATTTTTTTTTTATTTTTCTGCTAGGCCTCCCCTTGGATCAGAGTAAGAGAAGTTGTCTTCAGAACAAATCATGGGACTAGATTCCCTCCCCTTGGTCAAGTGTCATAATCCCTACTCTTGGGTCTCAGCGTCAGATGTAGCTGGCTTACAGGAAGTCATAATTCCAACAGGAGCCACATTAAACATGAATGCTACATGTCTCCACTCTTCACAAGGCTATTCCAGGGCTTAAAAGAAGGCACTGGGAGTATAAAATTTATTATTAGTGTTATTGTCATTTTGACCTTTTAATCCAAAAGGAAAGCATCCCCTGGAGGGCTGTATAAAACAAGCTTCTTCCATCTCTAATTTCTTTGAGTCACTTTCTCAATTATCCCCAAAGAGAATTTTAAACTGTCTACTATTTATTTACTCAGTAAACTTAAATTGTTTTTATGGACCTTTTCCAAAACTCCCAGTTGTTGTTCCTTTGTTTTGTTTTTAATAGGAGCCAGAGCCCAACTGGAGATTTACATAATAAAACCTCATTTCATCTTTGAAATCTTTTGAGGCGATTTTGAATTACAGTACCGCTCACATCTCAGAAACACAACTTCTTCTTAGTTTTGCCATCTCCCAGGTAAATGCTATGCTAATTGCAAGGTAAAAATTGGAATGTTTTCAGACTGACTGCTGGTGGGTGCTATAACCGTCAGTGGTTCCTGCAGAAGAGCCTGCCTTGGCCCCTTTGGTTTCTAGAATGTTCTTCAAGGGAGAAAAAGCATAAATCACTTTAAGTTTGGTCACAGGGTCAGAACTTTGGAGCCACCTGATGTGGCTTTTGTCTGGAAGTTGTTGAATGTACTTTCGTGTTTGTTTTTTTTTTCCTCCTTGTTTGTTCTCTTAAACTGTTGTCCAGCAAAATCTATTCTTGAGCCTCGCCACCATTACCCATGCCAAGCCAAGAACCAAGCTGGCCTCCCGATGCCTTTCTAGGGAATCAGCCAATTCTAGGAACCCTCAGAGCCATAGATTACTAGAAGGACTAGAGTGAGCTTAGTCTCTGACATTTTGAAAAAGATAAAAGAACGATTTGACTGGCCCAGAGTCGAACTGCACCCTAACACTATAGTCCTACCCAGAATCTGGGTCTTGGTATCACCCCACCAAAGGCCTCGTCCTTAGGCTTTGCTAATGGTCTAGCTTTCGTAAGCTAAAGACAACTTCACAGGATTCACTGGTGTTATGATAGGCATCAGGAAGCCTTCTTTTATTGAAAATGTATTTAGTGTGGGACAGAATCCAATTTCCTACAACATGTAAATTATCTACGCTGAAGTACTTGTACGTATAAACTTATAAGGCCTTCCTTTACCTTTGGGTTAACACAGACGTTGGTGCATGTTAAGAGAATTTAAATATTATTTACTTTAATGCCTTAATTTTACAGGTTAAAAAAAGAGAGAGAAAAAAACAGAAGAAATAGTCTATGTATGGCGGAAACATTTTGACGTTTCCTCCACAATTCCTTACACGATTATGTCCAGAGAGCCCAGAAATCAGGAAGAAGCCATATACATGTTTTACTTCAATGGCTTAGCCCCAGGGTCAACGGGTGAACGGGGGTGACATGGTAATATTTGACATCTGGTTTCGGGGGGACTTTGTTTCATTGAAAATTGATTTTTTTCCCAATTAGACTTCCATTTTAAAGGCGCCTGGGTGGCTCAGTCGTTAAGCGTCTGCCTTCAGCTCAGGTCATGATCCCAGGGTCCTGGGATGGAGCCCCGCATCGGGCTCCCTGCTCCGCAGGAAGCCTGCTTCTCCCTCTCCCACTCCCCCTGCTTGTGTTCCTGCTCTCGTTATCTTTCTGTCAAATAAATAGATAAAGTCTTTAAAAAAAAAATGACTTCCATTTTACCTTAGAGATAGATTGCAGGGATGTGAAGTGATCATCTAAGCTGTCCTGAAATGTGCCATTAGTCTGGGGGAAGCGAGATGGTAAGCAAATTCCAGCTTAGCGGCCACAGGTCAGAGACGTTCCAGTGACAAGTTTCATAGTTGAGTGTAACTCTCCGGGGCCGACGGCCACAAGCCCCATGATGTTGCCATCAGGCCGCTCTATCCCCGACAAAGCCGAAGTGTTCGGCCAGGGCCACACCATCTATTTTGATTTCAGAGAAAATCCCAAGAAGTTTTAGAAAGCCCCAAACTTGTCTTCTCTCTCTCTTGTTTTTCTTTCTTTCTTTTTTTGCTTGCAAACAAGGAAATCATTGCTTTGGAAAGCCAGGGTCCATTTGGTTTGTGGGTTTGTCCCCCCAAGGACTGCCGGAGATCCCATTTTCCGCACAAGCCTGAGCTTTACAGCTTGTGGATTCTGTAGCTTATTTAAGTATATATACGGGAGGTGTGCAAGAGGGAGAAACGTGTGGGAGCAAAGCTCTCCCACCTTCGGTAACCAGAGGGAGGCAATGACAGAGGGTAAGTGGATTTGGAGGCACTTTTCAGCGGACGACAAAGAGCTTGTGGCACCGATACTCCTCCAGGTCTAGCTCCTGAGTCCCAGAGCTGGCTGCCGTCCAGCTGCACCCTTCATCACCTCGGGAGTATAGGGTCAGGCCACGGCAAGCTGTGGACAGCTGGTGGAGAGCCACTGAGAAAGATAATAACCAATTCTCCACTAGCAAACTGCACAAGAGCCAGGAATGCTGTGTCTCGTCATTCCCATGTCCCCAGAACCTAGAACAGGGCCTGACCATCTGTTTACTAGATACTGAATGACAGAAGAGTTGCAATATTTGGGAGAAGTGTGAAGCCAAGAATCAATTCCAGAAATACTCTCTCGGTATCTATTAGTAGCAACGTACTAAAACTCGCAAGAGACATAAATATAAAAAACAAACAAACAAACAAAAAACCTGAGTTGCAAGTGGCACAGCGTGATGACAAGATTGTGGCTTTGAAGACAGACAGGATCATCTGCCCAGGGTGATCCGTACAGGACTCCGTGACTGGGGAAGTCACTCCATCTCACCCACCTCATTTATTTGATCCGCAAAATGTGATTAAGAAATGTATCCACCAGGGCGCCTGGGTGCCTCAGTTGGTGAAGCGTCTGCCTTCAGCTCAGGTCATGATCCCAGGGCTCCGGGACGGAGTCCCACGTCGGGCTCCCGGCTTGGCAGGGAATCTGCGGCTCCCTCTTGCTCTGCCGCTCCCACTCATGCCCTCTCGCTCTCAAATAAATAAATAAAATCTTAAAAAAGAAAAGAAAGAAATGTACCCATCTCCCAGAGTTATTGTGGGGACTAATCGAAAGCAAAGTGCTTAACACAGGTCTTGGCATATAGCAGGTATTCAGGGAACGGTATTTTGAGGGGGGGGCAGGGAATAAAAAATTTTGTTTAACTAAAAAAAAAAAAGCAATAGCATAAACATAGAGAAAAATGGGCAGCCTCACTGGTGACGTCCTACATATTTCTTCCATTTATTGAGATATAACTGACATATGACATTGTAGCAGTTTAAGGTGCACTGTGGTGATTTTGATATATGTACACATTGCAAATGATTACTACAATAAGGTTAGTTAACACGCTCATCATGTCACGTACTTCCCTTTTTTGGCAGTGAGAACTTTTAAAAATCTACTCTCTTAGCAACTTTAAATATACAATACAATATTCTCAACCACAGTCACCATACCACTGGGTATACTACACACCCAGAACTTATTCATCTTATAAGTAGAATTTTGTACCTTTGACCACCTTCACCCATTCCCCCACCCCTGACAACCATTCTACTGTTTCTGGGACTTTCATTTTGGATTTTGTTTTGTTTCGTTTTGTTTAGATTCACATGTAAGTGTGGCCATGCAGTGTATGTCTTTCTCTGTCTCATTTATGTCACTTAGTATAAAGCCCTCGAGTGTCCTCCATGCGGTCACAAATGACAGGATTTCCTTCTTTTTGCAGCTGAATAATATCCTGTCATATGTATACACCACATTTTCTTTATCCACTCATCCGTCAGTGGACACAGCGTGGTTCCATGTCTGGTGAACACCACTTTCTCCCTTCCTACAGGATTTGTAATCCCTGCCCTCCAAGAAGTCAGCATCTGACTCGGGACACAGAAACATAAAAATGAACTAAGCTTTTATTACCTTACTAAAATTTCTATTTAGAATGACGTTTGGGTGCTTTAGAGTAGTGGTCAACAAGCCTTTTCTGTAGAGGACCAGACACTGAAAATAAATAAATAAAGTTGTAGGCTTCGGTAGTAGCCAGGCACATTCTGTTGCAAATACTCCACTCTAACGTTATAATGTAAAAGCAGCCAGAGTGAGGGAACAGATGGGGCTGGGTTCCAATGTGGTAGTTTGCTAGAGCTGCTATAGCAAAAGACCACGGACAAAGGGGGACTGAAACAACAGAAATACATTATCTCACAGTCCCTGAGCCTGCAAGCCCAAGATCAAGGCATCGGCAGGGCTGGTTTCCTCTGAGGCTCCTCTCCTTGGCTCTGGACGGCCGCCCACGCTCTGTGCCCTCCCCTGGGCTTTCTTCCGTGCATGGGTGCTGTGGCATCTCTGTGGATCCAGTTCCCTCTGTTCATAAAGACACCAGTCCGTTTGGATTAGGGCCCACCCTCAAGGTCTAACTGTAACTTCATCACCTCTTTCACGGTCATGTCTCCGAAGCCCGTCACCATCTAAAGCACTTGGGAGTTAGGACTTCAACACACGGATTTGGGGAGAGGCACAATGCAACCTCTAACATCCAGTAAAGCTTCATTTGCAAACAAACAAACAAACAAAAACAAAACAAAACAAAACTAAACAACAACAACAAAAACAGGCAGTGGGCTAGATTTGGGCCCCAGGGCCCTCGTTTCCTGACTCCTGGTATAGAATAGTCAGTCTAGCTCCTTCATTTTATAGAGGAGAAAATTGAAGTCAGAAGAAGTCAAATGACATGCCCAAGCCCTCCCTGTGGTGTGAGTAGAAGCCAGCAGGACGCCCTTGCCACCAGCCCAGGAGCTCCGACAACCACGTTCCAGGCAGCGCAAGGCCACCTCCAGTCAGTGGGGAGGGGGAGGGCCCTGTGGGACGTGGGTGATGATGAGGGCGGCGGGAGCAGAGCAGAGAAGACTGGGGCTGATGACACCTCTCAGACTAGGTGTCATGAGGAAACAGCATTCGCATTGACTTGAGGGCAGGAAGGGCTTCCTGCAGGTCATCTCTACTCCGCCTTCAGATCCATTGCCGTCTGCAGTCATCCTCATCACCAGGCCTCCCACAGCCCCGTGGGTCCCCTCCAGCTCAAAGCTCCCTCTTCCTTCCTCTACCCTCTACTCCGTGAACTCCTGTTTGGGAACCTCTCTCCATCAGTGATCAGCTCTCCCTCCCTCTCTCTTCTCCACCTTCCACCACTTCCTCCTTTGGAATGTTTCAGCTCCACGGATAAAAATATTCAAGGGTCTCCCATCTTAAAACACCCCTCCTCGATCCTAAGCCTCCCCCTTAGAACACACTTCTTAACCGATGGGATTCTGGCTCCCACCCCCCAACTTTCCACTAAAATCAGACTCACTGGGGTCAGCCATGATTCTTTTGTTGCTAAAGCTAATGGCCACCCTGGGTTCTTATCTTGTTTCCTCTCTCTCTTCAGCACTTAACACCGTGGGCCACTCCTCCTTTTCAGCCTTCCCCCTTTCTCTTCTGTAGTTTCACTCGTCGCTGATTTTCCTTCTTCCCCACTGGCCACACGTTCCCAGGTTCCTCTGCCTCCGGCGCTGGCAACTGAGCTCCTTGAAATTGGGAATGTTTCCTCTCGCCATCACCTCTGGTTAACCAGCATCAATAGCAGATCCTGGCACACTTTCATAAGCATTCAATAATTAGTTGCTAGGTCCTCAGTGGGAGCCCTCCAG
Organism: Callorhinus ursinus; assembly: GCF_003265705.2. Classification (NCBI taxonomy): domain Eukaryota; kingdom Metazoa; phylum Chordata; class Mammalia; order Carnivora; family Otariidae; genus Callorhinus; species Callorhinus ursinus. Next base: position 8,726,797 of record NW_027397098.1, read on the forward strand.
ATCCTGTCTGTGGCCCCCATCTCTCCCACTCTATAGAACTCCATGGACAATCACGTTCCCTTTTCATTTCTTCTCAGATGCTGATCTCCAACCTCGAGCTGTCTCTTAATGTCCACATGTCCAGGTATTGGTACGTTTGACCAACATACATCTTCTGTTAAATATAAGCCTCTCCCATTGCTTACAAGACGTTCTGTTCTGTTATGGGTTGAACTGTGTTCCCCCAAAAGGAACTGAAATCTTATACTGAAGTCCTAACCACTGGTATCTATGAATATGACTTTTTTTAGGAAATAGGGTCTTTACAGATACAATCAACTTAAGATGAAGTCCTTTGGGGGGGGTTCCTAATCCAGCACAACTGGTGTCTTTCTAAGAAGGGGGGAGGTGGCACACAGACCCACTAGGGGAGTGCTGAGGAAGATGGGCATGTGAAGAGGGAAGCAGAGACTAGAGTGATGCTGTCACTGGCCGAGGAGCGCTGGGCCCACCAGGAGCTGGGAGAGGCAAGGAAGAATCCTTCCCTGCAGGTTTCACAGGAACCCACCCTGCCAACACCTTGATTTCAGACTTTAGGCTCCACAACTGCGAGACATCACATTTCTGTTGTTTGAGGCTACCCATTTTGTGGTCGTTTGTGATGGCCGTCCTAGCAAACTAACATACTCTCGTTCTGGAAATCAAAGTCAGACAGAAAGAAGGACAGAAGAAAGGAAAGGAAGGGAGAGGAGAGGAGAGGGAGAGGGAGAGAAAGGAAAAAGAAAACAGAAAGAAAATGTGTGTCTGTTTATCCGAACTTTACTTCTCACTATTCCCCATCTTGACTCGGTCCCATAAAAATGTCAAAAACCTGTACGTAGGCCAATCTTCATTTACTCTTGCATTTTTACAAGTATTTGGTTTGATCAGTCAAGACCCAGTTCAAATCCTGCCTCCAAAATGCACTCGTTACTGTGGTCAGTGTTTACAGAATGTACCCAATGGATGTCCAATTTCTTTCCATGAAACCAGGGACTCCTGTTCCACTGAACTCCGACTTCTCTCTCCTCACCTCCCGAAGACTCCAGGCTCCTTAAAGGCAGTAGAAGACCGATTCACACTTCCTTTTGCACCTTCCATGGTGACATTTAGGCATTTAGTGAACAAAGGGAACAGAGGGTGCAGGGAGTTGAGATTTGGAAGTAGGAGCAGTTGGTTCTGCTTTCCTTCTTAGAATCTATTTATTGAGCACTTACTATGTACTAGGCATACATGTTCAATGCATTATCTTGGTTAATCTTCACAAACTTCTTGGTAAGGTGGTCAATTACTTTTATCCCTGTTTTACAGATGAGCAGACAATGGCTTTGGAGCAGCTCATCACTGGTCCTTGTCAGGAGTGGAGATAGGGTATAGAGCCCCTGACCGGCTCGAAACCCTGCATTGTTAGGACTTGCTGCTTTCCTTGGTGGTTCCAGATTATTAGAGGAGAGAAGCAGAATGAAGGTTGCCCTCTGCCCCTTCCCTCACCCCATTTATAGGACACAAGTTGGTCATTGCTAAGGAGGTGAGGTCACTACTAATGTGATTGGTGGCTCATGCCAAAAGTTTGTCTCTGAACTATTGTTTGAAAAGTGTTCTCCAAGACTTGGTTTAGTCATCAAGCAGAAGCTTCTGTGATTCTGGAAGGCTCCTGGGGATGCTAGGGTGGTAAGCAGTCGCAAGAGTCACTCACCAAATGCCTGGCCCCGGGTGGACCACGCTTACCCAGGTATCTACTGATCCTGTCTTAAAGATTTCTAAGCATAAGATCCCAAAGTCTGCTTCAGAAGCCAAACCCAGTGCTACATTGCATCCGCCATGAGGAACTCCTTCTTCATATACCCGGAATAATTAGTACGCAGTATGTCGTGGCGGATGTTTAGACTAGAAAACCAGTTACAAAGGGCAACGTGGAAGGTGTTCTGGGAGCCTCGAAATCAGAAATTCTTATCATTGCAATACAGAGTTCATATGCAATAGAAAAAAAAAATGCGGAATTCCCGCTTGGAGTTGGTTTGTTGTTGCTGTTGTTTTATTTCCCCATACTTGCCTTATGACAGATCTTGGGGTATAGACTTGAGCTCTTTGTGTTCCTGTCAGGGTCTGACACAGTACTGTGTTCATTAATTGAAGCACTTTGGGCTGTAAATCAGTGGTTACCAGGGACGAGGAGGAGTGGAAATGGGGAGGCGTTCCTCAAAGGTACAAAGTTGCAGTTATGGAGGGTGAATACATCTAGAGATCTAAAGTAGAGTATGGTGAATGTAGTTGATAATACCGTGCTCAATACTGGAAATTGGCTAAGAGTAGATTTCAGGGGCTCTCATCACACACAAAAAAATGGTAACTCTATGAGGACATGCCGTGTTCACTAGCTTGATGGTAGTAATCGTTTCGCTGAGTATATGGATATCACATCTTCTGTTCCCACCTTAAATACATGCAGTTCTATTGAAAAATAAAATAAAAAATAAACACATGTTAAGTAGTGATTTCTATATCCTGTAACTTCCTTTTTAAAGTCAATAATCATAGTTAGCAGTCTCTCAATAACAAAAAGTTTATTATGTGATTAGAGATGGTTGGCTATCTTGTATCCCTGTTGCAAATTCAATGAGAAGAGATGGAAAATTAGGTTTCAAACATAAAGAATTTTCTCCAGGGCGCCTGGGTGGCTCAGTCATTAAGCGACTGCCTTCGGCTCAGGTCATGATCCCGGAGTCCCGGGATCGAGTCCCGCATCGGGCTCCCCGCTCAGCGGGGAGTCTGCTTCTCCCTCTGACTCACCTCCTTCTCATGCTGTCTCTCATTCTCTCTCTCTCAAATAAATAAATAAAATCTTAAAAAAAAAAAAAAAGAATTTTCTCCAGTGATGTTGGTTAACAAACAAGAATGGCGTTTGAGCATCTCATTCTAGATATCCATCGCTAATCAAAATCCTTAAGATGCTGACTCTATTAAATTTCCCTGGCTGCCACCTCTCCTCACGTCCTATACATTAGCCACAATATCTGTTTTCTCAGAAAACCTGGAAAGCCAGACCTCTGATTCTCTGTTAGGAGAGTTCCATGTATCCTTCAGGGACCATCTCAAATGTCACCTCCTCCATGAAGCCTTCCGTCATTTCCCACTCTCATCCCCTACTAACCAAGCACCTCTCCTTTCTCCAAGAGCGTCTTGCTTAGAGTGCTTTTTCAACATATAATTATTGGTCTCTTATTTATAGTTATGAGCAGTTTTGTTTTCTGAGCTGTGAACCATTTGTGCACAGTTTTCTCACCTTGCTATCTGCAGCACCAACCACATCCCTGACACACAACAGATACTCAGTATTTGTCAAGTGAATCAATAAACCCATTCCAGGCTCATTCCTAGCACTTAGCTCTGCAGAACAGACTTCTCAGTGAATGTGACCAGATTGAATGAATGTTATTTTATGTAACTGAGTAGAGATAAGGCTTGGTTTTCTCTTCAAGGGTTAAGAAAAGAAGGTTTGATCCATTGAAACCAGGGAGAAAAGCGTTCAGGGGTCACGTAGGAAGGCAGTGAGCAGTCCAGGAACAATCTCATCTTCCGTTGTTTCCAAACCACACGAGAACAGGTTTCTGAACCCCATGGTTAAATGGCTGGGCCAGGCAGCATTTGGTTCCCAGAGCCATGTGCGGGACGGGAACGTGCATGGACAGTCCCCAGCGCTCAGCCTGAAGAAAGTACCAGATCCGGGCCTGAATCATGCCTTCCTACGGCTGGAAGGGGCTTCTCACAGAGTCTTTTAAAGAGTTCTCATGAAGCTCATGTCTCTGAACAAGCACATTAATGCTAGTGCCGTTTTGTGGCCACAAACAAGAAACTGCAAGGAAAAAAAATGAAAAATGGAACAGAGCTGGGAAATTGGGCCTTGCAAGAGCTGTGGCTAGAACTTAACCACATGTTAATCTACCTGCTTCTAGGGCAGTGTAGACTGGATCTTAGAAAACTATAGATAACTGCATTGTAAGTCATGTTGGCAACCAGACCAACTTTTCAAAAGCTTTGCTCTTATGTTCATTCTAGCCGATAGTTCATTTTAACATGAAAAACTCACCTATTTCCATATTGAAATGGATGGGCTTGTAATTTCTGCCTCTAAAGGGGTAGGTACCAAAGGATCTTCAATTAGATGAGCCTGGGCAGTGAAAAAATATTGAAAGCTAAGCTTAAAATAACTCCCCAAGCTTCGATTTAAAGAGATGTCATAAATTACCTACTAATAAAATTATAGTGGTAAAGGATGTATAATATTAAATCAAATAAACTAAGGCTTTAAAATTTTTAATAGTTAATTACGTAAATGTTTATGGTTCCATTACACTTTTAAAAATTTAAGTACTGAAATCAGAAGTTCTCCTGGGCCTAAACTTGTTTATTTTTCTTCCAAAATGAGAAAAAAAAAAAAAGGTAAAGGGAGGAGGAAAAGAAATATTGTTTAGTTTTGCTTATGAAGCTAATTTGGCTTTGGTCTTGATAATGAGTTCCAATGAGCAGGATTTTAGGGTGATTTTTCTTCTATACCCCTTATGGTCCCCAGAGGAAACAGGGTTGGGGATTTGATTTTATATTCCCTCAAAACATGCCCACCTTACAAGTTTATCACCAACTTGCTGGAAATTATGAGAGAGTATTTTTGGTTGACAGTGCATTACCGAGGTGGTTTGCCCAGTTTCCAGAAGAAAGGCAGAGAAAATGGGCTAAAGGTATCCTAAGAATTGTGGGTCTCCAGAAGCAACTTTTTCTTTCTTTTTTTTTCTTTTTCTCATGGTTTAGTAAAACTGAACAATTACAGTCGATGTTACTGGTGTCTCCAGAAGAAGAAACAATGGATGCAAACAAATTTGGGTTTTCCGTGAAGGACTTCGTGCACCCCGATGGCTGGGAGGTGGGGAGTGACCAGCTTCTGCTTAGGCACAGGGATGCTGAAGAGTGTGTTCCCAGATTGGCTACCTCCCTCTGCTCCCTACAGTCACAAATGACCTACTAATTGCCAGAGCTAAGGGGCACTTTTCAGCCCTTATCTTATATAACCTTTTGGTGGCATGTGGCCACATCTTCCTCCTCGAAACTCTGGTCCTCTTTCTGGCTTCTCCCTCTGGCCACTCTTCCTGCTGTGGCCCTGCCACTCATTTGGCAAGCACACTCGTCGGGCATCCACCAGGTGCAGGAAACTGTGCTAGAAGTTGAGATTCAAAGACCAAGAAGATGTACTCACCACGCTAAAGGGAACTACAGAATTGGTGACTATTGTTTATTGAGACCTCACTACACACAACACTGGATATTCTGACTCCGAAGTCTTTACTCCTTCCACTCCACAGCGTTGCATGTCTGCCTCAGGATCACCTTCATTTCTCTTGCCTTCTCGCTTTACTCTTCTTTTTCTTAAGGATTTTATTTATGTATTTGAGAGAGAGAGAGAGCACAAGCAGAGGAAGCAGCAGAAGGAGAGGGAGAGGCAGACTCCCCACCGTGCAGTGAGCCCAATGCGGGACTCGATCCCAGGAACCTGAGATCATGACCTGAGCTGAAGGTGGATGCTCAACCTACTGAGCCACCTAGGTGCCCCTCTTTACCCTTTTTTGACTATCTCATCAGCATCTGGGATTTACTCATGGGGTAAGGTGGGTAGAACTAAAGATAAGGCTTAAGTCTACAGTAAGATTCAGCACTCATTTTACAGGAGAAAATGAATACACATATATTGAATATAAATATTTTTCAAAAAGGCACAGGATACCAGCAGGTAAGCTGGTGCATTAAGCACAGTGTCTATTGTCTTTTTCTGTCTGAGGGTAACTGGGCAACTGCTATATAGTCTCTGCCTATGTTCTAAGAAGAGGATTTCATTTAACTCAATATCAGGGTTGAAAGCAAAAGAGTATGTGTGATGCGGGACATTTCATCACCACTCCCAGCAACTTTTGAGTGAGACCAATAAGCAGCCAAACCAAAGAAACAATTATGCAGCCCTCCCCAGCACAAAGAATGAGATACAGATCTGCTTACGGGCTCCGAAAATGCAAAGGGACAGAGGATCCTCTTGGGTAGACTGTCCCAGGCAAGACTTCCTGCTTCAGGCAAGACTTGAGAGTACTGAGTACTTCCAGACTCCCTCATGGACTCAGCTTCTTGCATAACACTGTTCTGCTGGGAGGGAGAAATTCCTCTCTGACTCCTGCAAGTGATCAACTTATGCCCTAAAGCCTGAAATGTGATTACCCCTTAATCATTATCTTAGTTTACAAGCCACACTTGGTATCAGTGACTAGTCAGCAATTTTTTTCATGCTTTCAAAATATTACGTACACGAGCTGGCTATACCCATGTAGTCAAAGCCTCATGCCAATAATTTAGGTTTCATTTAGGGGTAGAACATTTTCCTGGAGACCTTGTTTACAGTAAGGTACTCTGTGGCGAGGCTTTCTCATTGTCTCATGAGAGATCTCTTTGGCCCGCTGTAAAAGAACGGTTGAAAAAAATAGATCAATAATTAAAGACACAAAAAAATTGTATCCTGAGCTTTGCAAATGGCTTCTCAAAGAAAAAGATAACAGCTATGCTAAAGTGGGAAGCTGGCCTATTCCTGAACATATATTTACACACCAGTGCATTGGGTACTGAAGTGTGTTGTGGGTGTGTCTGTGTGTGTGTGTGTGTGTGTGTGTGTCTCAAGCTGTGATGGGGAGGTGAGAAAGAGGGACTTAATTATGCAAATCAGTGTTTGTCAACATCTGAAAAAGAGGTCTAGATTAACCTCATAACCTCAAAACAGCCTAAATTAAAATAAACAAACAACTTTTTTCAGTACTACTTCGGGTCTTTCGAGGAAGTCATAGAAAGACCTGGTGCCCATAAATATGTAGAACATGAATCTCCTCCCCCACTTCTCTAGGGCATGAGGTAGTCCAGACAAGGAACTTGTCTGAATAATTTAAATAACATAGGAAAATTATTTTAAAGTAGTTTCGGAGAGAAACCCTTCCACATACCTCTTAAACAGTGCCCTCTAGATTACTTGAAAACTTTACTAGAAAACATATTATTCTATGAAGTGGCTTTCCTATCTTTCCTATCTGCTACCCACATGATAAATTCTAAAGAACCTCACTTTAGGTTGGAAGTTGGCAAACTGCGGCCCTCGGGGCACATCCTCCTGCTGCCTAGTTTTATAAATAAAGTTTTATTAGAACACAGGGCATACCCATTCATTCTGGGAGCCATTGTTCCTGGCTGCTTTCGGGCTATAGCAGCAGAGATGAGTCATGGCAAGAGATCATCCTACGGACCACCAAGCTGAAAATATTTATTGCCTGACCCTTTACAGAAAAAGTTTGCAGACCTCTGCTTTAGTTGTTACTTTTTGCTGTGAGTGCCTCTCAGAGTGCTTTGTCCCCCTTGTGTTCACGTGGAAACAAAGATCCACACTTTTTAAACTTCCCACCAGTAAGTGTGGACTAAGAACTAAAGTGTTGCCATTTGAAGTGTTCTGCCACGGTTTCTGCAGCCCCCCAGACGCCTTTGTGGATTCCAGGCAAGGCTTTCCTCCAGTTGCTTGAGGAGAGTCAACATCTGACCTTGGGTAACATGATCAAAGGTAATATGAAAAAGTGGCCAGAGGCCTGGCCGATGTAAAATGGCAGAGGGTAATGAAGGTTTAAATGTAAAGGAGGTCCATCCAGAGAACAACGGAGTAGGGAAGGAGCACAGGTGATAAGCTGAAATCATTCTGCAAGACTGGTTTTGCCCCACAGAGGCAATTACCAACTACCCCTGTCTATGGTGCCGCATAAGAATTAGAGTGAATGTATTTGTGAAGCACTCGGCAAACATTCACACGTACATACATGCATCTCCCCACACACATAAGGAACCCTCATCCCCTGACATACGAAGTAAGAATAACACCCCTCTGTCCTCTTAAAAGTTCTTATACAAACACAAGCTCATTTGTGGTTCACTGAGTGTGAAACAATTACTCCCACAAACAGACCAACAGAAAGCAAAAATAGCCTGGTGTATTTTTCAGTTTGTGGTCTCTTCTGCGTTTCAGTACAAAGGGAGAGTTAACAAACTGAATGACTACATTACAGCTGAAGAAGATGGGGAAGCCAGATAACCTGCTTGAGTGTTTCTCTCTGACAGCCATTACAACACAGGTACCTAGAAATATACTTGGGTCTGTTTTCAGGACACTGGTATTGTCTGAATTAGAACCCTTAGCTCCAGGGCCTGGGGAAAACTAACGTGCTCCAGAGGAATGGGGTGGCAGCCCCGGGGGGGGGGGGGGGGGGGGGAGGGGGGACGGTGCCTGGTCTCTGCAGCTTCCCGGTGGCTAAATCGTGGGACCCGCTTTACTTCGAACATTCTCAGATCACCAAAGAGCAGCTCGGAGGACACCCTGAGAGACACATGAAGATTGCTATTATGTTTCCTGCTACTTAAAACTTTGTAGCTTGGGATGCCAAAGAGGAAGAAAGAAGCTTATCTATCCAGCTATTCTGGATTCTAGGGTAATTTGCTCTTCTTATTGCTGTATATCAAGAAAGTAGAGAATTCAAAGGCTGTCACTTATTTCACTAATGGAATTAAAAATGCATGTGGTCCAGAGCAGTGATCAATGCCTTGCTAGTTGTGATGGATTATGGTTTGGTTTAAATAGTATGACCTTTAATTACCTGGAAAAATGCAATTTTCCAATGTCTTTGCTGTTTTTGTTGTGATTTCCCACACAAATACAATCTGTCATGTGCTATTTTTATTTAGCTTAAATAAATTTAGTGCTTGAAAGGTGCTAGGTTAGCCCTAGAGAGAGAGTCTTTATTCCTTTAGTCCTTTGGTATTAAATACTTTTAGAACACTTTGGGTTTTATTTTATTTTTTCTGAGCTCCATGCAGTCAATTCATTGGATTATTTTTAATAGTGTCATTTTACAGTGGCTATTGTTATTCTTATTTTTTAGATAATAACCCTGAAACATAAAAGGTGAGGGATGGGACCTGGGTCATAAACGGTTAATGACTAGTTCGTTCTAGCTCTCAGCTCTGCCTGCATTCCCGCCCCCGCCCCCCCCCCACTGCTGCCATTGGGGTAGGGTGGCTGAAGAGTGTTCCCACGGAATTCAAGAAGAAACATTCAGTGACAGATTCACAAATGAAATCAATCAGCTTATAGTCGATAAAAAGGTAAGAGAAGCTAATGTTCAACGTTTGATGAAATCCAAAACTACAAATGTGACTCACCCAAAAAACATCTACGTGAGACTGATAATGGGAAGAAAGAGGCCAGTAATAGTCCAAGAAGAAGAAGAAGAAGAAGAAGAAGAAGAAGAAGAAGAAGAAGAAGAAGAAGTCTTGTGATGTGGCTGCTTGTTGAAAAACAAATAACCGATGATGTTAAAACACATACATATAAAGGGGGAAAAAATTAGACCCCTGCCTCAGAAGGACACTTATTCTAACAACCAAAGTGAAACAGACTATTTTCCTCTGGAGGCATCTCTCCGCCCAGATATCTCGGGCTCAACAATATCCCTTATCACAAAAATGTGTTTTCTTCTTATCTGAGTAATCTGCAGATTCAACATCAATAGGGCAAATAATTTGAGTTGACTTTCCAACACAAGGTAAGTCTTCCAAGATTTCATCTACAAAAATTCTACCAGTCACTACAACTGGGCATATGTGCTTAATTACTTCAGCTGTAATGTAAATGTCATTAATTACAACTATGTAGGAAAAGGTGGAGCTGGAGGCCGAAGAGGGGAAGAAGGAGAGAAAAAAGGAGAAAAGGAGACGGGAGAAAAAGAATTTAACTCTAATTTTAATTTGCATTTCTTATTAAGGCCTTCATGCTTCTTAACTATTTTCATAATTTTTAAATTTGTATCATTTACCCATTTATGTAGAGATCTCACTGTTCTCCAGATCAATTTGTGCATGGAATGTTACATGCTGGGATTCATTATATTTGACTACGGTAGTTGTAAATGTCTTTACAACTCAACTGTTTATCCTATAATTTTGTTTCTCTAAAAAGATTGTGATCATGAGAATCTTATTTATTTATTTCAATGCTATGTAGTCAAATTCTGTCTTTTCTACAGCAAATTTCCCCACAACTTTTAACTGTACAACATTCTCCTCCATTTAGAAATTCCATAATTAGTCATGTACATTTTCTTCTTGGGAGTCTTGACAGAGTGCTCCTGGAAAGCTCCTGAAATAAAGCCTACTTCTTTCATTATGTCTAAGACAACCTGTGCACTTTGAATGTCGAAGTGAAACACAGAAAGATAGACACTTTTAAATAAGTCAATCAGAGAAAAACGTGTATCATATGACCTCACTGATATGAGGAATTCTTAATCTCGGGAAACAAACTGAGGGTTGCTGGAGTGGGGGTGGGGTGGGAGGGATGGGGTGGCTGGGTGATAGACATTGGGGAGGGTATGTGCTACGGTGAGCGCTGTGAATTGTGCAAGGCTGTTGAATCACAGACCTGTACTTCTGAAACAAATAACGCAACATATGTTAAGGAAAAAAAAGAAGAAGAATATAGCAGGAGGGGAAGAATGAAGGGGAGTAAGTCGGAGGGGGAGACGAACCATGAGAGACGATGGACTCTGAGAAACAAACGGAGGGTTCTAGAGGGGAGGGGGGTGGGGGGATGGGTTAGCCTGGTGATGGGTATTAAAGAGGGCACGTTCTGCGTGGAGCACTGGGTGTTATGCACAAACAATGAATCATGGAACACTACATCCAAAACTAATGATGTAATATATGGCGATTAACATAACAATAAAAAATTTTTTTAAAAAGATAGACACTTTTTATCTATCTTTTATCTTTAATGAGTAAGAACTTCTCAGAGGTGCCTAAAACTATATGGCAGTTATACATCAATTACAAACAAACAAACAGACTTCTCAGCCACAAACACACATATTCTCATTTAAAAAGGCTCATCAAGAAAAGACAGTGGAACTGATGATCTAGGTCACGTCTCTAGGTTTGACAACTGTCCCTTTCAACCCCTCTGAAAACTTTCATACTACTTTGGAAAATACGTTCTCTCTGATCCAGAAGGATCTTCCCAAATGGCATTCTATATTTAAATGGGGGAGGTGCTCAAATAAAAATAAACCTCAAGAAATTGATCCCCCGACCTAGAATTTTCAAATGGGGGGGTCTCTGCAGTAGAGAGACCCCCAACACCCTTCCTGCTCTACCACCTGACTCGGGAACCACTTGGGTGGCCTTTTAACTATAACCCCTTGACCCTGAGAGAATCCAAGGGTTTCAACCCCATCACTTATTTGGCCTTCAAAGTCATTTTCAGTCTGACTCATTCCCTGCGTCCGAAGTCTGATGCTTCTGATTTGATGAGGTGGTCAATGTTTCCAAGGAGCCACACAAAGGATGCCTCAACACACGTCTCCAGAAAAAAATTCCTTCCTGGTCTGGGACCTCACCAGCCCTGCCAAAGAAACACAGACTGAAGTCCCATTGGAACTTCACTGGACTTCCTCCGAGAAAAGCAAAGAACGTTGAAAATGACGTGAGACTCACAAAGGAAGGGTTTTTTTTTTTTTTTTCTTTTCCCCCGTTGAGAAATTCTATACAAAACAACACATGAATAAGATTTCACAGGGAGGTTTTGCTAACTGTCCGGTACAATTTCTTACTGATCTTCCAAACGGGAGGAGTGTTTTGTGCTTTGTGCCTTGGCAAATGTAGACACTTCAATCATCATTTCATCTGAAACTAGAATCGGGTATTTTGCCAGAAGAAAGGGGCAAAAATACAATGTTTGGTATTTATTGTGGCGGGTACACAATCAATACTTGAAGTTGAAATGAAAGAGTGTTGAAGGGGAAGGGGCAAGAGTTAGGAGAGAAAGAAAGCAGAGAGGAAGTAAGGAAGGAAAGCGGAGAGGAAGGGAGGGAGGAAAGCAGAGAGGAAGTAAGGAAGGAAAGCAGAGAGGAAGTAAGGAAGGAAAGCGGAGAGGAAGTAAGGGAGGAAAGCAGAGAGGAAGTAAGGAAGGAAAGCAGAGAGGAAGGGAGGGAGGAAAGCAGAGAGGAAGTAAGGAAGGAAAGCAGAGAGGAAGTAAGGAAGGAAAGCGGAGAGGAAGTAAGGAAGGAAAGCAGAGAGGAAGTAAGGAAGGAAAGCAGAGAGGAAGGGAAGGAGGAAAGCAGAGAGGAAGTAAGGAAGGAAAGCAGAGAGGAAGGGAGGGAGGAAGGAAATGAGGGAGAGAGGGAAGAAGGAAAGAAGAAAGGAAAGGAAGGGGTGGAGGGAAGCAAAGGGTGGAGAGAGAATATTCTGCATGGGATTTATTTGTAGTTGAGTAAAAATAGACCCTAGATTTATAAATCTGATTTTCCTCCCTTAAAGAAATAACAAGATGGAAACCCCATATGCTTTATCTCTGGGGTTCTTTATTTCATCGACAAATCCCCCACAAATGACAAAAATCCAGACCCAATATATGGCTTCATGTGTATATGCTATATAACAAAAAAATAAACAAAATCAATATACTCTCAAAATACTCTCCTTCCAATAATCATAACAAAAATAAATGTGGTTTTTTCCTCCCCACTAAGCCAATGGCCTGTGCTTTTTTTATGGCCATCTACTTAAATTGAATATTCGTACCTCAGGGGTGGACCACTCATAAGGAGAGAGTCTCATCCTGGGGCTGGTCTGCTGATGCCATTTCTCAGTAACTACATCAGGGAGGGCCTTCAAGAAGACATCACATTGAATACCTTGCCAAAAAAAGTTTTCTTTTTCATCCATTTATTTTTAGTAGTGCAGCTGGGAAATCACATGACTGACTAAGTAGGCTATTGGACTCTAAAGCAGGAAAAATAAATAAATAAAAGCACCTGAGTGCCTATTTTATTAAGATCCCACAGTTCGAGAACGAACATCCAGCAGAAATGTCATGTCCTCAAGATGTCTCGCCTGTCACACGGGGCCGAAGAGCGTATCTCTACGCTGATACGCTGTGTAGACCAGGCAGATCACATGCGTGTTCTGTGTCTAAGTTCCCGCTGACAAAAAAGAGAGGTGGGAGCCCATCCCTTCTCCTCTCCCGTGAAGTTGTTCTTAAGATCCGAATAAAATTTAAGACATATAAATGCTGAAGAAGTTTCATGTGTTCCAGACTTTTTTGTGGGAGGTAAGGGAGGTGACAGAGGAAGGGGGTCAGTGAGTTGTCTGGCTCTGGAAAGTTGACAGATGCCCTTCCAGCCTTAACCTTGTTTCTCTGCTGACTCTCCTCCCCTGCATCTCTGTTCCCCGCCCCCCACCACCACTGCCTCACTGGTGGTAAAAGTGAGAAACTAGTAGTTTCCACCAAATTCATCAAATTATTTGAGTATGGTTTCAGGGTGTTTTATAGATAATAGCAATCCCAGAAAAGCACTGGTTAAGAAAACATTTTCAAGCATAGCTCTGCTTCTCATCTCTACACATCGAGGCATAACCCAGAAAATGGTTGATGTGTGTCTGGAAAAAAAAAAAAAAAAAGATGATCATAGGGAACCAACATAAGTTCACCAAGAGCAAACTCAGTTTCCTCTTTCGTTAGCACAAAACACTGACTAGGATTTCAGACCTTCCAGAAAATATCTTTGAAGGCAATATGGAGAAACTAGGCTACATTTATACAAATAGGTGGTCTTACTTACCCCAAAAGTGCCCATTCACCAACCCGGTGATATGTCTTAGAAATCTCTATGTGTACACAGTTTTTATTAGTATTTTATTTTATTATTTAAGTGAAGCTATCTAAAGAAATGTATTAAATTTGAAGAATCTCTGTGAATAAGAAAATGAGCTGTTAACATTGAGGATTACAGTCAAGAGTCTTCTGCTATCAAACTTTCAATCATATTTATTTATTTGGAATTGAGTATTTGTCATTCTCTTACATTTTTACTATCTTTTCCTTACATAAGACTGTGTATACAATGGCACTCTCTGAAGAGTTAAGACCTATTTAAAAATAAAGTATTATGGAATCATTCACTAAATATATTTTTTTAAGATTTTATTTATTTATTTGAGAGAGAAAGAGAGAGAGCACAAACAGGGAGGAGGGGCAGATGGAGAAGCAGACTCCCTGCTGAGGGAGGAGCCTGACACAGAACTGGATCCCAGGACCCTTGGATCATGATCTGAGCTAAAGGCAGACGCTTAACTGACTGAGCCACCCAGGTGCCCCTCACTAAAATGCCTACTGGATATACAAAGTCAAATAAGAAATGCCAGCAAGTTGCTTACAGTGTAACGTGTCACAATACGGCGAGTACCTAGTATGCACCAGAATGTACCAGATTGTTTATTAGGCACGTTACCTTCATCATATATCATTTAATCCTCGCAACCTCAAGAGGTAGGTATTTTATTATTTCTACTTTATAGAGGAGAAAATTAAAGTTCAGAGAGGTTAAATAACTTACCTAAGTCATCCAGCTAATACATAGCAGAGCTAAGTTTAAACTCAAGGTTTTGACTCCAAAATGTATCCTTCTATTTACTTTGCTATAATCTCAACCAGCCGGCATCATCTGGAATCATATTTGTTCTAACCAGTTCTTTGTTCTAATAAGTTACTTGCCCTAGTGTTGAAAATAAAAGACTTAAAATTTCAAGGCAAACATTAAGCAGATTAAGAAATTGAAATACCACTTAAATAATATATAACATACAGGAACTGTGAGCATATGGATCATTTCTAGTCTTCTCAGAGTGGATCTAGTTTTGCCCTATATCGTTATTTTAAGGATATGGAAGAAAGTCCCAACGATGGCTGTGTAAAGCAACCTTTGGAATTGTTCAATCCTCATACTGAAGCGGTTTTGAACCTCAGCACATAGGATCCCAGTTCTTTGGTTGAACAAAACTCTATTTATCTCCCCATTTACTACAGACCCGGTTCTGGGAGGAAATCAGGTTAATGGCTTCGGCATCATGCTCAACCATGGTTTGACAGTGGAAGCCCAGCACCAG
Source organism: Callorhinus ursinus (assembly GCF_003265705.2). NCBI lineage: Eukaryota > Metazoa > Chordata > Mammalia > Carnivora > Otariidae > Callorhinus > Callorhinus ursinus. The sequence goes on from NW_027397098.1 coordinate 8,741,869, forward strand.
GTGTGTGTGGTCTCAAGAGCCACCTGGACAAAGTAGCTTTCCACGTCCACAAGCTTTCGATGTCAAGTGAATGTTGCTAAGAAATCCACGAGATGAAACAAAAAAAAGCACTCCCATCCTTTGGACTCAAGAAGAGGTTTACTTTGAGAAATGGATACCATAAAATTTAAGAGTTTCTAGAAGGGAGGGGGGATGGCGAATTCTGGTTTCTAAGAATTTGCCTCCTGTTGTCAGTAATTTATATATTTATTTAATATTCAATATTAACTTTTAAACCTTCCTTCGTCAGGTAGAAGAGTTCTTATTTTCATTAAAGACGCTTCTCCCTTGCTTTCAGGGCAGTTCAGCTGGAAAGTTGAGTTAGAAGTAGTTCTATGACTTGAAAGTTTGCAAACACAAAGTGTTTTCCTATGAATTAATGGTAGGCTGGTCTTTGGAAATGGCATGAGACTAAACTTTTTAGCCGAAATGTTTAACATCTCGTGCTAAGAAAATGTCTCCTGATATTTACTGCTTAATGATTTTTTTAAAGCATAAGAGTACTTAAGGAGATGTAGTTTTAAATTATTAAAGGATAACTCAAGAAATGTTGCATACCGGTCTTTATTCCAACAGTTGAGCATCTACAGGCTGAGTCTATCTGGAATGTTTTCAGATTTCTCAAGCAGGTCATGCTTACCAGGAATCAAATTGAAATCCCCTCCATGGACAGTGGGTTCCTAATGTTATGGATCATGAAAGGATGGGGTCAAGCATCTGGTTGTGGGTCAAAGGTGAATCCGTGGCAGAATTTGGATGAAAGAGATTATCCAGCGATCTGGACTCACGGCATTGGGTCAGTTCCAATTGAGGCTTCATGTCTCACAAACTTTAAAAAGATTCTTTTCTTATATAATAATAGTAATTCTGAAGTCAGAAGACTGAATTAGAAATCCTCCCTCATATTATTATAGTGAACTAATTAAGTTGTTAATTGGTCTCAGTTATATTGTGGGGGAATAGTGTAATTTTCTTAAATTCAGCCTGGCTAATTATAAATGGATGGTTCCAAAACACCTTAAGTACCTTCTCACTCACACCAACTCATTACAGTGAAAATGACCTTGAGGATCTGCAACAGATGGCCCGGCTTTGCCGCGCTCCCCACCGGCTCCTGGCTTCGTCACCATTTTCTCAAGCGAGGAAGCGTCTCGGGGCTCCCACCGCTCCCGCTGGAGCAGCAAAAACTGCAGCCAACCCCATGTGGGGGCTCCTCGGATTCTCGGCCTCGCACATCATTAAGCAAATTGTCAGCTAAGGTTTAATTACAGCCCTTTTATGACTGCTGGTGATGTAAGAGGCGCAGTGGGCACACCTTGTTTTTTCCAAGCTCGGCTGTGTTTGTAGTGCTGGCGGTTGGGGCCAAAGCATTTTTCATCTTGCACAAACGGAGCTAATTTATGTGGGAACCCAGACCCTTCGGTGTTGTTTGCACTGCATCAATTTGCAGAGTCTAATGAGCCCTTTTTAAATGATGGAAAAACCCTCCTCGGTTGCATTACTGAATACCCTTTTAAAGCCTGCCACAGAAAACAAAGATGCTTAACCAGAAAAGAAACCAGGCTCACCTTCCCCTAATTTACTGCCTAACCCAAGAAAATGATGCTCAGGCATCATCATCACTGGGAGAATGAGCCCCTTATGGCTGATGGTCTCTGGTTGGTCCTATCTTTGGTGAAGCGAATCCCCATTAACTAATCTGGGAGGGACTGTTAAGAGTCTGAGGGATTCTGTTGTTTATCTTCTGGTTAATAAAGATTTTATGTACCCAGTGGATTATGCAAGCCAACCCTCTGGAAAGACTGTGTGTGGCGCTTGTTGAAATGCATAACCAATTAAGATATCTCCAATGACTTTATGAACTTTGAGTGCAAAGAGGCAAAGGGCAAACTCCCTAGTCAGTGTCACCCTAATGGCATACAAGGAGGGAATCAACCATCTCTAAGGACAGAGAGAGGCTGGTGTATCGTAGCCCAGTAAAAGCTATGGAAATAAAATATGAGTCAGTCTACTAGAAACCAAGCGATGGGATGGTGGCGAGAGGAGATAAAGCTTTAACAATAGTGATTTTATGAACTAGACACTATGTTAGGGGTTAATACCTATGCTTATCTTAGATTTTCTTCTAAACTTTCCTACTGATATCAAAATTATACGTGGGCTCTGTGTTCATTCCAATATGCTGGTTTCAATGGTACTCCGTTGTCTTTAAAAAAATATTTTATTTATACGTCTCTCAAAAAAGAAACCTTCAAAAATCTTGCTCAAAGTCAAAGCAGTGTGAATTTTCCCGGAGCTAAAACTAGGTAGAGGGATATAATAGCCTTATGTGGTTGGCTTTTGTGATCAAGAATGTTGGTCAAGAAAATTTGGAATTACTTGATTTGATTGCTGGAAAAGCCTTGCCTACCTCTCCTATTTCCCTTTGTTCTTCACACAGTAAAATCCCACGGAGGCTATTCAAAAGTATACCTGTGGAATGGGATTAAACTCATCCATCTTGCTCTGTTTACAGAGGAGAAGAGAAGTTAACTCACTTGGAAGCTCGAAAACTTGCCTCACGAGATTTCAGACCAAGACAGACTTCTCAGACTCACCAACCCTGGAATTCAGCGTAAGCTAAAAATGCCTTGAGATGGGGGCAATATACCTAAGTTAATTTAAAAAAAAAAAAAGGAAGATTTTAGCTTCCATCGTAAGTGCCATACTAGCATTTCAAAGTATCACATCTACGTGATGAGGCCACGATTCGCACACAGAGGGTCAGGTGACGCCTGGCTCCTGACTTTGGCTCCAACGATGGCACAGATTAGCTCCAGAGTCTGGCTTTCACACAGGAAGTAAAAAATCACCAAGCTGCAGCAGCTGACAAAAAGCCCTTTTCTTAAGCCAATGCTAGAAGTCCCCACGAAACTACAGTTCTTCCTCATTTCAAAACCTTCTTACGAAACCAAAGACAAGAGAAGGACAAAAAGGTCATTTAGAGGAACATAAAACTGGAAAAACCACCACTGATGCAATGTACCTCCTAAACTAAACACAAAACGCATGGTGTTGAAAGTATTTTAATTATTTTTTTTTTTAAGGTAACGACCTTGCCCCAGCACACTGAAAGAAGTTTAAACATGAATGCTTTTTTCTAGAAAAAAAGACTTGTTTTCAAATGGGATTGATCTGAGTCATCTTCAGCCACCCCCATCCCCCTCCCCCAATCTGCTGTCAGGGGAAACTTGCTAGAAAATTCTGCAGCAGTAAACATTTTAAACTAGAATCAGGGAAGGGGACAGAGGCGAACGGTTCCTACCACTGTAAGAAGGACGGTTCTCCTCCAGTATAATGCAATTTATATCAAATTGTTCTCATCATCCTGGGAAAACTTTAGCCAGCTTGATTTGATGGGGATTTTTTTTTTTTTTGGTAATCTTTCTCTGTTCTGTTTTATGTATTCACTAGGCCAGAAGTGACACACAAGGGTGCTGATATTGAGACACAGGACCACAGTATTGCTGACAATAGTTTCACGTGTGAGATGGATCGTGAGCATTTTCCAGCCTGGACTTGCCAAACTCTAGGGGTAAACTTCAGATAAGCATCTGAGCTCTCGGGTGTTTAACTGAACCGAACCTCCCAACCTTTTTGAGGTTTGCCGATGACTAGTAATTATATTGTCATTTAACAAAAGTATCTGCATTAAACCAGAGATGTTACAGTAATGGTTAAGTTCACATCCATTAAAAACACCGTGCATCTATGGAGCACGCAGGGGTCTCCATGATGTGTGGACAGGGATGGAAACTAATGTAAGGTGGACACCATAAATCAATGTCTAAATACTACCTGTCAGGTTTGGAAGTTATGCTAATGCAGGAAGTTTTACTTCTTTCCAGGGTATAGAGGTCGGAGGAGGAGGGACAGATCTGTAACTTAACTGGAAACGTTGAGGAAAACCCCCAAAGAATCAGAGAGTCAACATACAAATCTTGAAGAAAGTGATTATATCTCAGTCAGGATTTTAATCAGCCACTTCTAAGGTAAATGCCAAATTCTTGGGTTTCCAGAAGAGGCAGCAGAAGGATGGAGGATTCATCCCTAGGATCTAAAGCCCTTTCTTCGAAGTGCTTCTCATTTTGACTAACACGTACATGGGGGTAGAAAGTAATTTGTCAGTTTTCTCACTCGTAAACTAAGCAAGTGAATGTATAAACATTTAACTACTTCCTAGGAGACTCTGGTAACAAGCACAATTTAATACCCAAGATCTTTTTACATTTCTTATACGTATATGATTATTTTCCCCCAGGATTATATGATGGTAATTGGCTATATGCTAAAAGTCAAAGTAAGCATTTTTAATGGATGTAGAATGAATTTGAAGGTAACATAAATAATGTATCGGTGAAAAAGTCACAGGAGAAAACGTTCAGTGCTTTCTTAAAGGGAGAGAGATTGGTTGTAAGTGGTTGATGTCTCCCTGGCCGAGATCAGAGCTCCTCCCCCAAAAAGACAGAATAGATACATGAAATGCAACCTGGGATGAAGACCCCAAACTTTCGGATAATATGAAAGTGGGCGGCAGCTTTCAGGATCTGAGACAACAGAGGTGCAGCCACAGAGCGACTCAGAAACATCACAAATCACAAGCCCAGTCAAACTCGGATTCGAATCAAAGCAGAAGTCAAACATTTTTTTTAAAGAACCACATTAAGACAAGTCAGATGGAACTCAGGGGGAACAGGGGAGACAAGCTCTCCGAGCTTTGTTGCCTCAGAAGAAAACCTGCTCCTGGGGGTTAGGACCAGGTTGTCCTGTAAGGAAGGACCTGAAAGTTACTCTTCCCCAGTTGTTGGTCCAGCACCCACCCCTGACATTCGGGGCTCAGCGGCTCTGCCCTGACATTGTCTCTGAAGTCCAGGGCTAGAAGGAGGAATGCCAGCTCTCTAATGGTCTTGGGAAGTTTGGGGTTTGTCTTTGCAAGAGTTATTAAGTCTGTGTGCCAAAACCCCTAGGGTCGTTAGTCATCCTCAGGCCAGGGTCTGGTCCTATCACACTCCCTCTTCAGGACCCTGAAGTGTCTCCCTACTACCACCTAATCAAGTCCTGCTCGTCTGTGAGCTAACCTGTGTCCCTGGCCCCTGTCTCTGACACGTATTCTGCTTTCTAGTAAACTCGAACGTTTGCTCTGCTTCACCTGCCTGCGCTCTGTGGCGTCTGGGTCCCATGTCATTGCACACGTTAGTCCCTGTGCCTGGAATGTCCCTATCCTTCACACCTACCCCCCACTGAGCCCCAAGGCTTGCTCAGACACACCTGTCAGATGCTGTATCTCCCTCCATTCCATATGCCATAAGTTTTTTTTAATTTATTTTTTTATTTTTTTATTATTAGGTTATGTTAATCATCATACATTACATCATTAGTTTTTGATGTAGTGTTCCATGATTCATTGTTTGCGTATAACACCCAGTGCTCCACGCAGAACGTGCCCTCCTTAATGCCCATCACCAGGCTAACCCATCCCCCCACCCCCTCCCCTCTAGAACCCTCAGTTTGTTTCTCAGAGTCCATCGTCTCTCATGGTTCGTCTCCCCCTCCGATTTACTCACCTTCGTTCTTCCCCTCCTGCTATCTTCTTCTTCTTCTTCTTTTTTTAACATATAATGTATCATTTGTTTCAGAGGTACAGATCTGTGATTCAACAGTCTTGCACAATTCACAGCGCTCACCATAGCACACACCCTCCCCAGTGTCTATCACCCAGCCACCCCATCCCTCCCACCACCTACCACTCCAGCAACCCTCAGTTTGTTTCCTGAGATTAAAAATTCCTCATATCAGTGAGGCTATATGATACATGTCTTTCTCTGATTGACTTATTTCGCTCAGCATAATACCCTCCAGTTCCAACCACGTCATTGCAAATGGCAAGATCTCATTCCTTTTGATGGCTGCATAATATTCCATTGTGTGTGTGTGTGTGTGTGTGTGTGTGTGTGTGTGTACATATATATACTATATATATATAGTATATATATATATACATATATATATATATATACACACACCACCTCTTCTTTACCCATTCATCTGTCGATGGACATCTTGGCTCTTTCCATAGTTTGACTATTGTGGACATTGCTGCTATAAACATCGGGGTGCACATACCCCTTCGGATCCCTACATTTGTATCTTTGGAGTAAATATCCAGTAGTGCAATTGCTGGGTCGTATGGTAGCTCTATTTTCAACTTTTTGAGGAACATCCATACTGTTTTCCACAATGGTTGCACCAGCTTGCATTCCCACCAACATCTGTCGTTTCCTGACTTGTTAGTTTTAGCCATTCTGACTGGTGTGAGGTGGTATCTCATTGAGGTTTTGATTTGGATTTCCCTGATGCCGAGCGATGTTGAGCACTTTTTCGTGTCTGTTGGCCGTTTGGATGTCTCCTTTGGAAAAATGTCTGCTCATGTCTTCTGCCCATTTCTTTGATTAGATCATTTGTTCTTTGGGTGTTGAGTTTAACAGGTTCTTTATAAATTTTGGATACTAGCCCTTTATCTGATATGCCATTTGCAAATATCTTCTCCCATTCTGTCAGTTGTCTTTTGGTTTTGTTGACTGTTTCTTTTGCTGTGCAAAAGCTTTTTATCTTGACGAAGTCCCAATAGTTTATTTTTGCCCTGGCTTCCCTTGCCTTTGGGAATGTTTCTAGGAAGAAGTTGCTGCGGCTGAGGTCGAAGAAGTTGCTGCCTGTGTTCTCCTCCTGGATTTTGATGGACTCCTGTCTCACGTTTAGGTCTTTCAACCATTTGGAGTCTATTTTTGTGTGTGATGTAAGGAAATGGTCCAGTTTCATTCTTCTGCATGTGGCTGTCCCATTTTCCCAACACCATTTGTTGAAGAGACTGTTTTTTTGCCATTGGACATTCTTTCCTGCTTTGTCGCAGATGAGTTGACCATAGAGTTCAGGGTCCATTTCTGGACTCTCTATTCTGTTCCATTGATCTATGTGTCTGTTTTTGTGTCAGTACCATACTGTCTTGATGATAACAGCTTTGTAATAGAGCTGGAAGTCCAGAATTGTGATGCCGCCAGCTTTGCTTTTCTTTTTCAACATTCCTCTGGCTTTTCGGGGTCTTTTCCGGTTCCATACAAATTTTAGGATTATTTGTTCCATTTCTTTGAAAAAAGTGGATGGTATTTTGATGGGGATTGCATTAAATGTATAGATTGCTCTAGGTAGCATGGACATCTTCACAATATTTGTTCTTCCAATCCATGAGCATGGAACATTTTTCCATTTCTTTGTGTCTGCCTCAATTTCTTTCATGAGTATTTTATAGTTTTCTGAGTACAGATTCTTTGCCTCCCTGGTTAGATTTATTCCTAGGTATCTTATGGTTTTGGGTGCAATTGTAAATGGGATCGACTCCTTAATTTCTCTTTCTTCTGTCTTGTTGTTGGTGTATAGGAATGCCACTGATTTCTGTGCATTGGTTTTATATCCTGCCACTTTACTGAATTCTTGTATGAGTTCTAGCAGTTTTGGGGTGGAGTCTTTTGGGTTTTCCACATAAAGCGTCATATCATCTGCCATAGGTTTTAAGAACCCTGTCTGCCGATTGGCCCCAGCATACTGAAGGAAATTTTAAACTGCAATGTATCGAGGAAAACACTGGTCTTCAAATAAGATTAATCCGGGTCATCTTCCTTGTTTCGTCAGATAATCTCCAATAAAGGAAATCCTTTCTGTAGATAGAGCTGTCTAATTCATCTTCATATGTCTCTGTGTTGTTGGCAACTAAATGGTTGCCACCACACTTTAAAGTGGCCAAATTTTAGTGCCATTTTATTTTTTCACTTGGGGATGCCAAAACGGTGAAAAGGAGGTGTTCCATATTACTAAATGCGATGATGACCTTCAGTTCAGTTGCACCGAGAGTGACGTCTGACAAATGATCTGGTTGATTAGATTTGCACAGTGCTTGCTTTACAGATATCTACAAGTCCGGGGGTGGGCAGTGAAGGAGGCGGGACAGATTCAAGGAGAACACCCATGTCTTAAGAACCAGATCCCCAGAGTCTCCATTTCTGGCATTAGTAGCCTGATACCCCAACACACTTGACAATAAAACCTATTGTGATTCCAGTCAGCAGGGGGTGGAGGAAATTTGAAAATCTGTCTAGAAATGCAGGAAGCGATGTAACCAAAGCTTGAAATACTCCAAACAGTGTTGTTTTTAAAAAATAGGAACGGTTGGGTTAATTCCAGTAATACTACATAAAACTGATTTAAAGCAGAAAGCAAAGTATGATTCAACTCCGGCAAATCACCTTGTGTACCCAGCTAGGATAAAAAAAAAAAAAAGATTTATAATTGAATTTAACAAGTACATCAAAAACAGACGTTGTTATGAGGAGAAATGTTAAGAAGTTAGATTTGCAGATCACTTTGGACTATTTTTTTTCTTCCCAACTCTAAGCATATTCTTTTGACAAGTTAACCCTGGTGTTTGGTCTGAAAGGGTTTTATTGTTGCCTCTATTGTTACTAAGATAACATTCCAATCCAAAGATCATATTTACAAAGCAAAATATTAGCACATATGCCATAATTTGCTCGGAGGATATCTTTATCCTGTTTCTTTTTTTTTAAAGATTTTATTTATTTATTTGAGACAGAGAGAATGAGAGAGAGAGAGAGAGAGAGCACATGAGAGGAGGGAGGGTCTGAGGGAGAAGCAGGCTCCCCGCCGAGCAGGGAGCCCGATGTGGGACTCGATCCCAGGACTCCAGGATCATGACCTGAGCTGAAGGCAGTCACTTAACCAACTGAGCCACCCCGGCACCCTATTCTGTTTCTTTAAAGTGATACATTTTTGGAGATCTTGAAATCACTGACTCTCTTTTGATTGGGTCAATCAGCCCAAATTAAAATATCCATTCTATTTTTTTAAAAAGGAGAGGGAGAGAGTCATTCAAGAGTACGCTCAAATGGGAAAAACTGAAAAGGCTCCATAAACCACTGGCCTCATCAATCACATACTTAGTGTAGAAAAGGAGGGCTAGCTCAGGAAAGGAGTCATCTTTAAGTCATTTCTAGTCTTGGGATAGGAAAAGCTAGGGCCAAGGAAGACTTGATCTCTCAGCAACAAGAACAACAAAAAAAGTCTTCTTTTTCTTAACTTAGGAGAAATGTGGAAATACTAGAGAATATCCAGAAGAGAATGACAAAAACAGCTCATAAGATTAGAGCAGAATATCTTTAATGGCAAACTGAGAATATCTTCAGTCGAAAGAAAAGATAATTAAGGCCTATATTAGGACCTCCATAATTTTTTCATGGAATCAATGTATAAAAGAATGAGTTCAGAGTTCAGAGGTGGTTATCATGAAAAAAAAAGGTAAAGTTAGAGCATGATGAACACGACTCCTCCTTTGGGAGAGAAGAAAATAAATGAATGAAATGAGCATAGATTTCAGCAGGAAGAAACTAAAAGAAGTAAAGGCAGTACTTATGGAAGAATTATAAGGTTCTAAATAGCTTGCTGAAGAAACTCATGAAATATTCTTTTCTGGGAGTCTCCTGAAACAGTATTTTCTAGTTCTGCAGTATTCAAACACCAGATAAACTCTGGCTCTTCGGCCCCTAAAACCATGTTTTAGTTAAGAAGAAGACTGATGTGAGGGCGCCTGGGTGGCTCAGTTGGTTGGGCGACTGCCTTCAGCTCAGGTCATGATCCTGGAGTCCCGGGATCGAGTCCCGCATCGGGCTCCCTGCTCGGCGGGGAGTCTGCTTCTCCCTCTGACCCTCTTCCCTCTCGTGCTTTCTATCTCTCATTCTCTCTCTCTCTCTGAAATAAATAAATAAAATTTAAAAAAAAATAAAAAATTAAAAAATTAAAAAAAAAAAAAAAAGAAGAAGACTGATGTGAAAAAGAAGGAAATATCAGCATAGAATACTGGTGGGGGGAGGATCAATGAAGTAAGAATCAGAAATCTGAGCTTTTATCCGGGTTCTGACTGTAACCATTTCTGTGATTTAGGAAGACACTTAGTGTCTTCTGCAGTCACATCTGTATCTATAAATGTCTGCCTTTAACAGAGATACCATGAAAGAGCCAGTGCCATCCAAAGAGTATAAGATTGTTATTGCTATTGCTTGTAGAACAATTATTATGAACATCATCAAAATGTAGCTAACTTCTGTTGCTAATAGCATGTGAGGCCAGGCAGTCTGAAAGTTTCCCCGGCTACAGTGCAGCTCAGTCCTTGATAGATGATAAGAAACATACTTTGTAATGGACGGCTGGGCTTGAATGCAGGACACAGAACTCTCCAAACAAATAAACAAAATAGTAATAACGAGCTGAAACCAAAGATGGAAATAGAAAGCTAGGTTGCCCTGGGAACGAATTCTCATGCCAGTTCTGGGAATTGGGTAATAAGCCTGAGGCCCTTTCTGGAGGTGGGAGAACTTGAGTTGAGATGCCATGTTTCTGGGAGGATGCAAATACAGCTAACATAGTCCAATTTCTTCCTGGCTCCTGATGATAGTGAACTTAAGTTCTCCATGAAGGAGAAAGCACCCCTAGTTTAGGCCATTGGGATTTCCCTGATTAAGAGAAAGCAAATATGAGCTCCCAATCAATAATTGCCAGACACACATAAAAATGAACCACGATAAATGAGAGCAGAAACAACAAAATCAGATTGAGGCTTAGATTTAGGTTTAGACGTAGAATCAGGTTTAGGTCTGCAGATATTGGAACAAAGAGACAAAATATGAAATAACTGAATGAAACTCTTAAAGAATTTGAAGTTTTTTTTTAAGTTAGCAAAAGTGAAAAAAAAAGAGAGAGATTGTCAAAATAAAACGACCAGACAAGTGTGCAAATGAGCCAAATAGAATTTTAGAAGTGAAAAACATGGTTAAAATTATGATATTGTTGGTTGAGCTAACCAGCATATCAGACACCACTGAAGAGGGAATTTAGTAAACAGGGTGACATATTGAAGACATTCACCAAAATGAAGAAATCTTAAAAGAGAAGCTGAGAAAAATGGAGGATACCATGAAAAGGTCTCCTGTAAATCTAAGTCCAACACGAGAAGGAAAGGCAAAAACGGAGGTTAGGTGCTATCCCAAGAGATAGTGATTGAGGCTGTTTGAGAAGATGAAAGACATGAATCCCAGAACTCAGTGTCGAACAGCCAAACAAATAACAAAAGGAAGAGATGAATCATCGCAAAACTGCGAAACGGCACAGATAAAGAACAACCCTTTAAAAAAGTGACAGTAGACTTCATGACAACAGAGAGGACCAGAACACAGTGGAGCCCTCACCTCCAACTGTTAAGGGAGGCCAGCTAGTCACCTGGAGTTTTGCAGTCAGCAAAACTCTCTTTCAAGGACAAAAGCAAAATAAAGGTATTTTTAAGTACACAAAACCTGAAATGGTTTACCACCAAAGACTTTCACTAAAACAGTGCCATCCAGACATTCTAGACTGAAAAATGACATAACCCACGTGCCAGCAACTGAAACAAAAATTCACAAGACAAGACTTCATCTTCTTAGGCAACTATGGTGCATTCAGATTTCTTAAATTCTATTTTGCCTCTACTTTTTAAAATAAATGAATAAGGAAAACAAACGGTTAAAAAAAACACATAGAGAAAGGAATAGAAAAGAAAGGACAAGTAGAAAGCATAAAGTAAGACGGTAGAACTGTAATTTTCCAAAAGTGACTCAAGAAGAAATAAGAAACCAGAATTGTCAGTTAGAGAAGCTGAATCAGTCATTTGAAAGAGTCCCATAAAGCAGAAAAAAAAAAAAAAAAACACAACAAAAACCACCAGATCAGACAGATTTATAGGTGAATTCTAACAAATTTTCAAGGAAGAGAACATTGAACACTTACCAAAACTCTTCAGAGAAGAGGAAATAAGTGAGCAGCCTCCTCCCACAATTCTACCAAGCGAGTATATCTTTGAAAAATAAAAACAAGACAAGGAGAGTGTGACAAGGCAGTTATAGAATTATCAATACTGAAAAGCCATCCTGGTGCACCATGCCAAGAAAAAGAATGAAAAGGGAAGAATTGTAAAACATACAACTGATGTGAGTGTCTACATGGAGAACCAAACCAAACCAAAGTTTCGACCGATGAAGATTAGAATTAATAAAAGAATTAACAAAGTGGCTACAGGTCAGATCAATATGTAAAATTCAATTGTATTTCTATCCGAAAGGAACATTATATATAAAAACTCACACCTAGGAATAAATCCAACAAAAGAACTGCAAGATTTTCATGGGGAAAAAAAAATTAAACTTGAATGACATGCATTTAAAAAGACATTAAAAAAAAAAAGAGAGAGAGAGAAGTCCATGGAGAGGAATAGCATCAAGATATTAATTGGTCCTGGGCGCCTGGGTGGCTCAGATGGTTAAGCGTCTGCCTTCGGCTCAGGTCATGATCCCAGGGTCCTGGGATTGAGTCCCGCATTGGGCTCCCTGCTCCGCGGGAAGCCTGCTTCTCCCTCTGCTTCTCTCTCTCTCTCTCTCTCTCTCCCTCTCTCTCTCCCTCTGTCCCTCTCATGAATAAATAAATAAAATCTTTCAAAAAAAAGATATTAATTGGTCCTGAACTGATCATTAGATTCAATGTAATTTTCAAGCAAATTTAAACATCATTTTTCAAGGAATATGGTAAGTTGTTTGTAAAATGTATAAGAAAAAGGAAAGAACTGAGAATATCCAAAACATGATTTAAAAAAAAAAAAACAACAGAAAAGGGTAAGGCACTTTTGATATCAGATATTGAGATCCATTATAAAAAAATAGCAATTCAGTCTGACTGCTCTTGGTGTGGAGATAAGTTGATCAACGAAAGAGAACAGAAACCCCAGAAACAGACAAATGTATACATAAAAACTTGTTATATGGGTCAAGTGGCATTGCAATCCACTGGAGAAAAGATTATAAATAAAAGAATAATTCAGTACATGAAACTGACCTAAATATTTACGCATATATAAAATGTCAAACATATTCCATACCTCTCATTGGTCATGAAAATAAATTCCTGTTAGATTACAAGCTTAACTAAGAAAGGCAAAAATTTAATCCGTAGGAAATCTAGGAAAAAATATTCTTACAATTCAAAATCGGGAAGTTTCCTTAAACATACCCCCTCCCCCCAAGAAAAGCAAAGAAAAAGCCCACTAACTGCAAAAAAGAAAAATATATATTCCATTTTAAAAGTGAAAAGAGAAGCTACGAACTTAGAAAGGAATTTCTTGCAAAAAAAAAAAATTAGAATCAACAGGTGTTTTGAAATCCAGAATATATAAAGAACTCCAAAACACAGGAGAAAAAGATGAACAGCCGAATGAATGAAATGGTCAAAAGATAGAAATAGTCACACCAGAAGAAAGACCAATAGACAACCTGATTAGTAAGCAGGGTGATGCAAAACTGGACCACGATGATATGTTATTTTTACATCTATCAGGCTGGCAAAAATTAAGAAAATAATAGAAAATACAGAGCATTACTATGAACTCAGACACTGTTCCAAGTGTATAACTATATATAGCAAAGAAATGACAAAATGCTTTTGGGAAAAGAGAGAGAGCTGTATGGGGTCAGGAAGAAGCATAGGTAATCTGCTCCTAAGGAGATGTATTTTAATTTTTATGCTTCATACTTATATTAGGTTACTATTCATCCAAATAACACATAATCAACACTTGTTTAAACGCCTATATGTTTATTTCATGGTGTTAAATAATCTGCTCTTAAAACATACTAACACATGCATGATTTCAAAATTGCAATTTTGACTTGCATTGAATATCCTGAACTCGTAATACAATAACTCAATAAAAAGAGAAAATAATGACCAGAGGTTTAGAAATAAATTCACAATCTTTCAACTCAAGGAATCTGATAAGCGATATATTTAGGAGTACAGAATTTTCAATGTGGGGTGTAAAATATAAGGATCCTTCCTGCGCATTTAGAACAAACACGTTTTGTGAACCATTTCTGCTATAGAGGAGCTAGCTGCTCCTCTGTTCTAAGTTAGTGAACAATATTTAGTTATTTTGAACTATAAGTCCAGCCATTTTACTACTTGCCCTTAGGAACATTCAAAGTCTCCTTATGTTTGTGTTTATGAAACGCGTAGTGACTGTTTTCCATTCAGGTGGAGGATTCGACTATTCAGCTCACATCCGCACCAGTCAATCAGGGCTGCTTGGCAAATAGCAGATAAGTTTCTGAGCAGAATGAAGAATTTCAGGAGATAGAGAAATCACGATTTGGATGAGAAACCACTGACTCAACATAATTAACTCAAACTATGTGAGAATCAAGATATCACATTTCTAAAACAGATCGCGTAAAGCTGCTCCCAGATTGCAAGCTTACAGCGTACCTATATGGAGGATTCTTACTCTAAAACCCATAAGATAAATTTAACTGGGACCCAGGGCTTCTTGGAATGCAGGTATTCTGTGATGGCAAAGCAACTACAGTGATGTCCATTGACAGCTTCCCTGTCTCCCTCCATGAGACAGAGAGGCAGGAAGGATGTGCATGGGTAACCTGCTAACCAGTGTGGAGTGAACGTTTCTTACCCTCTCACGTTCTCTTTCATTTTTAGTGATTTGAACATTTTTTCCCCCTCTGCCTAGGGGCTCTCTCCACAACCCATTGCAAGGTCAAAATCCCTGCTCAAAACTTAAAGTTCACACCCTGCCCCCCTCCCCTTCAGGGATTGTCACAGAATGATCCTGTGGTGGCCTCTGTGTGCACCATCAGATACCCCCTCAAGACTGAAGAATGTACCCCCAGCTGCTGAGAGCAATGTTGCAGACCTTCTCTTTGGCAATAGCGCTGCTGAAGAGGACCTCCCATACAAGGCCACGGTCTTGTCCCAAATCTGTGGTTCAGAGCTCCCTATGGGTGTGGCTGAGGCACCACCTCACTTCCCCCCACCCTTGCCCCCTTGGTCTAATCCTGCGTCCTTCCCTCCCTCGTGGATGTGGGTCCTGAAAGCACCCCACAGTAAATTTCCAGCACATTATTATCCGCCTCAGAGGTGATTCCTCACATCACTCCACATGGCTTTTCAAAGTCTGGCATAAGTACCCCTCCTACAAATGTCATTAGTTCCTTACATTTACCAGTTACTGTGCTCATATTTTAACTGCCAATTGCTCCCTCTGTCTCCTTATCAAAACCATAAGCTTCTTAAAAGCAGGAAGCATACCTCATTTACCTTTGTATCCCCAAGACCAAGAGCATATTAGATGCTCGAGAAATACTTTTGAAAGAATATATCTATTAATGAAAGGGTTAATATTTATGCTTTGGGAAATATACCATTTAGGGCAAGGCTTATTGCTATAACAATGAAACCCTGAATTACAGTCACCTAACACAACAGACCAGGTATTGGCCAACTTTTTGGATGAAGGACCAGAGAGTAAATATTGTAGTCGCTGAGGGTGATACAGTCTCCATTGCAACCACTTTGCTATTAGAGTACAAAATCAGCCATAGACAATTAATAAACAAATGGGTGTACCGTGTGTTCCAGTAAAACTTTACTTACAAAAATAAGTAGAGGGCCAGATTTCTATCTCACCTCCTCGCAAGAGTTGATCAATTCTTGCTCATGTCATATTCAGTGCAGTGTCATTGGATAGTGGGCATCTTTCCCCCTTGTGGTAACTTGGAGGGTCATGTTGCTTCAGTTCTGTGGCTCTACCTTTCCCTGGTGCCTAAAGTCCTCTCTTTCCAGCTGTTGGCAAGGGAAAAAGAAACAGCTGCTTCCTAAAATCTTTGCCCTGGAAATTAAACACGGAACTGCCACTGGTATCTCATTTCCAAGAACTCACTGCATAAGCCACAGCTGATGCAAGGGGTCTAGGAAATGTAACCTCTGGCAAAGCAACAACCTCCCTCAACCATCACTCTATATTACCGAGGAAAACATGAATTTGTGGTGGGAGTTAGCTGTCTTATGACAGGAGGGCAATTTCTCTGTTTTAATAAAATAGTCCAAAGTGAATATTTCTATCCTCTCGTCTGTTTTTGTTCTAAGAAATTGTACAGTTTTTGTGAAATATATTACTCATTCATTTGTGTATTCTTTCATGGAGACACAGTGATGAGCCCAAGACACATGAACCCACCCTGCTCTTAGGGAATAATGTTGTCCAAATAAATCCAATAATCACACCAGTGTGAACCACCACAGAGATAAGAGCAGTGGTAACCAACTTTAGTTTTGGTTTTGTGCTTACCCAAGAGGGTATCATAATGAAACACATTTCAGAAAGACCACTTTGCCTCCACTGTTGAGAATAGCTTGGAGACTGCGCAGAGTCCAGTTAGGGGGACATTATAAAAGTCTATGATAGAGGTGAAGAGATAATAAGGTGGCTGTGGAGACGAAAAAAGTGGATAGATCCAAAAGATATTTGGAAGGTAAGACCAAAAGGACAGGGTGGTGCATCCATATGCAAGAGTGAGGAAAGAAGAAGAATTAAGGAAAACTGGTGCCATACACTAAGACCAAGTAAGTTCAGGAGAGAAGCAGGTCTGGAGGAGAAGACCCAGGGTTCAGTTTTAGACATGTGAAGTTAGATGCACCTTTGAGATAATAAGGGAGAGATGACAGAAACGTGATCATTGGCTTTAGCAACATGGATATCACTGGCAAAGTTTTTTAGGGCAAGCTGACTCAGTGAAGTCATGAGATTTGTTTGAGGAGTTGGGGAGGAGGTAAGGATACAGGGACATTGAGTATAAGGAACACTTAAAAGGAAAGAGGTGGAAGAGAAAGATAGAAGTGATGGTGAGGTTTTATATTACAAAGCTGTCATCATCCAGACAGTATGGTACTGGCACAAAAACAGACACATAGATCAGTGGAACAGAACAGAGAGCCCAGAAATGGACCCTCAACTCTATGGTCAACTCATCTTCGACAAAGCAGGAAAGAATGTCCAATGGAAAAAAGACAGTCTCTTCAACAAATGGTGTCGGGAAAATTGGACAGCCACATGCAGAAGAATGAAACTCAACCATTCTCTAACACCATACACAAAGATAAACTCAAAATGGAAGAAAGACCTAAATGTGAGACAGGAATCCATCAAAATCCAGGAGGAGAACACAGGCAGCAACCTCTTCAACCTCAGCTGCAGCAACTTCTGCTAGACACGTCTCCAAAGGCCAGAGAAACAAAGGAAAAAATGAACTTGGGACTTAATCAAGATAAAAAGCTTTTGCATAGCAAAGGAAACAATTGACAAAACCAAAAGATAACTGACAGAATGGGAGAAGATATTTACAAATGTGTTATCAGATAAAGGGCTGGTATCAAAGATCTATAAAGAACTTATCAAACTTAACACCTGAAAAACAAATAATCCAGTCAAGAATTGGGCAGAAGACATGAACAGACATTTCTCCAAAGAAGACATCTAAATGGTCAACAGACACATGAAAAAATGCTCCATATCACTTGGCATCAGGGAAATACAGATCAAAACCACAATGAGATACCCCCTCACACCCGTCAGAATGGCTAAAATTAACAAGTCAGGAAACAACAGATGTTGGGAGGATGTGGAGAAAGGGGAACCCTCTTATACTGTTGGTGGGAATGCAAGCTGGTGCAGCCACTGTGGAAAACAGTATGGAGGTTCCTCAAAAAGTTAAAAATAGAGCTACCCTATGACCCATCAATTGCACTACTAGGTATTTACCCAAAGGATACAAACATAGTGATCTGAAGGGGCACCTACACCCCAATATTTATAGCAGAAATGTCCATAAGAGCCAAGATGGAAAGAGCCAAGATGTCCATTGACAGATGAATGGATAAAGAAGATGTGGGGTGTGTGTGTGTGTGTGTGTGTGTGTGTGTATAATGGAATATATATATTGGATGGAAATGGAAAATATATATAAATATATAATATAATATATATAATGTATATATATATATATATATATATATATAATGGAATATTACTCGGCCACCAAAAAAAGATGAACTCTTACCATTTGCAATGACGTGGATGGAACAAGAAGGTAACATGCTAAGCAAAATAAGTCAATTAGAGAAAGACAATGATCATATGATTTCACTCATATGTGGAAATTAAGACACAAAACAGAGGATCACGGGGGAAGGGAGGAAAAAATAAAACAAGAGGAAATCAGAGATAAAGACAAACTATAAGAGACCCTTAACTATAGGAAAAAAACTGAGGGTTGCTGGAGGGGAAGTCAGAAGGGGAATGGGGTAACTGGGTGGTGGGAATTAAGGAGGGCATGTGATGGAATGAGCACTGGGTGTTCTATGCAACTGATGAATCACTGAACTCTACCTCTGAAACTAGTAATACACTATATGTTAATTAAATGAATTTAAATAAAATAAAATTTATAGAAAAGAAGTGTTGGTGAATTTTGGGAGAACTGAGTATAATTCAACACCAACAGTAAGATCCTGTTAGAGGGGGAGATGTTGAATATATAGGGGAAAGAAGGGATCATCAATAGTATGTTTCCCAAGGAGGCAGAAGGGGATGGGATGCAAAGCAAAGTTGGGGAGGTTGGTTTTAGCTGGAAGAGGGGCTAGCTCTTCTGTTGAACTTGGGGGAAGGAAGAAAAATAAGTGCAAGGGAAGGAAGTTTTCATATTTGGATACCAGGACGATGGAGAAGTTGCCATCTAAAATAGGGATCTATGAACTAGGGATCAAGGTCATTAGTTGAGAATAAGGAGCAGCTTGAGATGGGGCAGAGGAAGGAAGGATGACCAGAGCATCTAAGAGTGGAGAAGACTTAAAATAATCATTATGAGAAGTGGGACAACAAGCTGATGAGGAAACATAACAGGGTGGCAGAGCTATGACTGCCCATCTGAGGTTAGGGACACTCACAGTGCTATCAGTCTGACCCATTCCTTGCCTTTCTACTGCAACACTGGAGAACAAGTTCCCAAACAAAGCGATTAGCAGAGACAAAATTAGAACATCTAATCGCTAGATTTCCGGTTCCTAGATATTTTGCCCAAGCTGCTTTCCCTCTTAAAGGCAGAGTGGAAGAGAATGACATATTTTTGAGCAGTGACATCTACTAACAACCTGATTCTCACAACCACCTTGTGCAGTAAATCCTATATCCATTTCACAAGAGAAGACTGAAGATGAGGTTTGGTAAGAATGGTGTAAATTCAGAGCCAAAACCCACCCTTTTTCCAGGCTGCCATGCTGTTTCAAAACAAAGTGAAACTGTGTGGATTTAATCACACCTCCAATCCCAAAGAAACGTCAAGCCAGCTGCATCCAGAAGTTATCTAAGTTTCCACCCCTTAATGGTGTGCTAGCAGGCATGCTCCGCTTAAGACTAAGGAATTAATCAAACTTCACTGTATCCCTGACACTATCTACTTTTACCCAGAAGGGTCTGTGAACTGAATTCTGTCCAGTCATTTCCCAAATACTAACCTGTCTCTCTCTAATATGCAAAACTTTCCATTCACTTTCACAGAGTACTACAGAATTCATTGTTATGATAACTTAATAAGTTAAAGCTTGATAAAAACAATGAATTGCCCTTCTCCTCCCACTGCCATCTCTAGCCCCCACAATCCTCCCCAAGGGAAGGTAAACTATAGCCCTTCTGTGGGGTTTTAAGGAAAACAGCTGAGACTATATTGATATAGGTCAAAAATCATTTTCACTTGTGCTCCCTCTTCTCACCATCCAAGGGTGTCAATGACCTCTGTGGGGCTCAGAAATGATACAAAAGGGTCTCTGGATGGATCGTGGTGACGTACCATGTTTGTGAGCACCTTTTTAATTAAGGAGAGGACTCTCAAATGCTCTCTAACACTGTCTGAGGGATTGCCCCTTCAATATGTTTTGACTTAGACACATCTAGAGTGGAACATGATTGCTACTTTTACAAACTTAGAGAAAACCTAAGGTGGAAACTACTTGCTTTAAGTGATGGCGTGAAAAGACCATCCAAAACGTGAAGAGTTAAGATTGAATTCTTCTCTCCAGAAATCCATTAATCATGCCCCTCTCTAAGTTTTTCTTTAGCAAACTTACCCATGAGTTCCAGTTGTCGAAATAAAGATCCCGTGACACCGTGTCCTCGGTACTATGGTGCAAATCACCAAGCAGCTCGAGTAAATGCCTGGCCCCACCAACATCCTAACAACTTTTAGACTTCAAAGGAACTTAGACATCGTCTTTCTAGCTTAACACCCATAGTTCAGAAATGAAAAAACAGAGACCCAGGAGACAATGACACGTCCAAAGCCACACAGCAAGTTAGCAGCAGAAATGGACAAGAACCCAGACCAGAAACTGTTACGTGCTATTGAAGAAAACATATGTTCTGAACAGAGGGTGGCAGATGAGCAGGAAAGGGTCGAAGAGTAATTTATGACTCTGAAAATGACTCTAAGGAAATTAAAGAGAAAACTTACAAATGGAAAGCACCAGTAAAAGTTAAGTCTCTCTTCCTGACACCATACCCATTAAGGAGCAAAGATGTAAAGGTGTTGAATGTTAATATGATTGTGGCAACCCAGGTGTTTAGGCTAAGGTACCTATTCCATTTTTATCTGTGGAAAATGGCCTGAAGGGGAAAATAAAATGCCTTTCTCTTTACTCCCACAAATGGGACTCATACATTTTTTTTCTCTTCAAAGGAAGAGGAGGAGGGAGAGTTTATTTCTTTTCTTTTTTTTTAAACTTTTTTTTAAATTTATTTATTCATGAGAGTCAGAGAGAGAGGGAGAGAGAGGCAGAGGCAGAGGGAGAAGCAGGCTCCCCACTGAGCAGGGAGCCCGATGTGGGACTCCATCCCAGGACCCCGGGATCATGACCTGAGCCGAAGGCAGACACTTCACCATCTGAGCCACCCAGGCGCCCTAAGAGTTTATTTCTTTTTAAATAAATGTTTAAAGCCGGCATATGAATATACCACTCATTCTGTGGGGTGATGAAGCTGAGGACCATTCCCTCCTAAAGACAGACCTGTTGTTCGTGATTTTTAACATATACAGATGGACTCTCGGGTGACATCCCTCACAACATCGAGAGCCTACTGAAATCATTGTTGAATGGCACTGAAAATATTGTAAGGTTTTAAAGTTTGATTTCCAGTTCATTTTTCTTCACTGAGAAGTCACACCACAGACATTTCCTCATTATTTCCGACTGTCCAGTTTGTTGAGTTTTAATATGTTCATGATGAAACAGTACGTTCCTTTCCCATTAAGAGAAACCTCTCAGAAAAGGACTTAAAAGGGAGTTTTACATCTTAGAGTCCAAGCCATGAAACTATTTACCTCCCTGCAAATGGACCCATCGGCTCGGCCCAAAGGTCCCTCCAAAGACACTGAAAGTGAACACCCTTTTTTCAGAGGGCTAAAGATAAAGATGTTGAATCACTTGTGCCCAGAGGTGGGGATTGTTGGACCATAGGGTAGTTCTATTTTTAATTTCTTGAGGAATCTCCATACTGTTTTCCACGAGGTATCTAAAGTAATCAAATCCATTAAAGCAGAGTAAAATGGTGGCTGCCAGGGTCTGGGGGGGGGGCGGAGGAAATGGGAGGCTTGCTGTTCAGTAGGTATAAAGTTTCAGTTACGCAAGATGAAAAAGTTTCGGATATCTGCTGTACAGCATCATGCTTATGGTGAATAATGCTGTATTGTACACTTAAAAATTTGTTAGGAAGGTAGATCTCATGTTATGTGCTTTTTTTTTTTATCACATACACACACACACAAAAAAAAACAAAATTACTTGAACTGGTGATAAGTGCAGTAAATAAAACAATGAAACCTATTTGAAAGTACTTCAGGGGCATTCGTGTTTTGAGAACTTGGCTCAGGTTAGTTCGAAGGATTCAGAAAGAAATCTGAAGTGATACCCACACAAGGAAAGGCTTGTTTAGTCTGTTTATTTAATGTCAAAGGCCATAGTTCTTGTTGCTCTGAAGTGTTCTAGATGGTTCTCTAAGAGGTATGCTTTTCTGCCGTGAGGTCACAGGTGGAGCTCTTTCTACATTAGCGCAATAACTAAAAGTCAACACTGGGGACACCCAGCAGAAAACAGAAAATGAAGACCCAGTCAGCCAGAGACCAAATTTAGATTCTCCCCACCATGCGTCCGACGCCCCATCGCCGGAACACAGTCACGCCCGAGTCCAGTCTGTAGGCTACACATCACCTGTGGGCCATTTACACATGGGATGAATAATCTGTGTGCTCCCCACTTCCCTTTTAGAACAAGAGGTTAGTGACTTTATTTCGCCTCGATACAAATAGTTCCAGTGGCTAAAAAGACATTCAAATTTCTCACTGATGTTTCCTTACTCAATAAAATGGTCGTAAGAATGCATTTTCGCCCCATGAGGCTGAATAACGCTCTTTTTATTTTGGATGGGAAGAAAAAGGAGATGCCATCAAACATTTTAATATTTTTCCACAATGGTCCTAAGATGGGAGGGAGAGGATAATTGGTAGGAAGGAAGAGAGGGAGGAAGGAAGGGAAGGAGGAAGGAGGCAGAGAGGAGGGAAGGACTGTTCACAACCCGTCTGTACAGAAGCCAACAAATATGTTTCCAGGAAGCTGATGGTTGCTTGTACTTTGGCATTCAAGTTTTGGGTTTTTTTTTTTTAAGATTTTATTTATTCACCTGACAGAGAGACACAGCGAGAGAGGGAACACAAGCAGGGGGAGGGGGAGAGGGAGAAGCAGGCTCCCCGCGGAGCAGGGAGCCATCCCAGGATCCCAGGACCATGACTGAGCCGAAGGCAGATGCTTAATGACTAAGCTACCCAGGCGCCCCTGGCATTCGAGTTTTTTGAACAGGGGAACCAATCTCATCGTTTTCCTACCACATTTTGCCTATAAATCTGTTTAATGCAGGAAAGCACAATTAGGCTCACATTCACCCTTTTCCCAAAAACTCTCCAGTTCTGTGTAGGGAAGAAGTAATTCATCTGACATTGCCTGAGAAGAGTCCTTCCTTTTGCTCACGTTCCACAACAAGGAATCTTCATGAATCTCCAACTGGCGACATTTTAAAAATTATTGTAATGGGGCTAAAGCAAAGTGCTGGGAATTTTGCTATGGGATAGCCATCTACCATCCTCACCCCGTTAAATATCCGCCCGGCCTCCCTCCTGGTCAGTCCCCCTCTGCCTTCATCCATGAAAGACCAATTTGTTTCTCTTTGAATTGACTGACCTCTGTTCCCACCAGGAGATGAGCCACCAGCCTTGGGGGCAGAGGGTGCGGGCAGGGCTCCCAGCTTTGCTGAGTGACAAAGGAGGCGGTGCCAGCCGCCTCCCAGGATTGTGCTGAGGCACCAGGGAAGCAGATGACCTAGCCACCCGCCTGAGAGCTACAATACATCTGTGCAGTGAAAAATGGGGCCTGCAGGATAGATTTCTAATAAGAAGCAACTAGCAGAAGATGCCTACCCTGTTCCCATTTTCTTCTTCAAGGCACATGAGGTGGTGTCACATGATGTGAGGAGCTCAGACTCAGTTTTAAGAGGCGTGTATTGCAATATAGGTTTAAGAATGAACACACACACACACACACACACACACACACACACACACAAGCGAGGTTGCTGCATGGCCAAGAGTGTGATCTCCTGAGTCAGACTGTCAGAATTTGAATCCAGGCTTTGTCACTTCCTTCCCATGCCTCAACCTCCTCCTTGCAGAGTGTGGATAATGATATCACAGACCTTGCAGGGTTGGTAGGGGAACTGTGTGAATATGTAAAGTTCCGAGATTTGGGTCTGGCCCTCGGGAAGCTGGATGAGGCCAGCCACACTTGCTGGTTTTCCCACTGCTCAGTGGCCATGGCATAGAGCAATGGCTGACACAGGAAGTGCTGGAGAAACAGCAACAGAATGAATGAAGATTCCCTGCAGCAGTGGGAATCCCAGCTCCATCCCCTGGCTGGTGCACCCATCAGGGACTCAGCCAGTACTCCCTATCACTGGAAGGAGTTCGGACGAGGGGGTCTGTCTCTAAGGCCCTCTCAAGCTGTTAAGATGCAAGCAGTTTTACTGTAGTTAGAAATCTCCACGCAAAAAATCAAATTCATACACTCTGGAACTTGGCTGACTCCCTTCTTCCCTTTTTCTGAAAAAGGGAACCACCTCCCGATTTTAAGCATCGTTCCCCATTCCTGCACCCACAGTGCGAAGGTGGAAAGAGACCTCCCCCTATGGACTCGCTCGCAGGGCTGAGAGCTGCAGGAGCAGGTACTTCTGCGGGAGAAGCTTCGGGGCCGTGACCGCAGGGGTGGTGGCCAGGGAAGGGGCGGCCGGCTGCCGGGCGGGGCGCGGTGCTGTCGGTGCGGCACCCTGCAGGCCGGGCGCTCGGCGCGGCCCCAAGCCCCGGGCCCGGAGGAGGACGGAGCTGGGAGCGCGGGGCCCGGGGCTGCAGCGGGGCACAGCGCTGAGGCTTCCAGCACACTCCAAGCAGGCTGCAGCCGGCCAGGGCTCAGGAGTGCAGAGCTCAGCAGGTTTCTGCAACTGTTTTGACGATGCTTTTGAGTGTTCCCATCACTACCGAGATGCTGCCGCTCTCCTCACGACCACAATCTATTAGCTCCAGTAGCTTTTCAGCGACTCGGCCTCGCCGCAGCTTCCTGCTTACCCTGCGCTCCTGGGGCGCTGCCAGCCCCCCGGCGGGGACCACGCGGTTAGGGGGCGATGCCACCCCCACCATACCTCCCCCTCCACCGCCAAGTGGCCTGACTCCCAAGAGGTTTTCCTCTTTCAGATGATCATCAGAAGCCCTCGCCCAGGGTTTCTAACAGTGCACCATAAGGTGGCCGTGCAGCCCTCCTTAAGAAAACAGAGCTTTAGAACTTGTACCGATAATAAGGGCGTTCAAGTCGGGCTACCCAGATCCAGGAAGGCCAAAGGCACGTGAACTTAGAAAGGGCTTGGCTTCATCTTCAGCTAGCAATGAGGTCTTGTCTATAAGGCATGGTTCTGCCCTCTCGTTAGACTGGTTTGTGGTTCTTGGGTGAAGAACTGCAGTTCGGCGTGTGAGTGTGGGTGCGCGTGTGCCGTGTGTGTGCCTTACACACAAGCTGGAGGGGGGGAAGAAAGATCTTCTGAAAGATACATTGTAGATCGTGTTTTGGCATTAATTGGGATGAATGTGAAAGAGAAAGCTCTTAAATGGAAAGCCTAAGTTCCCTGAAGGAGGGAGTACAATAAAAATTTGCTCCGAAAGATGAATCTCCTGCATCTCACACGGTTGGCAATCGAACAGACGCGGTCTATCTGGACCAGGCGGGGGAAGACAGGACGTTTGAGGGGCCGCCTGACTTCCTCACCTGTTCGAGGGGGTTGGCAGGAGGACAACCTAAGTCATCACTTTTGTGTGTGTGGCAGTTGAAACTACAAAGGCGACCAAAAGGAGGTCTTATCCGTTTTTTGTTAGCTTCAGTTGGGAACAGCAGGTAGAAAGCTGCAGTTTGGTTTTACTTTTTCACCACGGGGAGCTATAAATAGATGGGCGTGTGTGTGTGGCTTTCTGGCTAA
Organism: Callorhinus ursinus; assembly: GCF_003265705.2. Taxonomy (NCBI): domain Eukaryota; kingdom Metazoa; phylum Chordata; class Mammalia; order Carnivora; family Otariidae; genus Callorhinus; species Callorhinus ursinus. The sequence continues at coordinate 8,767,550 of NW_027397098.1, forward strand.
GTCACCTACACTTGCCTCATACCTCACAATCCAGGCGGCTCTAACTCCCACATGGGCATCTCGACTCACAGCCCCCGCCCGGACATTTTCCACAACATGTGTGTGACTAGTAGAAATGGCGAGTGTGTGTTTTGTTGTTATTTTTGCTTGAGCTTTGAGTTCTAGATGTATCCCACCCACACTGCCAACTCTGGAAGCAGGGCCTCCTCCTCGGTGCCTCAAAGAGATAATGTTTGTGAAGGAAGAAAACATCACTGGTGTGTCCATCCTCCCCGTGTCCAAAAATACACCAACTTTTATGTTTTGCAACGATTCATTTGGCATTCTTCAAACTGACGTGATAGGGCTGGATGGCGTTCACCTGCCAGGCTGCATTTTCTCCAAACTGCCTTTAATTACCCCCATTTGGTGGAGAAAATTATTTTCTTGTAGTGGATGGCAGTCTGGGTATCGAGAGTCAGAGAAGTTTGTCTTCATTTCTAGCCACACCATTAACCCACTGTGTGGGCAGGAGTTGTCCACTTGAAATGGAATACAATTTAGTTCTCAGGGCATTTGGCACTTGCCCCGTGATGGACCACGTGAGGCCCTTGGTTTTTTTTTTTTGGTTTTTTTTTTACACATTAGAAAGAAGACAGATTTGTGGCCCATACTTTCCTCCAATTTGCCCAAATGTGAGCAAAATAAATAAAGAAGACATGCCCTCAACAACACACACACACACACACTTTTTTTTTCTTATCTTTTTTCCTGGTTCCACCAAATCTACCTAAAAATGAAATACCAATTGCTCTGGCTGCCCTATAATTTTACCCTCCCCCTCTCTTCCCCTCCTCCCCATACATCTCCAGTTTAATAAAGATTCACATGCTCAAAACTGAAATATATAGGTCAATCCATGGCTCTCTTCTGATAATGAGATTCTGGAACCACCTGGCAAGCTGATATTTTGGCCATTTATGTGGAACTTGATGCTTGATTCTATGTTCCAAGTCCATTACCAGTTAGTACAGCTGCTCAGAGCCTGACACTAATGTGGTCAGAATGGTTCACAGATCTGAGCGCCAAGAGCCAGTGCATGCCTCTCAAGTCCATGACCACACACATCACCACCCATGGCTACGGTCTTGGAGAGATGTACGTTGACAGCCACGGAAATACAGGGAGACAGGAATCAGGGGCCAAAAAATCATTCCCCCCTCACTGGGTTGCTGGATAAATAAGACAATGTATGGGAAGTTCCTGGAGTATATTAAGTGCTCAGGAAGTGGTAGCTTTTATTATCTTAAGCCTTCAACTCTTCCACCCTGCACCAGCCTGGCCGGGGGCAATCAGATTCCCAACGAAAGTGATGGCATCTTTTCCTTTGCGGGGCTATCGATGGAAAATATCCTTAAAGATATGGTCCAGTGAAGCTCACATTTCTAGGCAAAAGTCTCTCCAAAGTTTGTTCTACTTTACCTGGGTTCAAAGACAATTGTTAAGCAAACAGACTCCCATAGAATCCTCTAGAAGGAAATGAAGCTAGAAATAACTCTCCTGACGTCTAAATGTTTTTTGCAGGGTTCCCATTTGGGAACTTTGCCTGACAACTGCCCCAGAAACTGGAAGATGCTAAAAAATTAGCAATTATTCTACAATTGCTCTATTTTCCTCCCTCTTGCCTGGTTTGACCCATTATTTGACATTCCCTTAACACATCCCATATGCAGACGTCTTGACAATTAATTAACCAACCTTCACAAAACTCCTCTGTGGTAAATGGGTGAAAAGCACCACGGCTTTATCGCCACTTTTCAGGAAACTAAAAACAGAAAGGTTATGACTTACCAAAAGTCACACAGCAAGCGCACAAAAGGGCTGGGATGGGTACCAGTGACTTTCTCCTCCAGCCAAACCCCTGTAACTCTTGTCCTGCAGGAATCTTCCTGACTCGCCACAAAATTGAATACGGTTGCCTAGACCGGGTTCAGCTCTCTGCTACTTCCTAGAAGGAGTAGCCTGGGACCAGGTTGGCCAGGAAAAACAGAATTCAATTCAACGTAATAGGCAGAGAATAAGGACACGGAAGATGGGCAATAAAGAATCTTCCGTTCACACAGCCAAGCTGTCAAGCTGTCAAATTAATCTAGCATTGCGGGGACAATGAATACAGAACTACCCTCGACTAGGAAAATGTTAGGTTCCTGGTACTGTTGTCAGAGAAACAAAGACTTCTATAAACAAAGCCCAAGGTGTCTGGGGGCTGTTCAAGACAAGTTTACAGTCAGTTTCGAAGTTCAAGCTCCTGCAGTATTTTGGGCAGTAGCTCACAGCCCTGTGGCATGACTCTGTGGGATGACATATGGCTTCCTGTCCTTCTCTGTCTCTTTCCACGTTATTCCCAAATTGAGCTAACGCTTGAGCTCACGGTCCAGAACTGTTCAAAATGCCTTTTAGGACAATATAGTCGCCACAGAAAGTAATTGCTCTGAGGGAACAATGATGGGACTGATTATTGCTTCATACCATCTAGAAAGATACCTGTTCAGTAAGAGACTGTGTTGTTAATTATGTATGGTCTGGGAATATGCTTAGCCACAAGAAGTCAATGTCACTCAGAGACATTATACTAATCTTCTGACATACAAATGTCCTCCCAAATGGAGAGCCAAATATAAGAACGCAATCTGACATCTCAACACAAACATAATGCAAAATTGCCCCGGCATGATAGTGCATTATTATCCTGCCCAGTTGGGAACTGTGCTTCGGGTAGCCTTTAAAAATTTGTATGTGTGTCCTTCATTTTTTTTCTAACGTCACGCAGCACCTGCACCTGCCCACAAAGTCACATTGCAATAGGCATCTCTTCAGTGCTAGAAGATAAGGCATTTTTTTTTTTTTTGATGTAAGGACTGCTAGGGTGGAACAGCAGGAAACAGAGAAGCCCAAGGCAAATAAGGAGAAAAAGGCTTTGAATCAAACTACACGTGAAAAAGCAGAATCGGTCCAGCTCCCAGCACCAGCCACAAATCTAACCCTGCTACGTGTAGTTCAATCAACATAAAAGGAAAGCATTCTAAAAATTAAAATCTTAACTGCTGTCAAATGGAGTTACCACAAAAGGTCTCATCCAAAACATGGAATATTATGCAGCCATCAAAAGGAATGAGATCTTGCCATTTGCAGTGACGTGGATGGAACTGGAGGGTGTTATGCTGAGTGAAATAAGTCAATCAGAGAAAGACACGTATCATATGACCTCACTGATATGAGGAATTCTTAATCTCAGGAAACAAACTGAGGGTTGCTGGAGTGGTGGGGGGTGGGAGGGATGGGGTGGCTGGGTGACAGACATTGGGGAGGGTATGTGCTATGGTGAGCGCTGTGAATTGTGCAAGACTGTGGAATCACAGATCTGTACCTCTAAACAAATAATGCAACATATGTTAAGAAAAAAGAAAAGGAAGAAGATAGCAAGAGGGGAAGAATGAAGGGGAGTAAGTCAGAGGGGGAGACGAACCATGAGAGACGATGGACTCTGAGAAACAAACTGAGGGTTCTAGAGGGGAGGAAGGTGGGGGGATGGGTTAGCCTGGTGATGGGTATTAAAGAGGGCACAGTCTGCGTGGAGCACTGGGTGTCATGCACAAACAATGAATCATGGAACACTACATCAAGAACGAATGATGTAACGTATGGTGATTAACATAACAATAAAAAATTTTTTAAAAAAAAGGTCTCATCCAAAACAAAATTTAAAGCTAACTCTTTGTTTTCTAAATTACCATGTTCGTTAAACTTTTGAGTTTTTCAAAAGGCTTGATTAGGGTATCAAAGCAGTCGTAACGTCTGAGATCAAATGCAGTAAGTTTCATGTTCTTGGTTCTATTTTTCTCAATCTAAGACCCTCCTGGAGAATGATGCAGATTCATGATGAGAAAATGAGGCCAGAGTAGCCAACAGTCCCTTCAAGGGGCCGAACTGGGATCTGAGAATCTCAGTCTCTCAAGGTCACAGGCATCTGCCTTCACTGCCTTCATGGCTGTTCGGATTGGAAGCAATAAGGATGGAGGGGCCCATAAGACACTACCTTTGGAAAGACTCGAAGTTAGTGGGGATGGACTGGGGACTCTGGACTTGGAGACAAGTTTGTGGTGGATACACAGAGGATCATATAGGCAGAGTTATAGTCACTACTTTATAGTAAACCATTATAAACATAAACTTTATAACTTTTATAGGATGACTGTGTTTTTTATATGACGCAGCATCCAAGGGACATCCTTTGGTGATATTGCCCTTAATCGTTTCCTGTTTAGTTTATTTATTATGTAATCATGTGATGAAGTGAGCGATTACATTTCCTATTATTTTTTCTGGCCTCCATTATATTTTTATTTAACACTATTACAACCTCTAATTGTTGTTCAGTGCCACTCGTGTCAACCTGCAGGCCAATTTACATTCCCTGGGTCTATCCCAATGACTTTAAAGGTGGGAAAATTCCATTGTAAATTCATTTGTTTGATTGCTTTTTAAAGTTCACCTAAGCACAAAGCTACTTTCATACACAAAGTACTGTCTGTTTTTTCCCCTAATCACAATACCATCCCTTTCCAGCTCCACACCACAGGCTGCCTCCTGAATATGGAAAAATGGGGGACACCTGAGCAGTGTCTGTTTCTTCTGGCTTCTCGCCCCCCACCCCATCTCTCTCGCTAAGGCATTGGGTTCTCATCTAGCAGCTTCTGATTCTCGTTTTTCAAGATTGGCACCAATAGAAAAAGAGCTTATGAACACTAGGCTAGATTTTTATCCGACATGGGTTTCCTCTAAGGAGGGAGGGGGAGGGAGAATACAGTGAACCACAGAGGAGGAAGGAGGATTCGGGAAGGGATGCACAGTGAATCACTGAACCATTTTTCAATTCTAAGGCATATTGAAAACCAGACGGTAACAGCCATTAGATCAGACTTATAAGAAAGTAAGCTACAGACCTCTTCGTCCTCAGCGCTCCCCTGTGGTGGTCCCTTTTATAACTGTCCACACCTGGGAAGGATTCGGGCACCCCTTGAAGCCACACTCCCAGCTTTTCAGCAGTTAGGACCACTTCCAGCCATACATTCTTCTATGTACCTGAAATGACCGTGGAAACTTGCCCTGCAGGCACCCGTGGTCCCTGTGCCCCGTCCCTTCCTTGACGGGGCATTAGGACTTGTACGGCTTTCTGCTCCTTCCCCGTCATCCACCAAGAACCCCTGGGATCCCTCGCTTCCAAAAAGCAGATTCAGGTGGGTTAAGCCTCCTTCTCCTAGTCTAGGAACAGTGGAGGGTCAGGTGGAAAGTGAATGAAGGTCAAGGAGTGGGTCTGGGAGAAAGAATCTAGCGTACCAGTAAATTCTGAAAAATTCAAGGGATATCTTTTAAAACATGCCATTCTAACCTTGGTTTCCGCCTAGAAAGAGCCCACTATTTTCTTGAGGTTATGAAAAGGTCACTGTTTTTTCCTGATTAATCAAAAAGGTGTTATGATTTCATGGAAGAGCTGTATCTAACAATATTTATTTGGCCACGGATGCCACTTTTGCAAGGTGTACATAAGTAGAGGTTTTTCCAATCTAAGTTTGAAAGTGTGTGAAATGTCGCCAAGCACACTTCAGGGATTTTCTCCGATAGTTTACAAATTTCTTTGACCCATTTTATTTATTTTGAATCAAGCTGATGCTTCCTCCCAAAGCAGTAAAATATGGTCAAAGAGGCACATCCCCCTCAACTATGCAAAAGTCTGAGGGCTGATTCAGAGAGTAGAACACCCAAGGTTTGCAAGGAGGTACTGAGGTCCTAGGATACCCCTCTGGTGGGAGATGGAAAACTTTATAGTTTCTCCCATTCTAGGAGAGCTTACCATTTTCCTAAATGTTCATAAATTGAAGAAATCAAATTCGAGCTGGAAGCGTATGGGGGGGCGGGTGTGGAAGGCAAGGTATTTTTGAAGGCATATATAAAAGAAGGCTAGTTTAAATGAAGGATTCAAGACTTACTCATTTTGAAAATAATACAGTGTCTTTCCTCAGAAGGGCTCGATTTGACTTCTGCCTAAGAGTGATGTGGCCATGACTCACTCATTTTTCCTGTTCAAAGTATCACCCTCAAGGCAGTGAAGAAAAGCAGGATTCTTTTATGAGGACAGAAATGATGGAAGAAAATGAGCAAACCAAATGGATTTCTTTTAGTAGGTGAAATGGTAGAGCCAACTGATTTTTCTGGGGTCTACCATCAAAAGAATGATTTTTTTTTTTAAGACTGTCTCTGCCTTTTGTTTTGCTTTTTAGGTTTTCTTTTTAATTTTTAAAAATTTATTTTATTTTATTTTTTAAGTAAACTCTACACCCAACATGGAGCTTGAACTGAAGACCCTGAAGTCAGGAGTCACATGCTCTACGGACTAAGCCACCAGGCGTTCCTGGTGTTTCTTTTAGTGTCCATAAACCAATATCCTATGTGTGTACATACACATACACATAAAATACATTTTGATTGCGTGTCTGTCATCTCTTACCTTTACATCAGTACCTCATGTACATGCATAATTCAAAACCCTGATATGAACCATCCACCTAGAGCCCTTGAATATTTTTTTAAATCAGTTGCTTAAGATTTAATTAGGACACAATGTCTATAAATGACATTAAGGATTTTAAAAACAACTCATTACAAACTAGCATGCAAAATACTCTTTCTTTCTTTTTTTTAAAGATTTTATTTATTTATTCATGAGAGACAGAGGGAGGGAGGGAGAGAGAGAGCGAAGCAGAGGGAGAAGCAGGCTCCCAAGGAGCAGGGAGCCCGATGCGGGACTCGATCCCAGGACCCTGGGATCATGACCTGAGCCGAAGGCAGACGCTTAACCATCTGAGCCACCCAGGCGCCCTAGCATGCAAAATATTCTTATTTGTGATTTTGTGGTGAATGAAGTACCATACAGTTAGCAAAATAAAGTCTATATTGGTTCTAAGATAAGAATTCATAGCTCATTACCAGAAAGAGCTACTGCAAGGTAACACCCAAGAATAACTTCCTGTACTTCCCCTACCTCGTGAGAGGTTAACATTTTAAACCTGAATGAGGATGCAAGGAAAGCTCGGGGCATGTTTTATATATATACACATATATCGCACATCTTAATGGGCATAGTCTCACCTAGCACAGTATTCAGCAGACCTTATTCACTTAAAAACTATGTGCTTAAATGAGAAAAAAAAAAAGCCGCCTTAGCATACAATGCTGATTTTTAGATGGTTATTTTAACTTTGGGTCAAAGAAACATCATTGCCCCCGTTCCTGTTCCCCATATTAGCTCACCGCCTGAAAGCGATAAAAGCTGGGGAGAAACACTGGAACCGCATTAGTCCCTCTGTCTGTCGCATGAAATCGTTGTGCGGGGAGGCAAGTGGGAAAATCAAAAGTAAAAACTAAAAATCAGGATTGGGGTTATGGTTTGAATGGCAGTGAACTCTACCGTATAGATGGCAACATCACCGGCTATAGTGGAACACTGGAAAATCACATACAACAGCTCCTAAAAGATCTTCGGGCGGGACCTTGTTTAGGTCCGTCATCAAGTCCAGGGGGTGGACGCCTTCTAAGGCAGTATTTTACTCTCTTGGTATCAGTTCACCTTTATCTGCACGTCTGCATGCTTTGGGGTTACATGACTTCTACTCTCCTTTATCTGAAAGTCCTGGTTTTATTGCTCTTATTGACCAAATGCCAGAATGTAAATTTATTCCTGTTAGAGTTTGTGCCAAGAGTACAAACAGAACTTTTACAAGCTCAAAAACATTTTTCTATTAAGCTCATCAAGCAGGAAAGCGATAGCTTGTCACCTTCCGTCCATCCTCAGGTCTCTTTCATATGCAGCTTTTTAGCTAGCTTTCCCATCTAGATGGCTCCCTCGAGGAGGTTGTAAATCATACCCTTGCATCCCTCAAGCTGGACAGACTCATTGACTGCACGGATGGTTTATGGCTTTAGAATTCGAGCAGGATCTACAAAATAGCCCCTAACGAACTTATCACCAGGAACTGCTAGCCACGGGAGCAGAGCACCACCAAAAATGGGAATCGGCCTGTTTTTCTTTCTCTGGGGCATTTCAAGTTATTAGGCAATACAGCCTATTTCCTTCCTTCCAGCCCAGAGGTATTGTGAGCAAACAATGAAAATCCAGCTCTCTATTCATGTTTGAATTTTGCCATTGTGTGTCCTTCTGTGTATTTGTCTGCCTGGCACCACCAAAGTGCAAGATCTGATGTGTTTCTGGACACGGTTCAGCTCTGGTTACCTGATGGCATAAAAACACGGGGAGCAGAGCCGGTATCCATTTGTAAGTCTAACGAAGGACATTTTGCTTTGCGTATTTTCGCCAGCCTTTTTATGTGGCGGAGCAAGTCTCTCTCTCTCTTTTCACATACTTAACTGTCCGCTCGGGAAAGAGTCTGGCTCTCTTTTCACACTCGGGTCGAGGATCCGGCTGTGTGCCCTTAGCGTTCTCCCAGCGCAGCCTGCCAACTAACGTAGGGCGTCCTTCGCTGCGGGAAATCCATCAGGGAGCGAATATATGTATTTATTGTAACTTTTAGACCTACAGAAAGGAGTTCAATAAATGGATTTAATGCTTACTCAAAATTTAAGAATCCATTAGGAAGTTCAGTTTTACTATGTCAGTGCGATACATTTCAGACCGTAATCATACCCTTTCCAAATCCCATTTAAAGTAAACCATTTATTTTTTCTACTTTTCCCACAAGTGCCTTAATGTAGAATTTGGATACCTTTCAGAAGAGACCTGTGAGGTAATGCATTTGAGAGACATAACAATATTTATAAAGTTTGGAAAATCTTTTGCTTAAACGAATGGGGGAAATGATCTTTGGCTTTGGCAGAATGGGTAATAATATTGATACTAAATTTGGTTGTTTCCTATGACTTTCATAACAGATGTGGGGAGTGAGTTCTCCTTATTATTCTTCAGTGGTTTGTAAGACAAGGCTGGAATTTTAAGGGTTCACGGCACATTATTATAGTGCTAAAAAAAAAGTCATATTGTTCTCATTTTGCTAATACTGCCTTTTTTCCTTGGGTAATACAGCATAAATGTTCATAAAATAGACAAACAAAAAATGCCTAATATTTGTCCTTGTTCTGCATGTAACTTTTACACTTGTGGGGGGAAAAAAAGAACTTGATTAGACATTCACATTTACAGTCTCTGCTTATCTATTGAAAAGTTTACGGCAAAAGCCAGAAGTTTCCTTGTGTCACAAATAGGCATCCAATCTCAAATGAGCAAAGATAGGTCAGGTCTCTGTGACTCATTCAGTTCCTTGGCTGCTGTCACTGAAGGAGGGGACTGCAATATGAACACCTGTCCATGAGGAACCAGACTTGAGATAACCAGCTCATTTCACACAGGCCATTGTCCAGCCATCAGATGGTAATTACTTTTAGTCCCCATCAGCCTGGCCTGGATGCCGGCCAGTGGGTTGTGGGTGGAAGGGTCTGTATCACATTTCCATTCATCTGAGCCATCCAGTCTCTTTCTTGCTTGTTTTCAATTACATTGACATGGTGGCTTTGGCACATAGTAAGTAAATAGCAACGTATTCAAAAAGGAAGGTCTGAAAGCCAATATCTGAAAGATACTCTTGAGGTTTCAATGAGTACAATGAACCTGGCACAGAAATTCTGGCATTCTGACCCAAAGTCATAAAATACAATTAATTAAGTTAATTGTGGTGAATGTGTAGAATATTTCATGAAAGCCAAATGCAGCATAGGAAGGTCTAGAAAGCAGTGGAAATGTTACTGGATTTCCTACGAAATAAATAATTAGTAAATTAACTAAAACATTGATTAGATCAGAAAAGAGGGGAAGGGAAGTATTGTGAGATGTACTTTTATTCTTAGTGGGTTTTTTTAAAGATTTTATTTATTTATTTGAGAGAGGGAGGGAGCATGAGCAGGGGCAGCAACAGAGGGAGAAGGAGAAGCAGACTCCCCGCTGAGCAAGGAACCTGATGCGGGACTCCATCCCAGCACCCTGAGATCATGAGCTGAGCCAAAAGCAGATGCCCAACCGACGGAGCCGCCCAGGCGCCCTTCATTCTAGTTTTTAAACACCTACCTGGACAGAAGAAAATCCCCCGGACAGTCTTAATATTCTAAAACTTTCCAGCATTCATTGGAAGATGATTTCCCTTTAACACCGTTCTCTTGCTCTTCCCTTCATGGACACGCAATCCCCTTGCTCTTCCCTCCACACCTGAAGTTTCCCGTACCAGGACTAACACCGATAGCTTTGCATCCTCTTGTTAGGTAGATGGATAGATATAGACATGACCAAACTTAAAATAAAGGAACTACTGCTTGATATAGAAGAACTACAAGACTCTTGTGTTAGACTCAACATCACTGCCCAGTAAGAACTTCTCCTTGTTGTTTACTGTCTCTTCCCCCACCTTGAACTCAACCGTGCTGAGCTTTTCATCCCCTGCTGGTTAACCTTCACCTAGCTCCCCTTGCTCTTTGCCTTCTCCTCTTCCAACCCACAGCAACCTGAAAGTACTAAATTTTAAAATACCAAATACCCAATAATGCTCTTTGCTTTTGCTTCATCTTATCTCGCCCAAAGTATGTGCTCTGGGATGTGAAGAATTGTTTCCTGCCTTTGTAAAATCTTTTGAGAAAGTTAAAGATTTCAGCAAAAGTTTACTAAAGGGGACCATGCAGGTTTTCTGCTGGGCACCAACCCCACAAAGACATTTACAGCATCATTCGCGTTCTCAAGGAGGTTCAAGTCCAAGAAGCAGAGAGAGATAATTATGGTAAATAAATAAAATGTCCTCGAAAAAATAAATAAATAAATAAATAAATAAATAAATAAATAAATAAATAAAATGTCCTCGAATGTCACGGGTGCTTTCATGGTATTCTAAACAGGATGGAGTAGAGGCATAGAGGTGGAGCAAATAATTTTCATAGAGGTATTAGAAAACTATTTCAAAATGGTTGAAATCAATCTTGAGGGTTGAGTAGGAATCACCAAGCAGAGTGGAAGAGGGGGTGAAGAACCCAGAGATATGAAGTTGCAAGGTGGGTCCTGGTGGTGGTTTGGGTAGGAAAGAGGCCGTAGCACAGATAGACCAGGGAACTGTGAAGAGTCTGCCTGGTGTGTTCCACTAGGAAGTCTAGACTTCTTCCAGTATTCCACAGAGAGTCATGAAAGGGTTTTAAGTTGGGGAACAAGAGTGATCAGATAGTTGTTAGTAAATGATCCCACACTGGCACCGGGTGGAGGATGGTGCTGGTTGAGACCATTGCAGTGCTGATAACACACGATAAGATTCTAAAATACAGCTATGGCAGTGGGGCTAGAAGAAATGACGGGAGAGGAGAGGCAAGAATGAAGTACCATGGTGGATTTGGTCACTGACTGGATGCTATCACATGAAAGTAACGTGTATAAAAATAAATGATGTGCTATTTTTTACTGTTTTGTCTCTAAAACTGTGGCAGAAATGCCACTGACAGGGAGAGTCCCTGTTGCCCCATGAGAGAAATGAGGAACACGGAGGTCAGAGAGCTTGTGTGTGAACCCTGGCTCTTCCATTTTCGAGCTTTGCTACTTTGAGTGAATCATTTAAGCCCTTTGAGCCTCAGTGTTCTTGTCTGCAGAATGGGGAAGTAATGGAATATATTTTACAGAATTACCTGACACACCATAAGCATTCATGTAATATTATTCAAACTAAATATCTTTTGAAAGAGGGCCCAAGAACACTGCCTTATAACTACAAGGCATACGGCTGAGCCATAGGATGCTAGGAAAGAATCGAAGCAACTGGTTGGCCAAGTTAAGAAGCAGCAATTGAAGATGAGTGGCTATTTAGAGCTCATGCATCGTGCAGTCCATAAGATAAACACCACACTCTCTGTGCTCTTTGGTTATAACCACAAACCAAAGGAAAACTCTTCGCATGGGTATAGGGTGAAAACAGCAGCTGGGAACTACGCAGAGCTTTTCGGTCCCACCTGCATGAAAGCTTCACACCCTCTACCTATACTTCACACACATGGGCATCGTCACACAAGGGCACTGTGCTTGGTAAGGACACTGTACAGAGCATTACAAATTCAAATTTAATCAACTTTATATGATTTTTACTTTAAAAATAAAGGTCCTATTTTAATCCAGAATGATCATTGTGTGGTCATTGCATATAGACACAGACACAAGAGAGTGATTTAAAGAAGATATTGTGGATGCCTGCGTGGCTCAGTTATTAAGCGTCTGCCTTTGGCTCAGGTCAGGATCCTGGAGTTCCGGGATCGAGTCCCACATTGGGCTCTCTGCTCGGCTGGGGAGTCTGCTTCTCCCTCAGACCCTCACCCCACTTGTGCTCTCTCTCTCTCAAATAAATAAAATTTTTAAAAAAGAATAAAGAAGATATTGCTTGTGCACTTTCATTTGAATATTTATACATAAACAGCTTTCATGATACATATCAATGAAATTAATGCGACTTGATCAACCCATTAAGGTGAAAATATAAAAGCGTTAGTGCTTATCACGTACTCACTAGGAATCAATTAAATGGTTGATCTTCATAAGACTACATTCTCTAGCCTGCACAAATAATCAATCAGCAAATATGTATTGAATTCACTGTAAGCAAAATGCTATGTCATTGAGGATACAATGATGTGTGAGATGTAATTACAGCCCACATGGAGCCTTTGATATGAAATGTGAGACAGCCGCCCAAGAAGTGATAATTATTTGAGCCAAAGGTAATGTATGCTAAGTACCAAATGACGATGCTGGCCAGAAGTGCTATATAAATTCGGGAGAAAAAATGGCATCCAAGGGTCAGGATGATCAGAAAGCTTTGTCGAGTGTTTAACGTGGACCATGAGCAACGATGAGCAGCTTTTGTATATTTGAAGAGAAGAAAGAAAAAATAATATGTTTGTGGCACCTACTATAATCCTATAATCCCACTCTATTCTAGACAACTATTTATACAAACAAACAAACAAAAAACAAAAACCAGACATGTTAAGACAACCTCATGGGAAGCTGGACTTCTTTCTTCATCACAAGTAATGGTTAATATTCTTGAGTGCTTACCTGTGCTAGGCACTCTGCTAACTGCTTTATCTGAATTGTTTTACCTGATCCTTATGATAATTTAGGAGGGGGGTACTATTAATAATCACTTTCAGAGATGAGCAAAACCAAGGTTTAGAGTTACACAGCTAGACCATGGTGAGACCAGGCAGAACTTCTGATCACTTGGCCCTGCTTCTTGAACCAACAGTATGAACTTACAGAGCTTATTTACAGCACATTGTGCAATGACAAAGTAGTCATTCACTCAGCAATTTATTGACCACCTCTAATATGCCAGACACATGCCAGATACAGGAGATGTAAAGATATGTAAACAAGTCACTGTGCTTACAGTCCAATGGTGAAGACAGAAAAATAAACAGATTCTTAGAATACAGAGTAGGAAGCCACTAACACAGGACGCCGTGGAAGGCTTACTTCTTTAAAGTAAGGAAAAGTGTCAGAGAGGCCTATCTAGAAGAAGAGACCCAGGAGATTGACTTTTAAAGAACAAACAAGGCCTCACCAGGCATACATATGAGAAAGACATCTTAGGAACAGGGAACAGCATGCGCAAGGAAAGAGAGTTGAGAGAGAGTTGATGTGTTTGAGGGAAATACACCATCACTCAAATGGCTGAGGTTATCTAAGCAAACCCAATTCAACCCCCAAGGCCAAGTCATTCAAGCCACTGCTTATCAAGCTCTGAGTTCATAGTGATGTCCTGTAATCAATATAAAAAGTACTAGTTTTACACTATTTTGTGTCAAATCTTCAAAATCTGGTGTGATTTTGCTTTTACAGCACATCTCAATTTGAACTAACCAGTTTCAAGTGCTCAATGGCCACAGAAGGCTGACGGCTTTCATATAGACAGCACAGGTCTGGGTCATTCATGTGTTATATATGTAGGTGTGATTTCATGTCCTAGCTCCACAGTTACATTGAAAGCTGCCTGAGAATTGGAGTTAGAATAAGTTAAAGTTAGAATAAGAAAAACAAGTAAAATTCAAAGAACATAAAATAAAACAATAAAGATAACAGAAGAGAATAATGAAATGGAAACGAGCATATAATAGAAAGGATCAGCAAAGCCAAAACTTAGTCCTTTGAAAAGACTAATAAATTCTGGCAAAAGTGATCAGAAGAGAGAGAGAGAGAGAAGTCACAAAAATATATCATAAATATCATACAGAGCCCATAACAGATTCTACAGACATTGCAAGGATAATAAGATATTACAAACAACTTTATGCCAATAAAATTTAAAATCTAGGTAAGATAAATTCCTAGAGAAATACAACTTTCCAAAACTGACCAAAAAGAAAGAGAAAATGTGAATGGTTCCATTACAGAAAAAGAATCCACAGTTTAAGAAAATCCCAGGCCCAGACAGTGCCACTTGAAAGGAAGAAATCATATCAATCTCCTTAAATGCTACATGAAAGTAGAAAAGGCAACATCCCCAAACTCATCCTGTGAGCCTAACATGATGTTGATATCAAAGCACAGCAAGGACATTGCAAGAAGGAAAATTAAAAGCCAATCTAGTCATGACCAAGATATAAAAATCTCAAACAGATGATTAGCAAAGAAAATCTAGAGCTATTTTGAGAAAATAATACATCACAAACAAGTAGGATTATTTTAAGAATGGAAAATTGGTTGAACATTTGAAAAGTCAACCACAGTTAATTCTTCACATTTACAGAAAAAAGAAGGAGAAAATGTTTCATAAAAGCCAATATCCATTTGTAGTTTAAAATTCATATGAAATTCTGGAAAACAGTATGGGAGTTCCTCACAAAGTTGAAAATAAAGCTACACTACGACCCAGCAATTGCACTACTGGATATTTGCCCAAAGGATACAAATGTAGTGATCCAAAGGGGCACCTACACCCCAATGTTTATAGCAGCATGTCCACAATAGCCAAACTGTGGAAAGAGCCTAGATCTCCATCAACAGATGAATGGATAAAGAAGATGTGATATATATATATATATACATACAATGGAATATTATATATATTCCATATATATATGTTCCATATACAATGTATATACAATGGAACATATATATATGTGTATATATACAATGGAATATCACTCACTCATCAAAAAAAAAAAAGAAAAAATGTCCTTTGCAATGACGTGGATGGAATGAGAGGGTATTATGCTGAGTGAAATAAGTCAATCAGAGAAAGACAACTATCATATAATCTCACTTATATGTGGAATTTAAGAAACAAAACAGAGGATCATAGGGGAAGGGAGGGAAAAATCAAACAAGATGATATCAGAGATGGAGACAAACCATAAAAGACTCTTAATCATAGGAAACAAACTGAGGGTTGCTGGAGGGGAAGTGGGTGGGGAGATGGGGTAACTGGGGGATGGGCATTAAGGAGGGCACGGGATGTAATGAGCAGTGGGTGTTATATAAGACTAATGAGTCACAGAACTCTACCTCTGAAACTAATAACACACTCTATGTTAATTAATTGCATTTAAATAAAGAAAAATTCTTAGTAAAATGGGAAGAAAGGGAAACTTTCTCAAACTGGTAAAACAATTCTATGAAAAAAAATGTGGAAGACAAAATCTTTCCCTTTGTAATCACACACAAGACAGAAGTGCCCGGTATTACTACTTTTGTTACATCTTGCACTGGATATTTTAACTGATGCAATAGGGCAAGGAAAATTAATAAGAATCTGATCATCAGAAAGACAAAAATAAAGTTGTCATTGTTTACAAACAATCAGATTTAGTGTGTAGAAAATAGGAACAATCTGCTGATAAATTATTAGAATTATTAATAGAGCAAGATTACTCAATAAAAGATCAATACACAAAATCAATTTTATTTCTTTATGCCAAAAACAATTAGGAAATTTAAAGTTTTCAAAAGACAATACTTATAACAGCATGAAAACGTAAAATATCTAGAAATGAATCTAATACACATATGTATAGATGTATGCAGACATATGTTTACACGTGCATACATATGCAAGACATCACTGAAAAAATTTTGAAGCCTTAAAACAATGGATGAATATACTACACTCAAGAATTGGAAGACTCAGTACTGTAACAATGTTATTTCCCTCAAATAAATGGATCCATGGAATCTAAATAAAAGCAATTTAAAAAGCCCTACAAGGTGTTTTGTGACCTTGATAACATGATTTATAAATGTCTATGAAAATGCTGCAAAGGTAAATATTTTGAAGCATCCTCGAGTTTTACATTTCTCCTTTCCATTCCATTCAGTCCTTTCCATTCACTTTGGACATTGGCCTAATATATTCCACACAAAATAAAAGAGGCTCTACTTGATATGAAAGAATCATCCCAACGGGTAGCCTAAGCTTACATTTGGGGGCCCCAAAAGAAAAATAAGCGCCAAGAAATTGACCCCCTGACCTATACTTTCCAAATGAGTGGCTCTCCAGTGGAGGGCTCCCACACACAATTTCCGTGGCACTTGTGGTGTGATTTAGAGTCTGAGAAAGTCATTGCCTTCTAAAAAGCAGTCTCCCCTTTTCTACCTGTTCCTGAATCTTTCTGTGCTGGAGATGTCAAGCCTGAGCCAACTTGATTCAAATGCCTTAATAGGCATGATGGTGGTAATACTACCTCCCCAAAGACAAAAGGACACAAAAAGGGAAAGCAGGGGAAGTCTATAAAACAGAGTGAGATGCAACCCACTACAGACCTTAGCCACAGTCTGTTCCTGCCACCCACACCAGAAGAGAAAGATCTGGGCTGCCTACTTCATGCTTTACCAGTAGTTTCTAATCGCTGTAGGATGAGCTGTCTCTGAACAGATCCAAACCTTATAGGGCAGATGACTTTTCCCCTGGCTATTCATATCACAACTATTTGTTAATGCCTAGATGTGGCATTTCTAATTATTTTGTTTCTGGCTTTGTTTCTGATTTGAAGCTTCCAGTCAATTAATAATATTGTCACACTCAGTCCACAGGACAACAAGGCCGAGGAGTTGACCTCAAACCCTGCCTATTCTCACCTTCCCCCACATTGGCATTTGTAAGCTAATCCTTGCAAGGCAACTGGTAAGAACATGGGGGAAGACTCTCTTCAAAAAAGTATATGTGAGGAGAGGAATTTGGGTTGTTTTTATGGCGATTTGTGGCCAGGGATGGGGACTGCTCTTTTGCCCCCCCCCCCCGATGTGTTTTCCTTCTGCTTGGCGATGTACCAAACAATAGGAGGGGTTGTGAATTTCTGGTTATGGGAAAGGCTGGACCTGGCAGTTGACCGCAGAGCTGATAGGTAGTTGGGTGGCGGTTGGGGGGGGCATTCTAGTTCCCTTCAGTATTATTTTGAATCTGTCCATCTTTCACAAATTGCCAAGCTGAGCAATGCCTAAGCCATCACAAAAACCAATGCTATGTTCCAACTATATGAAATCAGCATCTTCAGGGTGTATGATGTGAAGTATGCACTGTTCATACAGCTCTTTGAAGAAATCACATGACACAGTTTGAAAGACTCCATAACAGTCCATCAAACATTTCCCTAGTGACAGTAAAAGGATTTCAAAGTTAAGTAAACTGCCTACTCCATAATTATGTCTAAGAAAGAGAGCCTCGTTTTCCGCCATTTGCAGCGATACAGTGGAATTCAGCATTTCTGACTACTGATTGTGCTCCTAATATTAGTTGTTCCCAAAGTGAAAACAGTTTCTTAAAAGAACGTTATAGAGCCATGCCTACTGTAGCCCAAACTGGAAGATATTTAGCAGCATTCTCTTGATTTTTACACAGACAGATGCCAAAAACTTTCCCGTTGCCTCCTACTTGTGAATGGTCTTATTATCCTCACTGATTAATTTATGTGGCTAATTACCAAACTCCACTTCAGTTTGAGAAACGTAGACTCATTTTTTAATATTAATAAGGGGAGGATGAAATAGATACACTTGAAACAAAAAAAGTGTTTGAGGCTTGAGTGGTTAGCAACCACAGTTCACGACTTTTCTCAATCTACACTGGCTTACAATTAATATTCTCTGACAAAGGAAGGCAACAGGGACTATATTTTCATACAGTGATCTGGTCCTTTATGACGCAGGTTTACTATCAAGCTTCTTCAACCAATCACATCTTTCCCAAGCAAAATGCTTTTGGGTTGGTAGTTAGCAAACCCATTTTCAAGATGTAACAAAATTGCCTGCTTTTCTTGTTAAAGAGATAGGGCTAAATTGCCTTGCTGTATAACTAGGAAGTGAAGGGGAGAAGCGTGTCCTGCCAGGCGACTTCGTAATACTCCTAGGAATCAAGATCAAATCCTGGCCCAGAGAGACCAAAACCCAGGCCAAACCGGCCACAGCTTGACATCCAGAGCCGAAGCAGAGAGCACCTTAGTTTTAAAGAAGTGTTCTGAAAGTCTCCTAAATCGCCTGAAACCCCATTTTTTTTCTGCCTCAGAAGATTAAGCGTTGTGTCAGTTCCTATCGCAAAGTAGAATCTCTGCTTCCAAGAAGTCAGGTTATTTCAAGCCTGCTGCCATTGCCTTGTTGTGTGTCCAACCCTGAAAGCAAAATTTCTCTAAGAATTATCTTATAAGAACCCTTGCACTCCTGTTATTCTTTGCAGACTATTTCATTATTCTATTTAAGTCCTTACTCCATTGACTACCCTAGTGTAGCCCAACAGCACCATGAGGAAACTGCTAAATTCTTTCTACACCACTCAGGATAAAGTGGTGCAATTTCTCCTTTGGGTTGAGTTATGGGCTAACTAAAAAGTTTAAATCCACCCTTTGCTTACTTTAATAAAATATCTTAAGTCTCTGTAGACAACAGAGAATAAAATCAATGAATTATTCAAGGGCTATTTGTCAGTTTCTAGATTAACCTGACCCTTCGGGGCTTTTTGTGTTTTTGGTTTTGTTGGTGGTGGTGGTGGTGTTTACTTTTTTAAAGAGCATCTCTTATTTTGGTTATTTTAAGAATCCTTTAAAAATGGGCAAAAGCTCTAACTTGAAAGTATTTGATTCTCTTCCAGAACAACAAATTCAGGAATCTCCTAAAAAAGCAATGGCTATAATTCAGGCACTAATATGATTACACTAAAATGGACAAATTCCACTGTGCTTCTCAGAGAAACTCTACCATGTTGACTGGTTGACATAACCAAACTTCCTTAAAAAAAAAAAAGAAAAGAAAAGAAAGAAAAGAAAAGGAAAAAAAAGAACCATATCGATCACATTCACCACTGTGGCCTGGACACCTGACTTAGCTCAGGTCCTGACACACAGCTGGGCCGTACATAAAATTAAGGACAAATTTTATACTGGGTTCCTGATAATCATCAGGGGCTGGGGCTGCACCAGTGAAGGTAACACACAATTGATCCCAAACCAAAGTTCTCCTCTAAAATTCTTTGGTGGTACAGTAAGGACAATTCCATGTAACTACATGAACGCATATCCCGGAAGAAATGAGATTGGAATAACTAACCACACACCATCTCACTGGGACCAATAGCACTTATTCCTTTATGTTTTCAGTGTATGGAGGTGTGTGTGCATGCGCTTTCTCCCCGCAAAGGTTTAGAACTCTCTCATTGCCGTTTTACCTGTAGATCAGGCACTTTCTCACTTGAGATCATAACAAATGATGATGTGATACTATTTAATAAACAAACCATAATGCAACCATGTAAATCCCAAGAACAGGGCCAAACACCATGGTGTTCCTCCAACACTTAACTGCGATTTGCTCCACGACTAAATACAAGGCATCTAAGCCAGCTAAGTGGCTTGCCCGTGCGGTTCTGCCCAGATGACATCATCATTTGGCTTTCCCAAAAGCACCTCTTTTGCTCTGGCTTTTTTGGCTTCTTTCCATGTAAACACAGCTTGATTAATGCTGCAGGAGGACTGTGAATCACGTATTCCACTCTTGTATGGGAAGTCAGAATGTCAATTTTTCCTCGTCTTGAGCACAGAGCATTGGGATATTTAATGTGGCATCCATAGCAACAGCATGGAAACCACCTGGGTGCCTCAGTGCCACCTTCACAACACATTTCATGTAAGAGCAGCTGATGCATCACCCACGGGAAGACCTGCACCTCAACACGAAGCTGCATTCATGGATCTGACCATTATGGCCAGATCACAAGCACATGACTAGGCTGCCCTTTGATGCTGAGTCAAGAGGAATAAAAATAAATAAACAAAAGTCCTCGCTGTGCCTCCAAGAGAATAAATGGGATTTTGACCATAGAGTCATAGATGTTCAGGACTGATTGGATCCTGGGTGGAACCTTGTCCTCCTCGGGTACCTTTTCCCACCCCAGCCTCCAGCCGGCAAACCCTTTGAACATATCTGATGGCTAAATCAAGTAAATTCAGGCAAGCTGAAAGCAAAATCTCTCCCAGCAGAAAGAAGAATACCATAGATGTCAATCTTTATAACCCTTTAACAAAAACAGTTCAACTGTTGTTAACAGTCGAGAAGTGACTTGGAAGAACTAGTGCTGGTAGCTCTCAAGAGCATCCCAGGGCCATGCTGGGTCTAATTGCAACAGGTGAAATGCCTTAGACCGTCAGCTTTAAATGGTTAACTTGCGGGTGTGGGATGGTTATGTAGACTCAGTTGTTGGGTAACAAATATTCCTAAAACAATGAATTGCTTCTCTGTGATGACTAACAGCACAGCCTCCAAAAGTGGAACATGACAAGTGTTAAAATAGCAAACTGATATGTGTTTAGTATGGGTTCCTCCCTGCTTTGCAAAATTAGGAAACTATAAAGCATTGAGAGGAGACTTGCTTCTTCATTCCTCCTGCATTACATCCAAAAAAATATTTGAACATTGCAGGCATGCACCACATTTCATGAAATTTTTCCAAAGAACCGTATCGTTTTCCATTTTGATAAAGCCAGGAAAGGAGGTGGGGTTTTTACCTTGACCCTTGAGGTCATTTAAACGAAAACTACTCAAAACAGTCCAAGGGAGGAAGTGAATTTTCATGTCAAATCCAGGGTTGGTATCTTTCTAATGAGATCTACACCCAAGCGTGCGTAAACAACACGAAAAGGTAATGAGCAAATGTTCCTAAGTTAGCAAACCATTTTAATTCTTTTAAAGGGCCTGAAAATTTTTATAGCCCTCATCCAGCAGTACACACACACACACACACACACACACACACACACACACACACATACACACACACTCCACTAAGAGTCTAGGAATAGGTCATTCAGAGGAAGGATTTTAGTGATCTGGACAAATCAATTTAGAGTCCACAGGCTTCTAAAGAATTCATAAAACAGCCTTGGAACCCTGAGTCACCAATCTAGCAAGATAGAATTTGCGTGAAAGTTCGGGTATCAAATGAGTGGCGATGGCAGCAACCACCACCCCACCCATTCCAGAAGCAAAGAGGCAGCATGGAACCCATGGAACTTTCAGGAATCCACAATCACACCCTTAGAATTGTTTGTGCTCCCTCAATTTTTTCAGGGTGTTCATTGCCCTGGGTCCTGCTTTACAGATAAAGCAGCTAGAAGGTTCCATCATCTTGTGCAAGACCCCAGAAATACCGCCCCCCACATCGCTGCATAACATCTATTTCTGTTGCCCTGCTGTGGCACAGTTACAGTGATTTCATGGATGCACCCAAAGTCTTTTCCTGCACCAAATTCCAAACTCAGAGTAAAAAAATAAAAGTACTGTAGTTCTTAGTATTTGATGTTGGTAAGTAGAATTTCTGAGGTTCACAAGCTGAGTATAGGTGAAGATCTTTGGCTTCTGCTTCCATGGGCAATTTGTAAGGAGCTGCTAATGTAGAAAAGTGAAACTTGAAATAATTGAGATATGAATTTGTTTAGAACAGAAAGATTTCAATGTCACTCTAGCCAGTTGCTGTTTAGCGATAGTAATCCACTGGGTGTTATTTTATTACTCTAACAACAGCATTCATAGATTGTGAAGAAATGAGGATGCCCTCATTCACTCTCAATATTTAGAGTCTCAGTCTTACTTGAAATTCCCAAGAAAGACCCAAGGACCAGAGCATAAGTTTTTTTTTTTTTCCTCAAAAAGATATGTTCATTGGGAAATACAATTAAAGCAAATTAAGATACTTTCCACATTTTATTTGAAATTTCGTCTTTTTCTTATGCACTAAAACCATTACATAATTTGATTGGAGTTTTCAGAAACTTGGAAAGTCTAAGAACTCACCTTCTCTGATGAGTTCAGGTACTTACTTTCCCCATTTGTATACTGGTTTATTAATGAATTCTCTAAACTTTCCAGGTCAGAGTCAATGATTCTAAAGTCATAGAGTGCATCATATTACTTAGGTTTGGTCAGGCTGCACATAACAAATTAATTCATAAGCAATAGTGACTTTTAAAAAGACACAAATTTATTTTTCTCTCACCTAGAAACTAGGTCCACAAGTAAGCAGTCAGAGGCTGGTGCACAACAACCATCAGTGTCTCAACCTCCTTTTATTTTGCTCCTCTACAATTTTAGCACTTTGCCAAATGGCCTAAAATGGCTGTCAAGCACCAGCCTTTCCATCTGCCTCTCAGCCAGAAGACATGAGGAACTAGGAGAAAGGACCCTGGCACTTCCTCTCAGGATTCATTATCTAGAACTTAGACAGACAGCCACATAAAGTTGCAAGGGAAGCTGGGAAATATTTTTTTTTAGATTTTATTTATTTATTTGAGAGAGAGAATGAGATAGAGAGAGAGCATGAGAGGGGGGAGGGTCCGAGGGAGAAGCAGACTCCCTGCTGAGCAGGGAATCCAATGCGGGACTCGATCCCGGGACTCCAGGATCATGACCTGAGCCGAAGGCAAGTCGCTCAACCAACTGAGCCACTCAGGCGCCCGGAAATATAGTCTTTATACTGGATGGCCACATATAAGGCTAAAACTGGGCATTCTGATTTGGAGAAGTGAAGAGAAAACCATTTTTTAAAAAGACAACAGCAATCTCTGCCACCGGTATTGAATATGTGAAGAGCTCATAGCTAAACCTTTTTTCTTAAAATATTAAAGGTATGTTTATTTCAAAGATAATGTCAGAGAATTTAATGTATGAATAATGTAAATATATAAATGATTAATAATGTATACATATATAAAAATTAAATCATAATATATAAGCCACTGGTGTATATCATTGTATCACTGTGGCATATTCTCACTTACCCGATTACTACAGCTAAGAATTTAAATACAAATAAAATTCTTCCTTTTATAGTGAGAGTTTAGAATAATAGGAAGAAAATACAAATGTAAAGTAAAATAGGAAAGAGACAGACTTTGTAATTAGTAAAGTAGGTTTAGCTATAAAAGGATTATGGACTTGAGTCTGACCTGAGTCCCGGCCTTGGCCTTGCCACTTACTTGCTCTGTGACTTTGGGCAAGTCATTCAACCTCTCTGATCCTGGTTCATTGTCTATGAAATGGAAATATGTGATGGGCCCAGGGAGCATCCAAGTCCCTGATTAGTGGGCTGGATAAAGTGCTTCCAAGAAAGTACTGAACCCAGGCTCTGGAACAAGGGGGGCAGAGGGGCAGAGAAGGCAGCAGCGACAAAGTACAAAGTAGCCAAACAAGACAGAATAGAGACCATAAATGGGGTGGAGAGAGGAGTTTGTCAAATTGTCTATGAGGCCCCGCCATACGACCTTGAAGAAATTATTTATCATACATGTTGAGACTTCTTCTTTTGAATCTATCCCTGTCTCTTTATATCAAGGCCCATAAATTTTCATATGTGTGGTTGAAGGAAAGTGACATTCCACGCAGCCTAGTGAATATTCCTGTGACTGGTTTTACCATAATTTCTAAACTAAAATAATTACAAGACCAGAGAGAATCCTCTGTCAGAACAAAACTGGGTTAGGGGCGCCTGGGTGGCTCAGTAGGTTGAGCGTCTGACTCTTGGTTTCAGCTCAGGTCATGATCTCAGGGTCGTGAGATTGAGCCCCACATGAGGCTCCGCATGGGATGCGGCATCTGCTTGGGATTCTCTCTCTCTCTCCCTCTCTTTCTGCCCCTCCTCTGCTGCTTGCTCTCCCTCCCTCCCTCTCTCTCTCTCTAAAAATTAAAATTTTTTAAAAAGGCAAAAAAAAAAACTGGGTTAGAACTAAACACGTGGTTTTGTGCTTCTTTCTAAACATTATTGGCACTTTTAAGTACAAAAATAAATGCTTCAAAGACAAATATTCAAAAATTGGGGAATGGATTAAGGCAGTATGTGATGATCAAATGCAAGTGTACGTGGAACCCATCACCGAGCCAACCATCTCTGCTCATGCAATGTCCGTGTGGACCAGGTGAGAGCTAGTCCACAAAGCAATCGTGATGAACCTGGGTTTGCTTCTTGGTTTTTTTCCAGAGTTTCAAGATTTCCTCTGTTATCGCTAGTCTTTGAGTCAGAGAGCTCAGTCTCTGTGGTTGAATCATGATGACCTCATTTTCTGTGCACATACAACCAACAAGGAGAACAGAATAGAAGTATTCCTTCAAAGATAGAAAGAAGCAGAATCCATTTTGAAAGAGAATCGATGATTAATAGGCCTTCTCTTTCCTTTCTAGCACAAATCAAATATTGATTAGGCACCTGTCCTATACTAGACACCGAGCCAAGACTGAAGATATAAAGAGACTTCCAGCCCTTAAGGTGCTCGTCGCTGGACTAGAAGAGGCCCCTCCGTGAGTGAACTGGAAACATGGTAGGCAGTATTATGATGGAGAGGACAGCTCTAATGCTATCATGAAGTGTGAGTAATCTGAGGCTTACCTTCTGCACTTACTTCCAAGATGCACAGGCTTCCGGAGCCTTGTTTTCTCGTCTGTAAAATGGGATAGTAAGAATACGTATAGGTTTGCTTCACTGTCTGCAGCAGGACGAGAATGCGATATTTGTTGGCATGTGTATTGTTATTGGTGTCACGGATGATATTATTATTAATGTTATTGATCTAGAAAGATCCAGAAGGAAAGACTTGCGATTACAGCGTACCCTTGAGTTATGTGCTATTACTAAGGAGCGGAGCATCTCTTTAACTGTGACTGTTTGACCACAGAGGACCGACCCCAAAAAAGCTTGAAGGTCAGGAGGTTGCAGAGCTGGTGGCTACTGCATCAACACAGGCTTGGCATTAAATCAAAAGAATAAAAAGTTTGAGAATCCTCCTTAAATAAAGGTCTCACAATTCGTTTTGTGTTGGGGAGAAGAAGAGGTGGAGATTGCTATGATGGTCTTTTTCTTGTTCTACCCCCAAACCTCTGGTCCATGTGAGCCTCTGGATTTCTAAATATAACTTTGAGAAAACTAATCACACATTTTCGATACAGATGAATTACTTAGTTTCCGTATTAATCGCATTGAGCTAGTTAACATTTAATCCTGCACCTTGACCACAAACAGCACTAGAAGCAATGCCACAGAAAACAGTTTTCCTCTGAAAATTGTGGGGGAGATTTTTCTGCCCAATGGCAAGGAATAGGAAGTCTATATTTATAGACAAGCCTATTCAATAACTCAATTTTTCAGAGACTGGTGTTCCTTCTTATAAGGAAGTCAGTTGCTGTTCTCAGAGCTGCTCAGATGGAATGGTTTTTTTTTGTCATGTTAAAAGTATGAGTCAGTATTTCACCCACAATAGCCACATTTCAAAACCAGCATGCAGCTTTTAAGGAGCAGCTAGGAATTCAAAAGTCCAGTCCCCAAACTCAAGACTGACCACCTTTGTAAGTTTACAGCTAATTAACTCAAGAACTTGAAACATGCATTGAAATATACGAACATTTAAGAGGCTTTAAAAGTATTTGCTACTGGGTCTCTCAGGCACCTCTCCTCTTCCTCCCCACCCACCCTCAAACCCCCACCAACCTCCTACCCTGGCAAATTTCTACTCATCAGAACACTAACTTCGCTGGGGATGCTCGATGTGGTGGGCTGCTGAGTCATCCCCGGGAGCTTCGGAATGTGTGTGTGTGTGTGTGTGTGTGTGTGTGTGTGTGTGTGTGTATTTGATATGTGTAAGCACAGACTCTAAGATGCTTGTAGTGGAAAGTGACTCAGAGAGGCAAAGAGGGAAAACGGCCACTTACCAGCTTTTTCTAAAAATGTCTAAGTATTCTGCACACACAATTAGCCCACAAACCACCACCGCCATCATCATCATTATCAATGACTGAAGACAGTCCCCAGCTTTGATCCGAATTTCTGAGGATGCACACTGTCCTTTTCTTCACTCATCTGTTTATAATCAAGCAACTACCTGAGGTCAGGTGCTGGGTGGGCTAGGGGATGGAGATGCTCTTTCAAACATGGTTCCTGCCCTCCGGGTGCTTTTGTCCCATTGGACGAGGCCGTTATTAACCAAATTGTCAGACAAGTAAGTATCACACTGCAATTGTAATGGAACAAAGCAGAGGAAGGTGTTGCTATGGAAACCTAAAAAGAAGGCTTTGACTAAAGAAGGTTGATGATGACTCCCCTGAGGATTTGATGCCTACCTGAAGGATGAGTAGGGTTTAAAGGAGGGAGAGGAGAAGATGACCAGAGCAAAGGCTCCATGATGAGAGCAAGAGGTGGGAAGGAGGGAAAGAGAAAAGGGGGAAAGTGATAGGAGATGAAGTTGAAGAAGTGGGTGCAGACCACATAGGGCCTGATGGTCCCATCTGTTTGTCCTTTACGTAATAGCAATGAGGAACCCCTGAAAGTTTCAAGCACATGTGTAGCCTGATCAGAGTTGGGTTTAGAAAACATTGTTCTGGCTCCGATATAGAAAAGGTTAAGAAAGAGAGGGCAGAAGGAAGATTAGATGTAATAAATGGCTCTTAAGAGGCTATTGTGGTTTCTTTGCTGCTTCTTGTGACTTTGACTCATCTATTCATTCTCTATATTTTTATTGAGCACTTACTATGTGCCAGACATTGTACTAGGCCTTTGCTCAAAAGCAGAAGCTCAACCTGATGCAGTTTAACTTTAAGGACTGTCCCACGTATCCCAGTTTTACATGTACAAAATTATTAGGTCAGACAAGGGAAGAGTTGGATGGGTTTCTCTGGTCCAAAACCCCTTTATGAAGACAACGCTCAGAGGCATAGCAAGGATTTTATATGATTTAAAGAGGGAAAGTAGAGGTAAGATTCTAGGCATGCATCCACTGATACTTGTCACTGATGTGCCACGTTATTTTTTAAGAGATGAACCTTGACAACTGAAATTGAGAATAATGGTCCTCAAACTTCTGGATTCTCCTAGGCATTACAGCACAGCCTTGGGCCACCCTCCCATGAATTCACAGTTGCCAAAATTAAATTATCATTTCTTTAAGGTATGATACTTCCACCCAGTAGATTTTAAAAATTTATCATGCTTTATCGAAGTAGTACATGCGCATTGTTTCAAAAGTTAAATATAACTATAAACCCTAGAAAAAGAAACATCATCTTTTGCCCCAATCCTTTCAAGGCTGAGTTCCATTTCCTGGAGGCAATCACTTAAAATTTTGCAAATTCATTTGCTGTTAGTTCTAGTAGTCACCTTCATTTCATAACACATTGTCATCTCTAGCTTTTTCGTTTTTAGTCATCACCTGTTTTGACCTATTTGTCCTATTCTGAAAAGATTTTTCCTTACAAATCCACCCTCCTTCCCCTCTCTCATCCTTCCAAGGAAGTCACATTATAATTTTGGTTAAATCAGAATTTAGTGTTTACCTCATTCCTATGCAAAAATTTTCAAAGTTGAACCATAGGATGCACTACAATGGCATTTTCTTTCCTATTCAAGTTTTCCTTTTTCCTGGAGTTAGTTGTTGCCTTGTACTTCAATTGCTTAGTTTTCTATGAACCTGCTCTAAACCTGAGCTGTCCCAGAGAATACCAAAATTTCTCGCATGATCTTCAAACTCGTATGAGTTTCATTTGGGGGGAGACATTCCTCTGGGGGTACACAGTCTTCCTGTTCCAGTCTGAAGACTCTCTGACTGCCCCACAGCTGACATCCTGGCAAGTCCCCTGGGTGGTTCCTTCCCCTCTTGGGTTGGTCCCTCTCTCCTGGTTCCCAGGCCTTTCTCTCTTGAGGTATCCTCATTTTGCTTGCTGAGCATCGCCTCCAGGAACCCTATGGGGTGGGGAGAGTAACCTTTTTGAGAACCTGCCTATCTGAAAATATCTCTGTAATATTTGCACATTACAACTTACAATTTAGAAAGACCCCTCATAATTATCACCACATTTCATCCCCACTGAAAAAATCTTCCCACTCCATTTTACATGCTGAGACAGGTGAAACAACACCCCAAATCCCATGGCTCCTCCACGAGGACGGTCGTGTCTGCCAACGCCTCTGTGAACAGCAAAGGGCAACTCATAGAGTGGAAGCGCACAGCGGAGGCTAACAGAGCGGATGGATTTAATAAATTCATTAAGAAGTGGCATTGTCCTTTGATATTATTTCTTCATAAGACTTTATATGAGATTATTTCTTTATAAGACTCTATCAGCAACATGAAGGTGTGCGATTAAGGATTTGATCTCGTATTCTTAAAAATGTTCGCAGTCCAACAGTATTGAGGCAAAATTGTTTCGGAAAAGGCAGTTTTGTGAGCAAATTATGGAATGATCGGTGATGTTGGTATGGCCCATGCCAATCTTCTTTTCCCACTGCCCCCTCCCCATCAGAGCCCCCCACTTCTGTCCCGCTCTCTTTGATTTCTCATGTCTGAATCAATGCTCGGGTTTAGAATGACTTGAAAGCAGATGTCCTGAGCAAAGGTACCAAGGGGAAGAAATGTCACAGAGCAGCCACACAAAAGCACATGTCTGAAAGGATGAACAGATGGCACCGAGTGTCCCTTAACTCCATGGTGAGGACGCTTGGCAACAGCAAGTACGCTGACAAAATTGGAGTTGGTTTCGCTGCTCCCTCCTTTGACGATGACAACAAAACGAAGATCTCCATTGTGTATCTGTTTATGCCTTGGCTCCAGGAATTTCAACAACTGCTTCCTTTGAAAAGTGGGAAGTATTTTCCACGATTTAGACTAACTGCCCATCTAATTTTCTTGGGGGGTGTGGAAATTTAAAATCCAGTTGTAGCTGACAGGATGAGCATTCTTTCTCCCACTTTAAATGGCCGTCACGGAGTCCTAATCTGTCACAGCCTGAAAGAACCTTACCCATCACCCGGAACACCCCACCTTTGACACACAAGGAAGCCAGGGCCCAGAGAAGCAAGTGTTACCCAGGGCCACACACCTGGGGGGGGGGGTGCGGCGCTCAGTGTCAGGACCTGAACTCGGGGTCAGAGTTCTCTCTCTGAGTCCTTAGTTGTTGTAATGGCTTCTTCCCAGACAAAGAACTTTTAAATAGCAATAAAATAACATTGTGGTAAAAAAAAAAAAAAAAAAAAAGAATGACTGCAATTCAAATGTGTCATCAGAGAATCAAGGCTATAAGTGAAATAAAACGAACTATTGGCTCTTCTCTTTTCCTCTTTAAAAAGCTCTTTTGAATTTCCCCCCAATCACCAGTCTCTGCCTTCCTTCTTCGCCTCACCTCTGTGGACCTGGCCCTGTCTGTTGGCTGGTCCACTGTCATGCTCTCTTCTGATGCGGCACTCACACCGCCGTCCCTGCAAAAGCAATTTTAGTTTACATCAAGAAAAGGCCAGATATGGTGAACAGAATATCAGGAGCACGCCGCAAGCACCTGCTAATGCAAGCCTCAGAAACAATTTAATTCCACGTTAAGGAGAGCCTTGCAGCTGAGCCAGTCACCGAACAAGAAGAGGCATGCGGCACATAGCTGTTTCACAATGTCCCGGCTCTGATACCGAATCTCGTGGCATTCTCCTCCTCTCGACACCAGGCCCGAGACCCCTTAAGGGATGTTGCCATGGCTGCAATTTTTGCAAATACCAAATAAACGGTGATTGAAGTATATGTCAAGCTCTGTCACCAAAACAAAAGTGTTTGTGTGTGTTTCGCCATGTGCGACCTTGTTACTACACTTTTTTGTCTATTCAAATTTTGAGTTTTGCAATGAGTTTACTTGAATATGATTTGTTCGACTTTTGCAACAAAAAGAAACCATAACTCCAGAGAAGACCAAAATGATGCCTGCCAGGGTGACTCTCCTTAAACAGGTTTATTTCTTTTTAAATCACAAAAGCACAAAGGACCCAGAGTCTCTGATAATGAACGTAATATATGATTGCCATAAAAAGTTCACTCTCCTTTCAATTTCAATTTACCCCACTATAAATCAGTGATCCACTTAATCAAATATTCTTCCACTTTAATTGTTTTATCTTGCTTTTATGTTAAATCTCACTGAGTTACTGCTGGTACCAGTCTTCACATTATAGAAAAAATGTCAGTTGTTGGCCCATAATTAGTCTAAAACTCAAACATGGGTTCTGAACATTAACCAGATTGGAGGAAGCCCTCACAATCTCACTGGACCAGCAAGACAAATCCAAGCCAGAAAGTAAACCAGGATTAGTCAAGCTAGCCATCCATCTGCTGTCAAAATACGGAGTATGGGCCCCGGCTTTCAAACTAACTGGAATTTTTTTTTTCATAAATGTCTTCCATTATTATCTAACAGGGCATTAAAACTCTATTCGGTTGTCTCTTAAATTCTCCAGCCTGAAACTGCCCGTTTAAGAATTGCAGATGCTTGCCTGGACTAGCCCAGCGGTTCCCATGAGAAAATATATCAGCACAATGTACTGAGTAAGGCCACAGTCAGACTGCAGTGTTTGTGATGAAGGGCACTTCCTGGGTATTGTACACAACAAGAACTGTCCCTAGTGGGTAATCCGGTTCTGTAAACAAGGAGGGAAAAAAATGAATTCCATGTTATTGATTGATAAACCCCTTTCCGACAAGGTGCACAGGGACAGCCCCATAGAAGTATTGTTGAATGTGACACAGACCGCAAGGGCCCCGGTCAAATGCTATTTGAGCATGTGTCACTTGTCCTTCACACAGATCCCTGATATAATTTTTTAAGTTAAAAATTCTAAAACTCTTTTTTAAATAAACTGAGAATGAGGATATATCCAAACCAGGCCATCTGCTTTACCCAGTACATGTAAATATTTCCAGAGCAAAGAACTCCTCTGGAGTTTTGTGTCCTTGTTTTGAATTTCAGAGATGAGTATTAGAAAGTAGAAGTTATTTGGGGGCTAATGGAACCAGATGCTGTTTACAAGGTTTTCTTATAAATATCTATATTTTAAAGTAATTATTTATATCTCCTGACTTGTTTTATACAGGACTTGGGCACATGTAAAAATGAACACTGTTTTCACTGTAATAACCATCTAGCTCAAAAATATATATATGTTTTTTCATATTAAAGAAAAGCCAAACAATTTTTCTTAAACTCTGAGAATGAAAAAGAGCCTAAACTCAGCCAGGAAATGTTAACTCCGCTTCAAGCATAGCTACAAGTGTTCATCAGTGTCAAAATGTATTTTTTTAAGGATTTTTTACAAAGGTGAAAAACAAATCGATTGTTCAAATGATAGCTGAGTGAGTGCTAAGATATCAAAATGTTTAGAAAGAACTTGAAGGGTCATGAGAAACCTATTCACCAATAGACCTCACTTATGCAACTGTTTGTAAACTGTTGTGATGGGTTATTGTAACTATTTCTATTTTCAAACGTATCACATTAGACAGGAACGGTGAAATAATATCTATTAAATACATAGATATAATTATCACAACAGGGACACCTGGGTGGCTCAGTTGGTGAAGCGTCTGCCTTCGGCTCAGGTCATGATCCCACAATCCTGGGATCAAGTCCCGCATCTGACTCCTGGCTCATTGGGAAGCCTGCTTCTCCCTCTCCCACTCCCCCTGCTAGTGTTCCCCCTCCCCTGACAAATAAATAAAATCTTTTAAAAAAATTATCACAACAGAGAGAATCTAGGAGGGGAAAAAAATCCCATTAAATAAAAAGCCTTTATACAGGACATTATTCACATTTCTGCAAATGGAATATTCTGGGTAACTGCCATATATTATATTATTTGAGTAACTTTAGGAAGGATTAATTCCCAAGCTCTGTCCTCTACAATATTTTTTCCGAGCTGAAATTGGGCTTTAAAACAAAACGTCAGCAATGCGAGCTGACTATTCAAGTTACGGGTCCAGAAACTTCGAGTGCAGGCAGTTAAAAGTGATTTAAGAAATGCAAAATCATGCTTGCACAAACGTGGATGTGAAACTTGTAAATTGATATATCAAAACCCCAACTGGAATATAGCAATTTGTCTCTCTTTGCCTGCTCTGGTGTATCCCTTCAGCTGCCTGCCAGATAATATACTGATTGTAACTTTCCTAATTTACGGAGCCTGTAAGTCTAATCTCCTGGGCCAGCCTAAAGGGCTTCTTCATCCATTGAAATGCCAGAATAATTGAAATTGTCTTCGGCAGACAGTCAGGCAATAATGAATATTCTCTCTGCTGATTGCATGCCAAGGTTACACATAGGACCACAAAACAGAAGAGATCCCCAAGCCAAGCCTCCCAAGGGAGGGGCAGCCTCTAACCTGTGGCGTGAGGCACAATACCTATGGCTTCCCTTCTCATATGCTCCTGCGGCCAATGACGCCCACCACGCTTCTGTACTGAACGACAGACAGCACAGTTGCCAAATGAACAATGCTCCCATTGGCTTCCCTGATTCTCCAGGGGCAGATGAAAGGCTGGGAAAGGTTGTGGGCATGGATTTTCCAATGGGAACAGCAGGACAGATGAGCAGAGGAAGCTGTTATTGGGATCAAGAGGAAATACACAAGTAGTTAATCAAAAAAAAAAAACAAAAAAAACCCCTGCATTGACGGTGCATGAGAAAATGCTTGCCTGTCAGCCCTGAACAGCCTTTCCCATACCTCTGAATGGTTTTTGTGAATGCCAGGAGTTGTTTCCTGCTTTAGAGTCAGTCCTGCTTCATTGGAGTCTTAACGATGCTCTGTTTTGAAATTAAAGCGTGCAGTAGCCGCAGTGAATCGGTAATATCGCTGAAAAATCTAAAGACTAGTTTGACCTTCGGCTATAGGAAGATTAACATTTTAAATGCCAAGAAGTTTGAAATGATCTTTCATTGAAGCAACTAGTCGTGGATTATTGGTACTCCTATGATTTGCTTTTTAGGATGAAATTTGGGGATGAGAAAGGAACTACCCTAAGACCCGGTGCCTTTAAACCACACAGCAAAAGGTGGATTTTTTTTAAGGCATCCCAAGTTACATGGGGGAAGAGTATAAACCATGGTGTGACATGACACCTGAGTTTCACTATCTGTATTACTAAGTAATGATATGCCAAATATATGGAATACATATTCCTTATCTGTTGCTGCTTGCCAAAAATTACCCCAAAATCATAGTGGCTTAAGGCAGCCATGAGCATTTGTTATCTCCCACAGTGTGTCTGTGGGTCAGGAATTCAGGAGCCCCTTCACTGGGTGTTTCCGGCTCAGGATTTCTCACAAGGTTGCGGTCAAGCCTGTTGGCCATGACTGTCATCTGAAGGCTGGAGTAGGGTTGGAAGATCCACTGCCAGGTGGCTTCCCCTCACATCCATGGCCAATGAGTTTTGGTGGTCAGCAGGAGGTCTGTTTCTTGCCATGTGGATCTCTTTATAGGGTTGCTAAAATGACAATGGCTTCATGACATGGCAGCTGACTGTGTCCCAGAGCAGGTGATCTAAGGGGATCAAAGTGGATGGAAGCCACAATGTCTTCTATGCCTAGCTTCAGAGGTCACACATTGATATTTCCACAGCATCTCCCAACTACACAGTCAGCCCTAATCAAGGGAGGGGAAGTAGGAAGGAAAGCACGTAAGGACATATACACTAGGAATCGTCAGCTTGGGGGCCAGACGCCACACATATGTATTATATAACTACACAGATCTACCAGCCTCCCGGGGAAGATCCCAACTATCGCTCTCATTTTTCACCACATTCTTGCACATATTCTTTGTTCCAGATGAGGAACAGGGGATATATATCGTTAAATATGTTTTGCTCTTTCCCAGAGTGGTCTTCTCATTCCATCCCCCCGCCCCATCACAAAATCCTGATTCCCTGGCTTGTTCACTCCCCCAAGCAATGTACAACTCTGTCCTCTAGGAAGCCCTTCCAAAGAGCCCTGCCAGACTCCAAACCTCATGTATATTTTTCAGATTCAAGCAAAAGAGGGAGGGTGGGAGGGAGGGAGAAGGAGGAAGGGAGGAAGGAAGGAAGGAAGGAAGGAAGGAAGGAAGGAAGGAAGGAAGGAAGGAAGGAAGGGAGGGAGGGAGGGAGGGAGGGAGGAAGGAAGGAAAACTCTCACACATATTTAAAATACAGTGAAGGCAATACAGAGAATTGGTTACATAAATGATAGCAGAGCTTCAAAGCCAAACAGAGGTACAAGCGAAGCACCTGCTCCCATCCTCAGATTGGAAAAGCAAGGCAGGAAACAGTGTTACCAAAGGGAGTGGCCATTTCCCCCAGCAGAAGAACCATAGTGGGTGTGTCCGTGGGTGGAAATGGGAGATGCTACTGGCATGGCTAGAGACAAAAGGGAGGAGAAATGCCCTGGCTTCTCCCTTCTTTCCAGTCTCCGGGCTCCTGCCATGCCTGCACTGATAGCATCCAGCTGCAAGGTTGCTGATAGGGGAAGCTGCGGGTGTCAGCACCCCATGTCACTCCGAGCAGAGTGGGGAGAAGGCCAGGGCAAACGGACCAAGGACCGACACATATATCCTACTAAAGCGTGACGCTGAATTATATTTTTTCACTTAACATTTGTAAAAAAATCTGCATTCTATGTAGTTTCTATCATCATTATTCTAAGTTTCTCTGCATCGTCCTACTGCATTTATCGACTCTGGAGATTGAATCATTTCCATACAGTGGTATCTTGCGGTCGTTTCCAATTCTTGATTATTATTATTTTCAAGGGAGAATTCAATTAATACCTTCATTGTTTAGGGTTTTTTTCTTTCCAGAAATGTTCTTAGGGTAAATTCCCCAAGATGATAATGATCAGATTAAAAAAAATATCGACAGTCTTATGTCAACTGATACCTGTTTGGGGGCATCTGCTTTTGACCTTATTGCTTTCTGCAGCCCTTGCTACTAACAAAACAAAATGAATGCAAAAAAGTACAGGCACATACGGACTCACCTTTCTGAAGGCAAAGAAGAGATATTCCAGCACTTTTATAAAACCTATCTTTTGATATTGCAGCAACAGCAGCAGCAAAACATCTGAGAGCTATATGATGCTGGAGGAGGGCTCTGATTAACTTTGCAAAGGATGGCTGACTTCCCTTGGATATGACTAGAATAATATTTAGTCTAGCGTTTTCCTTGAACGAAAATGAAACCTCATCCTTGCTTCTTAGAAACAATTGAGAGCCTGAAGCAAATTTTAGATGAAGAGCACCTTCCCAGAAGTCAGTGTCCCATTCTGGACTGTCATGGAACCTGGATGCCTTAGAAGACCCCAACCTAGAAGGAAAAACAAAAGTGTATGATAATGAGATCTCTGTCACTCTCTTAAAGACAACTGGAAAACAATAGCCGAGGGCCCATGTGTATAACCTAAAAAGACATTGAGAGGTCATCTGGCTAGAGCTTCTCGAAGTGGGGCCCATTCACGAGCTGTGTAACCAGTTGGCAACAAGGGAAGTAGAAAAATTGAAAGCAAGCAATTCGACATTGCAGCAAAACTTTTATTGTATTTACCAAAGTATTTGTCTACAATGGACTAAGGGGGAAAAAAATAATCCTTCACCAGGGATAGTTGGGAAGATATTATTTGGCTATCAAAATCCAAACTGAAGAAGGATCTTGAATTTGCCCATGCCATCGGCTGGTGTTATGTTATATATGTCAAGAATTCAAAGAGAAAAAAAAAAGTAGACAGCTAAGAATGAGCAATGCACCCCAGAGTCATAGTTTATAGTAATCGATATTTTACGGGCAGTGAAGTCCCTCTTTCTGAGATTATTTTACACTCCAAGATTACCATAAGTATCAATGGAAGGATTCACCTTAATTAATTAGGAAAAGTTATGCTCTTTAGCTGACATAAGTATGTTGAGGAATTTGATGATATTACGGGGGACTAAAAATCTCCTTATTTAATCCTACTCGTTGCTCAGTAACGTGGGTTAAGTATTGAATAAGTCTCCCATTTTCGTGACAAGATACCAGAGCTGGTTGAGGGGGTAGATGGAATTGTTTAGAGCCAGAAATGTAAAGTTTCGTGCAGAGTGGCCAGGTGTCTAGGGAGCCCATGGTCAGAGCTGTGTATTTTCATCAGAGTCCATTTGGGTCAAGATGAGGTTACGCACTGAGTTAACAGCAAAGAGCAGACAAATATAAGTCACTCCAAATGGTGCTCTGATGTTCGTTTTACGTGGTTTTTGTTTTGTACCTACACTGGAGAGGGAAATGGCAGCTCAGGCACAACTGTGGGATGTGAACATTTATTCCAGATCCTGGGTGGGAACCAGTCCTTGCGAGCTCTTCTAAACTGAGAGCATCTGCCCCTCACCTTTGGCACCATTCAGATAGACAGGAACCCACACTCGGGTTTTAGGTCCCACCGACCTGGGTTAAAATTCCAACTACTCTGTTCACTGGCTGGGTGACCTTGGGCGAAGTATTTAACTTCTTGGTACCTCAGTTTCCCTATCTGTAAGATGGGCTGATAATAATATCAATGACCCCAATATTATAATTGGGGTTGGTAGGAGGATTAAATAAAACAGCTCATTGCCCAGCTTACTGACATCAAACTGTCTTAATATTTACTCCTCTCCCTAGATTCAACTTTGTTACACTTCCCATCAGTCAAGGGTTGATTGTTTCCTATCAGGACTTTCTCTGAGAATAAGAGTACTCAGGGAATTATAGGAAATTAGGAGACCTAATTATAACATCATCAGGAGGTGAAGTCATCATAAAGTATAAATGGAACATCCTCCCTCACAGCAGAGTAGGAACTACTGAAAGAGTGAAAAGCACGAGAGACAAATTTAAAAACCTACTGATGAAAAGTTATAACCCAATGGAGTGGCTAGGTAGATGGATGGTGAAGGTAAAAACAGTGAGCCCAGACAAGGTCACGGAAGAGGTCATGGAAAAGTGAAATGATTTGATGCGCTGGGGGGGGGGGGTAGAATGCTGAAGAATGATTCTCTATATAGAGTGTCCATTAATGGTGCTGTCAGTTGGGAGCTAGGTTAGTGCACGTGGGAAAGCACGTGGACTTTGAAGCCAAAACTGAGTCTGAATCCCAGCTGTTTCCCTTAGCAGTTGTATGATCTTGGGCATGCTTCCTGAACTCGCGGTACCCAAGCATCCTCATCTGTTAAAAGGGAATGATAATAATATACGATAACCTCATTTGGCTGTTAGAAGGATGAAGTGAATTAACATATGTAAAACATATACACAGTGTCCAACAAATACTAGCTATTATTATATATGTATAAAATTGTAAAACAACAAAAGGAAAAATGCTAATGTGTAAGCCATTAAAAACCTCATATGTGGGGGCAACTAAAGGAAAAGTATCTATTTTTAAAGCAAACGGTCCATTGTGGAATGATTTTTATTCGTGTTTGGTGAATATCATCTATCTAACAGTGCTTCCTAAACTATAGAGAGTCCTTCAGAGATACCTTTATTCACGCATTTAATACCAAACAGTAATACAGACTTGTAAAATCTCACCCACTCAGGACTGTCTGAGGTTGTAGTGACGTTAGGATAATAATTCAGCTTCCTGTAGTCCCTTGAAGTTGCTCCCATTCTATTCATTTGCAAGACGGAAGCACACATACACACACACACACACACACACACACTCATTCTACCGCCGGAGCACTAAAAATGCATCTCACTGAGTATGGAACCTTAGCCAAGCTTATCTGCTTCTCTTCCTGACTGCTCTTCATCAGTGTCTGGCAGACACAGCTGCCCCTGCCAGACACTCAGAACGGTCTCTGTCTCCCCATCTTCTTCTCCCCCACCCATCTCATTCACAACTAAGTTGTATGGATTCCTCCTTCTCAATATGGGTCTTCTTTCCTTTGTCCCTACTGCTTACACCCTGGTCCTGGCCAGTGACCTCTCTCATAGGAATGATCAGAACAAGCCTGGAATCCGTGTATGTCCGATCTGGCCCTTTCCAAACCAGTTTCTGCCTTGCTATCAGAATGATCTTTCTAAAACATGTACACTTACCTAATCAGCACGCTCCCTTTTTTGATGGTTCCCTTTGCCCTTAGGATAATGTGTTGGCCTGCCGGCAAAAAACCTCCTGTGTCTGGCTCCTGCTTACCCCTCATATGCCTCGCACATGTCACATCCCGCCTCTCCACTGTCGGCACCCCAGAGCTTGAACCTCCCTCACCTTTTGCCTTTGCTTATGTTCGCTTCTGGGCCAGCCATATCTGCCTCTCCTTCAGGCTTCAGAATCTTCCCCGACTCCCAAAGACAAGGCACTCCTATATGCTCCTAGCAACAAGTGTCTCCTCTCTCTCCCCAAAGAAAGAGTACACCTCATTCCCGGGGATCTCCCAGGACCGAGGACTATGACACATGGCTGGCCCTTAACAATTATTTATGGGACGAATGGATGAGAAAGATCATTGCAGCTCGTCTCAGTGGCTTGCTTTGACAACAAATCCCAGCAAAAGAAAAGACTGTAGGCACCCAGGCAGATGACACTGTAGATTACGAGTTACCAAACTTTTTTTTTTTTTTTTTCCCAATCAACCAAGGAATGGCTACATTTTTGATTCAGGGTTTAGTGCAATGATTTCACATAAGCGTTACTAACATTTCTGCACTGAAGTTCCAATTTGAAGTTATATTTTACAATGAATTCTAAATCTTTGACCAGAAAATGGCAGATGAAAACACTTAACACGCAGATCTTCCTGATTCGGAAACAAGGCGAACTCTCACGGAGAGCCTAGATGCTTTAGCACATCTGCTTTGCATTTTTTCCCCATTGTTTGGGACTGGCTTCCTTATTCAGAAAGTTCCAGATTAACAGCTAATTTGCTTTAGACCAGCCCGATGAGGAGCCTGTCCCCTCCTTGGGCTTTGTTGTTCACCAAGGTAAAGTGTCCTTTTCTGACTTCCCAACTCCTTGGTTTGAGACAATAATCCACTCAGTCGCCTCTTAATTAAAGCAAATAGTCCCAGCTCACAATGGTTAGTTCAGAAGGCCCTGGTCTTCTAGTTCCCTCCATGCAAAGAGCTAATTGATTTCCAAATGATAATGGTGTTTACATTAGAAAGCCAACCCCCTCGTATTGAGTCCTTAGCTCATCTTAAACCTTCCCAGTCTCCTGAATATCAAATGGCCAGAACTCTTCCATTGTGGTTGGTGCCTCTCAAGGGGTCAGACTTCAGTCCCAAAATATTTAACGAGCTAATTGAGTGATTTCTGATTTACATGTTGGGCTCCTACACTCCCCGTTCATCCTGTGGAGGGGTGTTGCTTGGAATTTTCAAGGAATTGCCTTTGTTACTTTATAACCTCATTGCCTTGCAATAAAGGCCCTTCACCCCCCAACACACACACACACACACACACACACACACACACACACACACACACCAGGTAAAACCGGGGGCAATGGGTAGGTCCAAACTTTTAGAATGACTTTAAAAGCTTATCCATAGGACAGTTTAATGGGAGGAAGCTATAGAAAAGGAAACAAGACAGAGCCATGAGACCTAGGAGCAACTAGTCAAGGCAATGGAAATTAACACGGTGTGCATTACCACGTGCTTGACATGATTTGCCTCTATCGTACATACATATATGCCTAAGGACTGATTTTTCTGTCCTTCTTTGAAAGTCATGGGAACGTTGCTTCATAATTCACATTCTCTATTTCCATGATTTCTAACAAGTTTTTCTAGCACATTGGATTTCAATTAAGTCGGTAGATGTCTCAAATGTCCCTGCTTAGAAATTCAAACAATAGCCAAACAAATCATAGTTATTATTGATCATATTCTTGGCCTTCCACAGAGCTTTATGCAAATATTGAACTTCACTTTTTATCACAACATTTAAGATGAGGTTCAGGCAAGACTCCTATTGACTGAGATGGGTATTTGCCATGCAAGACAGGAGCAGGAATTCCGTTTTACTGAAACTGAGTTTTGTTTTTAAACACACTATTTTCTATGAATATGTTCTTGATCACAGTAAGCTGCTCAAGCAACCCAAAAGGGGAGGGGGGTTGGGCAACGCTTCAATATAATCACTTGCTAAGTAATTAAAGCAGTAACTAATTTCTCTCATAATTAAAAAAGTTTGTTCATTGGCACACACATCCATCCTCTTGCCATATTTAGCAAATAGTTTCATTTTTTTAAAAATATCACATCTCGTGCACCAGACTCCTATCAAGAAAGGCATTGCTGGGGTACCTGAGTAGCACAGTTGGTTAAGCATCTGACTTTGGCTTAGGTCATGATCTCAGTGTCCTGGGATCGAGCGAATCTCATGTCGGGCTTCCCACTGGGTGGGGAGCCTGCTTGTCCCTCTTCCTCTCCTGACCCCCCTAAATAAATAATCTTCTTTAAAAGAAGACATTGCGGCAGTTTATAGAACACTTGCTTCCCTTTGAGTCTTCACTCAACCTTCCATCCTGTCTTTGAGTCACTGCTTTTCAGTCAGAATACTCCCCCTTTCATTCATTCTTCTTTTGTAGTTAGGGTAGATTATTGCACAGGTCCCTAAGAACATGTCACCACGATAAATTTTATACATCTACACATATCGCTTGGGACACTAGTGCAAGAAGTCGTACGATATACACATTCACCAGGTTGCAGGGATGATATTTCAAAGACTAGGGAGAAGGAAATCTTATCAAAATTAAATGATTTGCCCAAGATCTCTCAATTTGTTGATAGCAGAGCAAGAACCTGAAATAGCACGTTTTCTGCCCACAAACACTATTCTTTCAAAGACTTCTACACCCATTTAGCATCATGGTGAGCCTTAACAGCAAACAAATGTTTTCAATGTTAGCATTCCTGATCCTCACTTTCTATCTTTAGGGACAGGAGCATGACTCAACAGGTCAGATCCTATACTAAGAATGCTGAAGGTTTCTAAATTCCTTGGTGAGGGAATTCTGCATTGCCAAATATTATTTTAATAAGTGAGTCATTGGCTGGGGCTTGAGATTGTTTGGGTTTTTTTTTTTTTAATTAGAAAGATGGCTCACTTTAATTATATTCTTTCACAGGATTTGTCATGTGGATGCTAAAATAATGGCATGTGCCCCAGTGTGCCCAGGGCTGAAAACAACATGTGAGAGACGTGGTCTTTGCCCTCAAAGGGCATATAGGAAAGAGCGGGAGTGTTGAGCATTTTGCATAGTGTCCTGGAAATCAAAAAGCCTATCTCATCCCCCCTGGCCGCTGGGTGAAAACGACAATCACCTTACAGAACAGAAGTCTGCCCCTGACCATAAGGGATTGGCATGCGGTTCCTACTTAATGGCCAGGGGAAATTGGCAGGAGCCCTGAGTGACACACCTAATGATCCTCTAATGTGGCAGGAATGAACGGGAAGGAAGGAGAACAGAGGAAGGGGAAACGGACTCACGGCAAGGCACGCTTGCAAGGAGATACATTCGCAAGAAATAAACAATCGGTGTCGATGCTGTGAGAATCTGGAAAACTAAAAAGCAATTTTCATAAACTCTCAAAGATAGCTTTAAATAATAAAAAGCTTAAACCGTCTCTTACAAAGGAAATTCTCCTTTGAATGGATTCAAGAAAACCATGAAATGCTGTTGATAAGGCTGTGCCAATTTGTAAAGCTTGCCACAATCTCCAGCTCACGTTTTTCCCCCTTTTTTTCTTTTTCTTTAAAAAAAAAAAAATGTTTTTCCCCTGAGCTTTGTGAGCCCAAGAGCCTACGATGACAACGCCACCACCAAGTATTTGTAAAGCTGAAACCTCTTTTCCCCCCACAACAAGGAGGCCGGATGGTTGAGGCATTTGATTTATCCCTTGGAAATAATGTTAAAATAGCATTTGCAAAGCCAGAGAAAAGATTTTCGTTGGAACGCTCCAGTAGGGATGTGTAAGCTAACTCACGAAGTTTCTCGCCCTTATCCACCATTGTATTCAGGATTAATTACAGGTTTGCTGGAATCTCACACTTCACTAGAATGTTTACCCACCAGGACAGGGCTGGCTGATTGGGTTTTTTCAACTAAAGTAAACTTTTAACCAGTGAAGCCTTCACAATCTTACTGTCTTGCTTACCAGTTGTTTTAGGTATTTTTTTCCTCATCCGTGTGGACCAATTATTTTCAATTAGACTTATAATTGCATTGTATAGTTAAAAGGCCCAATTAATATCTCTAAGGCAACAATGTTAAGTGGTATTTAGTGGAAATTTTATATTTAGCTGTCAAAAATAATCATGGCTTACATTTATGGAGCACCTTTCATCCTGAAGGATACCAAAGTGCTATTAC
This sequence comes from Callorhinus ursinus, assembly GCF_003265705.2. Taxonomy (NCBI): domain Eukaryota; kingdom Metazoa; phylum Chordata; class Mammalia; order Carnivora; family Otariidae; genus Callorhinus; species Callorhinus ursinus. The sequence continues at coordinate 8,810,296 of NW_027397098.1, forward strand.
AAATTTCATGTGCTCCATTACTAATTATAGGTCAGAACCATTCACCCCAGCACTATGACATCCTGTTGGAGGTGAAGAATGATGGACTAAGGTGGGAGCATTTAAGAAACATTTTAAAAGTCTCTTATTTAACTGAAACGGTGAAGGCAATTGAGCCAACAGAAGGCGGTGTTCTGGGGATTACTGGAATCTGGTTCTCCTACCTCCGCTCCTGCCAGAAGAGAGGCACAGCAAGTTGCATAAAGGATTTACATGTGAACACTGAACCCCCTTTTCAGGGACGAGAAGGGTGATCCCATGATACCGTGGCAAGACTGTGATTACTTGCTTTCCGACAACTAAAGCAAATTCATCACAGCAAATCAGCGTCGCCAGACTCTGACGGGCCATCCATCATGGGGGAGGCACTCACTCCATCCTCACTCAGGAATGTGTGGCCGGCTGGCTTCAGCATTACCCGAGATGCCAACCATGAGCACGGGCAAGTGAAATCTTGAGTGTTCCCTTGACAGACCTTAAGACATGCTTGATCTGGGGAGGCACGGGTGGGAATGGGGGAATACACGCAAGGTGCCCACAGCGACCCATCTTAGGGTAGATAAAAAGGCTGAAGCTTTAATGTGGGTCTTACATATGCTAATATTCCTACTGAGGAAAATGAACATGACCCCCAGGGGCCAGTCCCTGTGGTCTGGCAACCTCTTTCAGAGACAAGTTATTCACATATTCACTCGACAAACACTTGAGTCCCTTCTAGACACTTAGCATTGATTCAGGCCCGGGAAGAGAGGAAGAAATACAACACCCAGAAATCACCGCCTTCAGATATGCCTGGATGGCAAATGACAGAAACCCTAAGGAAAGCCAGTGCCTTCTTTCACGGAGGTTTCGGTCCAGTTTGGGGCGCACACTCGTCCCAAATTCTCACAGGCTCATGTTTCCTTCAAACTGGCTAAATGCAATGAAGGAAAAGTGCCCGATATGAGGAGATCCTAAAACAGGAGGAGACAACAGAAACAGATGATATGATAGAGATTGCAGAATTGCAGGAGTAGCCACGAGGAATGCAAACTGACCAGAAGGAGTCAGTTAGAAAAGAGCAAACGGCACCTTAGGGAGATATTTTCAAGAACCAGCAGAGGAAAGATTTGATAAAGAGGTGTTGGGCAAGAACCCTGGGGAAGATGCAACCACTCATTCTTGGCTCAGGTGACTGTTTCCATCTGCAAACAACTGGGAAGGGGGGTGGGGAGAAGGACACCAAAGAGAAACGAGAGGGTGGTCATAAAAGAAGCTTCTTTAAAAAAAAAAAAAAAAAAATCCGGGTTGGGGGAAGGAGAGGAAAGAAAATTGTATTCTTTCCAAAAGGCACCCCCCCCCCCGTGCCTTCTGCTGAGGTGAGGAAGGAGTCCGTTTCGTCTCCGCAGTAGAGAACAGAAACGGTGGGGCAGGGCACAGGAAGCCCAAGCAGAAAACCAGGCACCGCTCCATGACTTCCTGTGGTGCCTGTCTCCATCTGTGAGGTAGCTCCTGTAATCGCACGCCATCCACCAACCCAGCTCGTTCTCCATCATGGCGGTGGCTGCTTTGCTGTACTGACCACAGGAAGTGCCAAGAATCAGAATGTTCGAAATAGGAATGTCATCTTTGGTGATAACTGAGTTATTCCAATTAATGATAGCATTGCTCTTCCCTAGTAACCTTTAACTTTTCTTACTCTCCATTAATAGAAACTTCTAGCAAGGGTCATTCTTAGCAGAAAACCATCTTTCCTCCTCCCATTACTTTTAGCTGAAAAATTCGTGTCCTAATGTACCTAGGCAGGCCGACAAACAAAGTAAACAAAGTCTACTATCTCCTCTGAGTGACTCATGGCAAAGGAAGCCTTGGCCTGAGGCTCATTCCTCTCTGGACAATCCTTGCAGTCTTATTACTTCAAAGGGTTCCATCTTGCCCCTTTAAATGATGCTGCTAGTGGAAAGGACTGTCTTCTTCATATAAAAATGGTTTAAATCCTAAAATAGTAAGGGCATTTGACTCCACAATGAGTTGCATGATAACTTCTAAAGATTCAGAGTCCTAACAAATATAATATCAGGTATCCTCAGAGCATCTCTACAAAGTGGAGAAGAAATGGGTGCTATAATTTCTACTATAGAGATAGAAAAATTAGATTCAAAACTTAGCCATTGGTCACCCTCTCACCCTCTGAGCCCAACATTCTGACCTAATGTAATGATAATGACAAGAGTAATAACACAGCAGGCCCTGGGCTAACTTCTTCGTATAAAGCAGCTTCTTTAATCATGACAACGGCCACAGGAAGGCAATACCATCATGAGGCTCCTTGGCTGACACTCGAGGGGTTGAAGCCAGGAAATGTGGGCATCACGGTTGCCCCTAACCTGCCTTGCTCCAGCACCCAGTATTTTCACTCATGTATTAGAACAAGCATTTACTTAGAAATACAGTATGTTGACACAATTCAGTTCAAATGATGAGTTTTAAAAAAAACAAAACTTTTCATTCATACTCTCTTTCTCTGGAGAAAAATGACCCCAACAAAATGGCAGCCTCTAGGTGAACAATACACAGGGAAGCTGCGGTAGGGCGGAGGAAGAGTGAGTTTGATTTTAATCCAGAGACAGAGGCAGAAGAGAAGGATGTGAAGTGAGGCAGGAGTGGAAGGGATGCTGAAAAGAGCTCTGAAGCAGAAATACAGACAGCAATTGCAAGGGGATTTCCCGCGGAGGTGGTGTGACAGTGAGCCCGAGCTCCCAAAGCATCAGGGGATGAGGGTGCGCGGAGGCTCACCCAGAGGCTGAAAGACAACAGCATTTTCTTCCTCATCTTGAGACTTCCTTGAAGTTTGCTTGCTATCATCTGAATGCTTCTGCCAATTGGATCCTCCATGTGAGCCAGTTAACCCTCTGGGCATCATCCCCCAGGGAAAGGGGGTTGAATTCTCTTAACCCCTGAGACTATATCCCACACCCCCTACAGACAACCATTCCCCCCCAGACCCTACTTTCCCTACTCCCTTCTTCCGTCTTTCTTTCCCTTGAAATGTCTCTCCCTTGTCTCAAAGTTCCTATTTCCTTCCTGGTAAGTCGTAGCTGAAAATAGTCTTATAATTCCAATTTCTAAACAACTCAGCAGCTCAAGGATGCTTTTTGTGTAATTCTGAGCATTGGGCTCTAGGGAAAAATAACAGAGTGTAAGGCGCGGGGGAGGGGGGTGCCCTGGAGGAATTTAGGTGGGGAGACAAAACACAAAATGTAATTCTGGAATTTTAGGAGAAAAACACCTCTGAGCTTATTGCCCCTCAGTAGCCACATTCATATTGTAATTGTCCCTTACTTACTCCTTCCAATTAAACCCCACTTAACCTAACAGTAAACACCCAAGAAATATGCTGACCATACCCTCTTGCCCAAACTGCAGCCCCCAACCCTTACCAAACCCTGCCCCAACCATCACCAAACATTCTGCCTGATTCTTCCCTTCTTTCTGTACTGACATATCGGAAACCTAAAATGAGGCTCATTTCATTACACTTCCAGCCTGGAAACCTTCTTCCTCACAGAGAAATTTGCAGACTAATTAGGTAATGTTGTTAAAGCAATTCAAAATCCTTAAATTATATATTCCCTGGTTACTTTTCCTTTAATCTCCTTAAATTACTCTAATTTTATGTTTTTCCTTGGTGGATTGTATTACCCAGAACTTATAAGGGTAGATCTTCTAAATCATCACAATAGCAACGGTGTTTTTCATTTAAAAGTCATGGTGGGCTCTCCTTTAAGTGAAGGCTTAGAGGACTTTTCTTTCCTCTCCCCTAAAAACAAGTTCCTAGAGAATGTTCCTTCCTACTCTCATGGGATCTCAGTGACAGTCAACATTAGGGACTAGCTACCACATCGGCTTTCCAAACAAGTTTGTTTTTGTTGTTTTCCAATCCTGAACCGAAACCTACAAGAGCTATCGCCAAATCTTTGCACAGATTGCAGAACACATTACTTTGTCCCAGAGATTATATCGGACAACCTCTACTCCTTTTTTGTCTGCGGCTTATCATAGCTCAGGTGAGCGATGGAGCACGGAGACAAAGGAGAAAGAACATCAGCTGTTTGGGAAGATCACTGACAGAAGATTTCTAGGTAAGCGTCACCTGAGAATCACAGCGTAGGTATTATGGAACCCAAAGAGTGGACTTATCAGAATCAGTATTCAAAGACTGTTCCAAGAAGCCTAGCAAATCTCCACTAGAGAGTCAAGGAAAGAGCCTGGTTCTGCCATCAAGAGCTGAGCCACCGTGGGCTTGTCACTTGATTTCCCTTGGCTTTACTTAATGTTACTGATAAGAATGCTAAAGACGATAATCACTGAGATCTTTTCTGGCTCGAAAAGAGACTGTTATGAATAAAGTTTCCAGAGAACAAGAGATTCATAAATGGGACATGAGTGATTCATTTCAGAGAGATTTTAGTTCCCTCTAGGCAATTAAGAAAATTTCAGCTGCAATATCAAACAATTTTTAAATGGATTTTTTAAATTCAAAGTTGCCAGATCATACACTGGGACAAGGTTCTTTTTAATAAAACCCAAACTAGGCTGAGGAACTGACTTTGGTGAGTTTTATGTGGACCAGAATATTTATAATATAATGTCAGTAAATATAACTTTGGAGTGAAAGTTTGAAGAGCTCCAAATATAGAACCCAACCAAGCCTTCAGATTAGCAACCCCAACAGATCAAAGTGCTAATGTTCAAGGTAAATATTCTCCCCTTCCTTCCTTCCTTCCTTCCTTCCTCTCTCTCTTTCCTTTTTTTCCTCCTTTTCCCTTTTTTTTTATTTTTTTGGCCTTAACTTTGGTGTATTTGAGTCCATAAGCTCATATAGGCAAACAATCAGAGATCAAATCATCCAACATGAGACTCTCACTGTCTGAGGCGCTATTCAATATGGTAGCACCTTGCCACACATGGGCATTTATATTTATATTTAAATTAATGAAAATTACCTTAAAAATTTTAAATCCAATTTATTGGATGTACTCGGTGTACTAGCCACTGTCTGAGTGCTTGTATTCAAAAGCCACAACTGGCCACTTGCTACCATGTGGGACAGTGCAGATAGAGAATGATTTTGTCGCGACAAACTTCTGTTGAACACTGCCACATGGCTGTCAGTTCGAAGGTTTAAGAAACTTCTCTCAGAAAGTTCTTTTTGTTTTTGTTTTTGTTCTGAGATAAGCTCTAAAGTCAGGCTGCCTGAGTTCAAGCCCAAATACCACCACCAGCTTAGCTGTGGTGCCTTGGTATTCGTCACCTCAGTGCTCTAAGTGTGTTCACCCCTTGGCAAACCAGAAATGGTTATTATACACAGCTTCTACTGTCCTTCTGGGGGTTAAATGAGATAATACTACCTGTGAAGCTCAATGCCTGGGAGCTAGCGAGCACCCAATAAGTGTTAGGTATTGTTTTAATATCGATCTTTAGAGCAAAAAATGGCCCTTGTTCCTTTCAGAGTGAAAAGGCCCATTTTCTGTCAAAACACTACTCTGTCTTCATGCAGAGACTGAGAATTTTTCCTATAGAGAAAAGTCTTCCTCATTTTTTATCCTTCTTCAACCCCTCCTACTTTCCATTGACTCCTTACGCAGAATCTTAAAATCCTGGTTTGGGCCTTTAAATTATTTTTAATTTACAGAAATAGGACTGAGGGCAGAAAGTCCACATGTAATCATATCCTAATTATTTACCCATGGGCTGAAAACATGGTCAGCTTTTCGCTCAGGCAAGTTCTAGAACTTACCTCAAAAGCATGATATGATACACGACAGAAATAAATCTTAAAATTGGGGACCAATCCATTTTTGGACTTTTTCTCAAAAATACTCTCTCTCCACTGAAATGCATTCAAGGGGAAGGCTAATATTTCCAAGAGTTCTGAGGTATGGACTCTCTTGCTAGGTACCTTTACAAACTCCTCTGCCTCTCGCCTACACAGAAACCATGGGATTAAGTGGTGTTTATTCTAATGTCCACTCACGTCTGGGCCATATTCTCTGCCTGCCAAGCAGTAGAGCTAACCTCTCGGTGAGACTCTGGCCAAGCAGGAGCCCTTTTCCCGGCTTCTTGTGTTCCTCGGAGAAGGTGTCCCTCCATAGTCCCAACTGCGCAACGTGCGCAACCTCATGGCCCACACCCACAGTGACATCAGAGTGTCCACACTCTGCATAAGTAATGCGACTGTGGGCAGAGGGCAGGCTTGAGAAGACCTGCGTCTAGAACTCAGGCTCAGCCACAAACATTCTGATGGTGAGCACATTGTTCTTTTCTCTGAAAAGTGAAGGAATTAAACTAGATGATCTCTCAAGCCCCTCGGGGAATCTATTGTTTCCATGGCAAGATTCAGGTTACGCAGGATCTCAAATTGCTGCTCTTTTTTGGGGGGGAATTTTGGGTGACTAGAGAAACAAATCCATTAAAGCACAGTGTCCACCGCATGGCATTAACACCTAGGAAGGAGGTTCCAGTTCTTTTCTCTTTGGTTCTATGCCCTATCACAGCTCGATCATGGGCAGATCATCTCCCCTTCCTTGGTGGGGCAGTAACCCCCATATACATATCTCGGAATCCTCACTTAGATATTTTATTATGCATTAAGTAGTAAAATATTAAGAAACAAAGGGCATCGTTTTGCAATAAAATAAGAACCAAACGAAATTCTTAAGCTGAAGAGATTATGAATACCATCCCAAGTTAGGAAGAAGAGCTCAACAAGTTGAGTGCCTTTCTCCAAAATTTTATTCACTGAATGGAAATTCTACTTTATCCAGTGTGGTTCTCCCTTTACTTCACCTTCACAGTTAATTCCAAACAAAGGAAATCGCTGATTTTTTTTTTTTACTGTGTTCTTTTTCATAAAAAATATTCTTCTTTCCATTGTTCTCCCCTTTAAGAGACAGTTTCTTCACACATTCCCATGAACGCGGAGTATAATTGTTGGCAGAGGGCTAGAGAAGAAGGTAGGTTCACAAACTAATTGTCACCTATGCCAATGTAAATAATTTCTTTGACAACAGTCTTAATTTTCAGGTTCCTTCACCATCCACCCACTCAACATAGTACAAAAACAAGATAAGTAATGACTAAAAGAAACATTTTTTAAATCTGCCAAATGGTTCATTGGTTGACCATTACATACTAGAACAGATTGTCATCTGCTTCGGTCTTTGCCAGAAGCTAGAGGACTCCTGTTGGCTTGTGAAAGAGGCAGAAGCAACTGCCAGAAACTACAAGCCCCAGCATGCACTGGTCCACACAGATCAAAGGGATATAATTGGAGATGATGATATCTTCATTTTAATTAAAGGAATTCTCTTATCTTCAAAGAGCTTTTCAAATGCTCCCAGCACTTCATAAGGCCCATACCATTATAAATCCAATTTAAAGATGGATAAGAAGGGGGAGGGGTATGATGTGATTGGACTTGATGCTAAACGTTGCCCATTGTGGGAAGCTGCTGGACCCCACAATTGTTCACTAAGTTCACATTCTCCTGGGGTTTTAGTTGCCAAATGAAATCCAAGAGCTTTGGTAAAGATTGCTTTACCATGTAATCAATTACTTTCTGGGGAAAACAGTCTAGATGGTAGGAAACCCTGCTATTCAAATCTTATTCTTTAGACCCCAGGGTCTCAGTGTTACCCTGTTAGGGGTGACAGTTCACTACTGGAAACAAGCAAAAAAAGCTTTCAAGTGAGAGCAGCATTGAAGGAGCCCAACAGTATGAAAATGGGAAAGATCAAGAAAGCTACAAACTAGAGAGAGAAATTGCTAATTCCCCAGGAAGCACAATATGGGACTGCCTGAAGTTAGCCACCAACACTTACTCCTCACCAGCCATTGTTAGAACCAAAGCATTGCCTGACATAGACTATTTCCTTCGCCCAGTGTGGTGAGATGGCGCCATGTTTGCCCTTCTGTAGGTGATTGGTTCTTCATAATAATATGAGGTTAATGGCAGGTGGCCACTCAGAAGACAACCTGCCAGAAACAGGGTACCGGCATCAACACCCTATTTATTACCTAACAAATCCACGCACGATGGGCATGAAGTCCTTAATTCGCCCACACCCTTCCTCGTGTTTTCTTTGTATTTTGTTTCTGATTCGGTTATCACTAAAATACACATTTTAATTGAATTATGAGAGATTCCACCTTCCACGGCTTTGAACATTTCAGTAAACACTTCTCCCCACTTACCTACAGCAACACCACAAATCCTTGCAGAAAATTGAGGGCAGTGCTGACAGCTTCTCGGTAAGAACTTCTTTAAACTTATAAATGAATTTTCACTACAAACTACTCAGCCCAAGTTCAGTATTTCTCTTATTTTTGCTCTTCTGTGTCAACTCCTTATGCCACTTTCTGTCCCTGCATCTTTCCCATTTTGCTTCTAGACCACACACAGGCTCAGGAGCAAGCTAGAGCATCATGGTCTTGCTGTGGGGTCTCTTCCCTTAAAAGGACAAACGTCAAGGTTAACTCTGTCTACTTCCCTCCTGCCATCAAGTACAGTAACTTACCTTGCCTTTCTCTCTAGGTTCCTGTAAGTTGTTCACATCTATCTTCTCTTAACCACAGAGCTTTGGCCTCTCCTCAGACTTCGTCCAGATCATCACTGTTTCTCTGTAAGACATTGGCTGTCCTTTCCTCCGGGGAAAGGCTTTTCCTTCCTACGTTTTCACCCTCTCATGGCTGTTAGCTTTCATTGCATTGATGACAAATTCACACGATTATCATTTCCAGTGCATCAACGTTTTATTTGAGGGTTCCTTTCAAACTCATTCACCTTCTAAGGTTTTCTTATAGCAATTGTGAGGTGAGAACAATAAATAATAGTTCTAAGTTGAATACAGAATTGCATTGTTGTGGAGCAAAAGTTAATCCCATGCCCAAAAGAGTTTCTGACTGAGCCAGTTGGTTCCACTGGTGATAGCAGAGCCAAGAAGACCGAAATCAGAATGTGGGTACCTTTTTAGAGGGAAATATCTTTTGTTCGGTGCCCACAAATTGAACCAACAATTCCAGCAAACATTGCAAACCTATGTGTCCTTTGGTTACAAGCAGAGGGTGAATGAGAAGATCATTGGAAGTCTTGCATCCATCATGGCTATGGGAGGGAAAAGCTCATTTCAGAACATGTTCCTCTGTGTGCTCTATCTTTCATACAGGAAATTTCACACATGAAAGTTATTTTGGAGAATAAACTACATCAGAACATCGTATCTCTAATTACCGTGAGTAGATCCAAAGCTCTGTTGATTCAAAAGCTGGAAAGAGAACGATCGGAAGACTTTTCAAGTGCCCACCAACTTGAAAGTTGTTGTCTGCTCAGGTCTCATGGACTATGATAAGATCGCGATTAACATTAATGGGCCACAGACTTTGTCCTAGGCAGTGTACTATGCACATGCCCGATTGTATTTAATCCTGGCAATACAGTGAATATTCTGGAAGGTTAATGAGTTAACAAGACCAAAGTCATTCATTCACATCCAGCGATACATCAAATGCCCATCCACCCCTATCCTAAATTGCTCGGGGACCGTATACCAGTGTGCTCGAGTTACTGAGAGGTAAAGAGAGTTTAAACTCTGACAAAGTATGGTTAAAAGGAAGTGAGGATGTTTGGCTTGACTCCAGGAAGATCTGACAGTGTCTTAAAAATGCCTTTCCAACTGCCATGTGCCGAAGGGATTCTCTTTGTATTGTATGGCCCCAAGAAGAGAGCTCAAATCACTAGAGGTATCCACGCCAATGCTGAATTGTGTTAAATAATAATTACTCAGCAAAGATAAATTAAGTGCTTAAGTACTTTGCCAAGCGCTGGTAATAGGATGAACTAGATACAAATGAGCATACAGTAAGAATTGAAGAATTTGGTGTGGTAAGTTGAGATAATAGGGACCTAGACGAGGCATTCGGAGAACACAAAGGATGGTCAGGACTGCAGCTCGAAGTTAAAGGATGAGAGGAGCAGCGGGAAATGAAACAGAAGGCTTCCTGGGAAGACCTGAATCCCAGAGAGTGAAGAGTTAGTGAGCCACTGAAGTGGGAAGGGCACACCAGGTTGGTAACAGGATAACCAAACCTTTAGAGATAGAGAGATTACAGAAGTGATTCACATATAGGATGAGTGGTTCGACTTGTTGACATCTGTTGTCCGATTTTGATCCTACAACTTCTAAAACTAAGAAATCCATCACCGGTGGCAGAACTGATTCACACAGCCAGCTCTCCCTTATCTCTGAAGAAGGAAGGGAGTCGCTTAAGGAAGCTGGGCTGTGGCCCAGAACAAACATCCAATTCCCTTTCCTTCCACGAAGCAGGACAGAGAGGATGGGTAATGAGGTATAATGAGGAGTCAGGAAAGAACAGAGTGAGGTCAGTAGAGGCCCAGACTCCAAAACTGGGCCAGCCAGTGGAGCCGAGAGAGAACCGTTTACACCAGAGAAAAGGTGACACCTGAGAAGCAGGTAAGAGAAAAGAAATCACACAGATGCAAGAGAATAAAGTAATCAGCTGGTCTAACCCTAATATTATGAAAATGGGGCTCAGGGAAATGAGGTGCCTTGCCCAAGAGCTCGTGGCTATCTGAAAAGAGGGTGTCTAGTGCTCAACCCAGGGGGATTTCCATTGTACCTTGTGGTTTCGTTTGCTTTTTCACCCTTATACAAAAAATTGTTACTTAATGCTTCTTTGAGCGTTTCTTCTCCAGGAACCAGGATGGTGATTATTTGTTTGGATTTAAAAGACTTTAACTTTTACAGCTCCTATTGGCATTGGAGGCTACATATGGGGGGAAAAGTATGGAGACGATGGTAAGTAGGTGATGATATCAACGAGGCTTTTAAAATAGATTTTCAAATGGCAAATCTTTGGTGAGAATAACCCAAAATTGACCACATTACCACAATTAGTTGAACTCGGTTGCCTCAAGAGGGTCAGCTCACAGAGCATGTAATTAGCTTTATGGTTTTCTCAACATCTGACTTTATTTAAAAGTAATAAATACTTTTTTTTTGAAGCCACTCAGCAAAAAAGATGATGAATACCCTGCCATGACTTTTTCTCGTTCTTATTTTCTGTTCACATTTGGTTTAAAAAACAGATTTATTTTACATAAACTCACTAGTAGGTAGAAACTGGTAAGTAACACTGAAGAGTAGATTCAATAAAACTTTCACAGATTTAAAAGTCAAGGGCATGCCTCAGTAAATAAGGAAGTCAGTGGTTTTCTGGCATAAAACCACCTTGTGCAATGCAACAGGGTAAAGTCTAGCTGATGGACAGACAAAATTGGCGATACATAAGCTTCCAGTTCCCCATCTGCATCCCACAGACAAGTATCAATGGAGAATCCGAGTGAAGGTGCCTCACAAGATCTTAAATCACAATAAGAATTACTATATAAACTTATTAGTCTTACTCATTGAATATACTATGTATCAAAGTGCCCTAAAAGAAAGCATTCAATAAGATTGTGGCGCTTAAAATTCTTTTTAGACAAAGTATGACACACACACGCGCGCGCACACACACACACACACACACGGTTTAGTGAACTATTAAATATAAAGGTTATTCCAAATTAATAAGGATGCCAGATAACACTATTAAACCAACCTTAAAGTGCAAACTTTGGGATGCCTGGTGGTTCAGTCAGTTAAGTGTCTGACTCTTGGTTTTGGCTCAGATCATGATCTCAGTGTTGTGAGATGGAGCCTTTCGTGGGGCTCTGCGCCCAGCTGGGAGTCTGCTTGGGATGCTCTCCCTCTCCCTGTGCCCCCCCACCACTCACATATTCTCTCTCTCTCTCTCTCTCTCTCTCTCAAACAAACAAATAAATCTTTTTTATATGCCTTTTTTAGTGCAGACTTCATATTTGCTGAATGTGTGTCAAAGTTTCCTATTTTTATAGAAGGGGCATTTTCAATTTTTAAAATTGTAAAACTTTACTTTAAGGCTGTTTCCTAAAGGCTAATCATTTCTCCCAAGCATTAAAAAATCAAAACTCAGATTCTCATATTTTCTTAAGTGCAATATTTTCCCTCTTATTCTACTTTTATTGAGATATACTTGATATATGCCATTGTGTACATATAAGGTTACAACATGATAATTTGATACACATATTTATTATGAAATGATCACCACAATAGGGTAAGCTAACACTACCATTACCTCACATAATTACCATTTGTGTGTGTGTGGTGAGAACATTAAAGATCTCTCTCTTAACAACTTTCTAGCATATGGCACATTCTGAACCATAGTCACCATGCTGTACATTAGGTCTCCAGAATTTATTCATCCTCCAAGTACAATTTTGTACCCTTTGACAAACATCTCCTCATTTTACCCTCTCCTCCAGTCCTTGGCAACCAAAAGTCTACTCTTTGTGTCTGTGAATCCAGCTTTTTTAGATCAAAGGCAGTATTTTCAAAATGGTTTGAGGACAGAAAATAGAAGAGCCAATAGAACATTTAGAAGCAAGTTGTGCAAATTCCCAGTTCAGCTCTGAAGTCATGGTCAACAGGTCCAAAATATTCATTTCATTATTGGTCTACACCCATGCATTCTACATTATTAAGTTGCCTGTTTTTATGTTTATTTTTATCTATAAACAAAAGAGTCAGTCACATGGAGATTGTCTTACCAGCTTGAACTTTTTGCGTTACGGTCTCAAGGTAAGTTTGTATGTGTCTTCATTGACCAGTGGCTGGAACTGGTCATGTAAATATAGTATTGGTACTTAGGTGCCTGTTGTATTTCTCACTTACCCATAGTTCAAGAAAAAAATTAACCATCCTCAATATTTACACAGTTTCACAAATGAATTTGTTTATTTACCCTCAAGAGGTTGGTTATCATTCATTCATTCAAAAAAAAAATATTTACTAAGTACTTAGTTGGTGTCAGGGACTACTCTAGGCAAATGGGATAGAGCACCGAACTACAGATACAAAAACACCTGCCTTCAAGGAGTATATATTCAAGTAATAAATGATAAACCTAGTGAATAAATAAGAATATGGTGTTTTAGAAGATGACGAATGCTCTGGAGTTTAGGGGATTGAGACAGTCAGAGGATGTGTGTGTTGGGGAAAGAGAGTTATAAGTTTAAACAGAGGATTCAGGCCAGACCTCATCAGGAAGATAACATATGATGGAGGTGTGAAAGTTGACCATGCAGATATCTGAAGGGAGAATGTTTTAAATGTTCTAAACAGACAGAACAGCCAGTGAAAAGGCCCTGAGCCAGAAGCATGCCTGCTATGTTTGAGGAATCCCAGGAACACCTGATTGGCTAGAGCAGAGTGTGAGAGGAGATGAAACCAAGCAGGTAAGGAGGGTTGGGGTGGATCTTGTAGAGTCTTATACACCAGCACAGGGATTTCTACTTTCCACTCTGAGTGAAATGGGGAGCTGTGGAACAGAGAAATGACATGGTTTGGATGATATGTTGAAAAGCTCATTTAACTACTGTGCTGAGAGTAGACTCTAAGGAGCAAAACTTGAAGCGGGAAGACCAATTAGAAGACTATTACAGTAAACCACACAAGAGGTAGCAAGGACTTATACCAGGATGTGACACTGGGGGAGTGAGAAGTACATGGATTCTGAGTATGTTTTCATGGTAGGATGATCTCACATATCAACCATTGTGTGCAAAGAGAGAAGAGAGCCAAGAATGAATACACATTTTTGACTTGAGCAATTGAAAGGATCAACAGCTTATTGTGTTGAGAAGTTTCAGTTTGGGTGGAGGTTGGGGAAATGATTAGAAGTTTAGTTAAGAAAATGCTACACTTGATATGTCTCTACACACATCCAAAGGAAGACGTCAAATTGGTAATTGAACTTGAGTCTGAAGTTCAGAAGAGAGGTCTGTGTGGAACATATAAATGTGGGTGTCATCAGCATTTAAATTATATTGAAAACCATGTGACTGCGCCCGCCGGAGCCACCTCTGCCAGCAGCATGTTCAAGGTAATTCAGAGGTCTGTGGGGCCAGCCGGCCTGAGTCTGCTCACCTTCAGAGTTTATGCATCACCTAAAAAGGACTCACCTCACAAAACTTCTGTGAAGGTTAATGAGCTTTCACTCTACTCCATCCCTGAGGGTCAATCTAAATATGTGGAGGAGCCAAGGACCCCACTTGAAGAAAGCATTTCACATCTCCGACGTTACTGCGAGCCATATACAAGTTGGTGTCAGGAAATGTACTCACAAACTAAGCCCAGGATGCAGAGCTTGGTTCAATGGGGGTTAGGCAGCTATGAATATCTCCAAAATGCACCTCCTGGATTTTTTCCAAGACTTGGTGTTACTGGTTTTGCTGGTATTGTTGGACTTCTTTTGGCTAGAGGTTCAAAAATAAAGAAGCTGGTGTATCCACCTGGATTCATGGGACTTGCTGCCTCTCTTTATTATCCACAACAAGCCATCGTATTTGTCCAGGTCAGTGGGGAGAAATTATATGACTGGGGTTTAGGAGGATACATAGTCATAGAAGATTTGTGGAAGAACTTTCAAAAGCCAGGAAATGTGAAGAATTCACCTGGAAATAAATAGAATGCTCCATGCTCTGCCCATTTTAACCAGTTATAGGTAAACATTGGAAACTCCGTGCAGTAAACCAGTATTTCTACAGAAAAATGGCAGAGAAGCCAGTACTGAATATAGTAAATTGGCTTTCTTCTTCAGGACAAATTATACTAGGCTTCTTTGTTATCTTGGGTGATGCTATGCTGCAAGTGGACTAATCGGAAATCCTTTCACCTAGAGGTAATGTCTAGCCTCAGAACTCCTCGTTCTCAAGTTACTATTTATGTACATAATTAAAATTCCAAATTAAAAAAAAAAACGTGTGACTGCATGAGATTCATATGAAGGGAGTGTCGACAGAGAAGAAAAAAGGACTAAGGAATGATCTCCAGGTCACATCAGTGTTAAAAGTTTGGGGTGAAGAGGGGAAGCCATCCAGGGAGAGCAGGAAGGAGCAATAGTGAGACAGAAGGAAAACCAATGTGGTGTCCCAAAAGCTAAGAGACAGAGTGAAGTCTGTCAGGGAGGTGGGAAGGGCTGATGGGCAGGACTGGAGGTCATGGGGCATCTCGACAAGAGTGGCCTTTAAGGAAAGGCGGAGGCAAAGGAAGGGACACAGCAGGTCTGGTTAGACAAGAGCAAAGGTAATTAGTTCCTCTTTGGCAACAATTCTAACTCTTTGGTCTCAGGGCCCCTTTACACTCCTAAATGTTCTTGAGGACCCCAGTGTGCCTTTGATGATAGGGGTTGTATTTACCAACATTCCTCTATTAGAAATCAGAAGTGGGGAATGTTTAGAACACAAGAGTGCACAAGCTCACCTTGCTTTAGCCACCAGAGTGGTGACATCATCACACCTTGTGTAGCTTCCGGGAACCTCCACTCTACACTGATGAGAGGTGAAAACGTTCTAGACTATTATGAGAATAATTTGACTTCATGGACCTCCTGAAAGGGTCTCAGGGATCCCAAGGGATCCCAGCCTCCTTTAGAAACTGCTAGCACGCATGAAAGGAAAGCACAGGATTGAGGATCCAGCTGGGTGGTGAGGAGGTGACCGTATGTGAACGTCCCCGATTCCCAGGATTGAATGCTGTCATTGCGAGAGCGAGGGTGGGGGCTGGGAAGAGAACTGGGGGCTGCAAGAAAGGAGAGATGTGAAATCAGTCTAGAACAGGAGTAAGGGCTGGGATGACTACAAGCATTTGAGGGGATCTTACGTTGCTGGGGGTTTAGTTGTTTCAGCTTTTGGTGGTGATTTATCCTGAAGTGTTCATGCATGTGTGATTAAGAGAGACAGAAAAAAGAGAGAAGTCCATCCAAACTTGTGTTGTTCAACACGTATTTATTGGTGACAAGAATGTGTCTCAACCAGGGCGCCTGGGTGGCTCAGTCAGTGAAGCGTCTGCCTTCAGCTCAGGTCATGATCTCAGGGTCCTGGGATCGAGTCCCGCATCGGGCTCCCTGCTCAGCGGGAAGCCTGCTTCTCCCTCTCCCTCTGTGCTCTCTCTCTCTCTCGCTCTCTGTCAAGTAAATAAGTAAAATACTACAAAGGAAAAAAAAAAGAATGTGTCTCAACCAGATTATTACACTTTGTTTCTATGGGTCACAAAGCAAATTGTAAGACTTTTGCTATTTATTCCTTTATTTGTGAAGTAATTATAGAACACCCACCATGCACCAAGTATATCAGGCTTTGGGAAGTTAAGACTGAATAGGCCACAGAGTCATCCAACCATCAGAGTTCAGATTCCTATTTGAACTGCATATGCTAAGATTTAAATTGTTCCAGAATTTCGCTGATGTGTGAAGAATGTGATTTTTACCATTCTATCCAGGTCCTACATAGTTGAGATTTATGTTTCAGTTCTGACTTGAACGCTTGTAATAACATATCAAAGCCTTCTGAAGAGAAATTAATCAGCACATTATCACTTAAACACGCACTCTTCATCCTTTCTCAGTCTTTAAAGGTCCCTCTGCTTGGCTGTTTTGTTTGTGCAGTGAATATAGAAACATTTTAACCCATCGTAAGTGGAGGCAAAAATGTGGGATTTTTTAAAATATAATAATGGGGGGTGGCGCCTGGGTGGCTCAGTCAGTTAAGCTTCTGACTCTTGATTTCGGCTCAAGGCATGATCTCAGGGTCATGGGATCAAGCCCCACATCTGGCTCCGGGCTCAGCACCGAGTCAGCTTATCCTTCTCCCTCTGCTACTAACCCTGCTCCTCCCCCTGCTCGCTTGCTCTCTAAAATATAAACAAATAAATAATGGGCAACAGAGAAGAAGAGTTTAGATCTGCTCGTGTTACCACCTAAACATACCTTTGAGTTTGCAGGTATTGAGTCAAAATATATTTGGGAAAGGGGGTGATTTTGACATTTGGGGAGCCCTCGTCTAGTCCCCCAAAACTCTAGGTGCCAAGAAAATGAGCTTTTCCCTTTAAGGTGAACATTTTTTGTCTTCTTGAGAAATTGTAACCCAATATTCTGGGTTCTGGAGACAAAACAGGATTACTACAACAGATCCCATTGTATCATTCCTGAAGTAGTAAAACACTGGGTTTTTCCTACTAGACATTGGGAGGGAAGAAGGAGAAAAATTAGGAAATGACAGCTGAAAGAGAAATTTTCATTTTAATTAATTTGTCATAAAATGTTCTTTATTTGGTGTGATTTGAAGTGGATTTTACAATCAATTACATTGCGTGAGACACTTAACAGGCACACTCTAGACTCCGCACCACACTGCCTGAGCTTTATTACCTGGATGGTAAACCTAAACAAATGGATGTATAATGATTTGTAGACAATTCCCATGCAATAACTCTATTATTAAATCTAAGGCATTATTAAAGGTTAATTATATTTTAAATTATTGAGATTTAACAATGATGTAATATACGGAGAAGATATTTATCTCCTCCAGTTTGTCCTATAATTACTAACCTCTGTGAACTTCTCTCTTTAATTCTGCCATTCTCCTTGCTAAATAGCCTCTCTGATGGAATCCTACGCCTACAGCCCAAGATGACTCTTTCTGCTTGAGACCTTTGATATGGTCCTTATCCACCTCTCTTCTTCTCCATCTTTACCCGAGATCTTGTCACTATCTTCAAAGGGAAAACTGTCTTTTCAAGGCAAGAGTTCTCACCCTTCCCTTACTTTTCTCCTCACCCAGATTCTTCTCTTCGTTGCTCCTTATCTCCCTCAAAGTTCTAAACATCTAAAGCACTAAGCACGTCATTTTGTCCCCATCAAGACTGCTCGTAATTTGACCTCTTTTTCCTTCCTTGCTCATCTGTATTTTGCTGCCATTCAGATGTTCCCATTCCCACCTGCCCGACGGTGTGTTTCCTAAATTGTCAACACGTCCTAAATTGAATTAGCGTGAAAGCTTCAAGGTATGTTTCCAACACTTCGTCTCTTTCTTTTAGCCTCACCTACAAGCTCCTACAAATATATTGGACCTTCACCACTTCTATTTTCTCCCTTAAAATGGGACCTAGTTTTTCCCTTCTGAGGCTGTTATAGGTATTTGTTAACTAGGTGTTTTACATTTTCTTTTCTTTTCCTGTCGTGCAGTTTTTGTATTCTGATGCGAATGTTCACCTCTACCTTCAGAGATCTCTTTGGACATCTCTCCCATGTCTTCTCGAGCCTTCTCCTTATGCAAATGCAGTAGTTTTTATTAAGCACCCTCTGTGTGTCAGACACTGGTTCTAGACTCAGAGGCTAGAGAGAACAACAACACAGTCAAGAGCTTCCACCCTCATGGAGCTTGCAAGTCGGGAGAGACTGACAATAAAAAGTATATAAGGGACAATAGTAATCATAAAAAATAAGGAATATTACACATTCAGAGAAGGAAATCAAAGTGGGTCAGGTCACAAAGGGGGACAAGAGAAGAGAAGAGCCATGTGAGACACGGCATGCAAGGAAGACTTATCAAAGAAGTGACATATAAGTCCAGATCTGAGTAATGGGAAGGAGTCAGCCATGTGAACACAAAGCCATAAAGGACCTGGAGGGAGAATATTCCAGAAAGTAGGAATGGCACATTCCAAGTCCCAGAACTTGGGTTGGTTGGAACAAGCTTGGTTAACTCAAGGAACAAAGGGAAGAGGGGAATTGCAGGAGCTTCGGGAGCCCCTGCAGGAGTAGGAGAAGACTGCCCAGGTAGACAGTGCCAACTGCACAGCACATACCTAAGGGCTTGGACTGTATTACAACCTCGGCCTTGAGTTCATCGACTTCAGCCTTCCCAGCGCTAAACATGGCATCTTCCAGGTTCCACAGCTGAGTACCCAAACTTCCATAAAGATATCTCATGTTTTATCCAATTCCAGAAACCAAAGAACAAGGCAAACATCAGTGTCCTCCTGCTTTCACATCGACATCCAAAGAATCTAAGGAATTACACAAAAATGTTACAATCCTTAACTCTCACTACTGGGTTTACAGGCGGCTTCTTTTTTCTTTAGACTTTCCAACATTTTCCAACTCTTCTATCATGCACACTACTAATGAAATCCTAAAACAAAAGCACAATTTAAAAATATACAGAAGTTACAAAACAATGTATGCATCCTTGCATCCTTTTGGTATTTCTCATCAGCAGATGCATCCATTTTCACCCTGAAAATAATTGAGTGCTCTTTCTCTGAGCACTCTTTCTCCTATGTCTCTTACGATTTTTCTGGAATACCGAGGTGAGTTGTTTCCCCAAGAACTGAGTTGTTGTTTGAGTGCACAGGTAGGATTGCACCTCTGGGGTAGATGCAGTGCTTGTAGTCACACACAGAGGATGCCGCCAATTGAGCCAAAGCTTCTTGTGCTTGGTGCTCAGGACACTGTTCTCATTTAAATGGTTAAGAGGCAACAGGATGCTACATGTAAAATGAAACTTCCCAAGACTTTATCTGAAGAGATGAGGCTGAAATCATGCACATCATACATAGTTTAAAAATGAAATCTGTGATCAGCTCTGGAGGCCTGGGTCTGGATCCACTGCAGCCACTGAAGCCTTCTAATGGGCAAGAGCAAAGCCAAGGGGACCACCGTGGACTGGAAATTATTTTCCACCCATTTCTTCCGTGGGTCCCACAAATTTAAAAATTCCATGTGTATTTGGTAAGTCAGAGGGAGTAAGAAAAAAGAGAGAGAAGGAGAATGGGGAAGAGAGAGCGAGAGAGAGATGAATTCCTGCCAAGTCTAGGGTCTCTATTAAAAAAAAAAAAAAATGCCCGAAGTACGCCAGTTCAGCCACAGCACATCTGGGAATTGTTTGAAGGATAATGACAGTAATAATTATGATTACTTACACTTAATTCTCCCTCACAGGGGCGCTGTGAAGATTAATGAGTTAATGCTTGTAATGTGTTTTTGGTTCCTCGATGAAAGCTCCCATAAAAGCCCAGATTATTATTATGGTTATTGTTGTTTATATTAGACCATTCCTGTGGAAGGCTTCGTTTCCCTGCCGTCCGTACGTTCCCATCATAAAGTACAACCGCTTCTCTAATAACACCCCCTGGCTCCAGGAGCAGTCACGTCAGGCAAGAAAGCCCCACTTCAAGAAAGAAATGGCAAACAAGATCTCTGTCAGCAACTGCCCGGGTCCCTCATGCCTGATAGACTTTGTTCCATACTCTTAGCTAAACCATAAGGAAAGAAGTAAGTAGTTTCATGCCCCAAATGAGAAATATATTGACAGGGCAAATATCTTCCAAAATAGAGAGTCTGAAGACAAATCTGTAGATTCTTCACCCAATCGATAGAGAAGGCTTTAAAATGTTTAAAAAAGGCTCATAGAATAGCTTGTTCAAAATCAAATCCACATAAAGGTAATAGGTCAGTGGATTGCCATATAACATTAATTTATTCATTCTCTTAAAGAAAAGTATTGCAAACCTGCTTATTCCCTACGCATCGGCCTATACCAAACACTGTTGAACAAGACAGGGTCTCTATCTTTGAGAAGATGGTTGTTGAAAGACATCATATTAGTCACCTGCATGTGGTCTGGTCGGGAGGGTAGGGCACCGTTACAAATGCAGCTATACCTCTGGAAAGGAGAGGTGATACATTTCATTTCCTAGGGTAAATCTCTGGTCCCCATCTTTCATTGCACTCAAAAATGGCAATTTATTTGCTCAACAATGAAAACATTTTTCTGCAGGGCTAAAAGAGGAATGAGCCACCATAAGGTTCCTTTTTGCATGGCACATATGTAAGGACAAATGTATGTAATGTGTCTGGTTCCTTAAAGATGCTCAATAATATATAAGTGAATGCCGTTGCCCCTGAAGAAAAGAAGATAATGTCAAACAAGGACCTCCTTCTTTCTTCTACTCTAGTGTCTCATTTCTCAACTTAAAACGGTCATTCCTGGGACGCCTGGGTGGCTCAGTCAGTGAAGCATCTGACTTCAGCTCAGGTCATGATCTCAGGTTCCTGGGATTGGGCCCCTCATTGGGCTCTGAGCTTGACAAGGAGTCTGCTTGTCCCTCTCCCTGTCCCTCTCTCTGTCCCTCTCTCTATCCCTCTGCCTCTCCCTCCACTTGTGCACTCTCTCTCTCTTTCTCTCTTACTCTTTCAAATAAATAAATAAAAAGTCTTAAAAAAAAAAAAAACCCTGTCATTCCTTAACTTTAGAGGGTCCTGTAATCATTAGAGGAGGAAGGAACTTAGGAGACAATCAAGACCCTCCCTCCATCTGCCTCTATGTAGCAGAAGCTGCTAGTTACCTACTCAGTAGTTACCTCCCCCTTCTTCCGTAGAAATAGAATCTTAATTTTAGTGGGACACTTTGCCACTAGGAAAAAAAGACCACATTTCCCAGCCTCCCTCGAAGGTAGGTGTGGCCATATGACT
Organism: Callorhinus ursinus; assembly: GCF_003265705.2. Taxonomy (NCBI): domain Eukaryota; kingdom Metazoa; phylum Chordata; class Mammalia; order Carnivora; family Otariidae; genus Callorhinus; species Callorhinus ursinus. Next base: position 8,831,797 of record NW_027397098.1, read on the forward strand.
AAGTTCTGGCTAAGGAGAGGTTGGCAGTGATGTTCTGTAGGAGCTAGCTCAGTTGGCAAGCGCCTCTTCCGTCCTTCCCACTTCCTCTTTCCTGCTGCCTGGAAATCTGACATGACAGTAGAAATTGTAGTAGCAATTTAGGACCATGAGCAGAACTTGAGAATGAGAGGCAAAATAATGCCCCTGACAAAGATGTCCATATCCAAATCCTTGGAACTATAAATAAAAGGGGAATCAAGGTTATAGATGGGATAAACATTACTGATCAACTGACCTCAAAGTAGAGAGATTATTGTGAATTGCCCAGGCATGTCCCAAATAATCACAAGAATCCTTAAAAGAAGTGGGAAACAGAAGAAAAGCTGAGAGATGGCTAAGTAAGGATGACGCTGCTGGCTTTGAAGGATGGAGCAGGAGGCCATGAGTAGCCTCTGGAAGCTGCAGAAGGCAAGGAAAGTTTTCCCCTTAGAGCGTCCCAAAGGAATGCAGCCCTGCTGACCCCCTGATTGTAGCCCAGGGAGGATTTGAAATCCTGACCTCAAAAATAATAATATAAGTAAATTTGCACTGTTTTTAAGCTCCTGGGTTTGCAGTCACTTGTTATAGCAGCTACAGGAAACTAATAGACTCATACTGAGGATGACAGAGCAAAAGAGAGATGGGTCTGTGTCCCCACGATGCCGTAGAGCTGCCATCCCAACCCTGGATGACCTAATTCCATGCTCCTTTTACGTGAAAGAGTAATGCCTTTGGTGTTTAGCCCGCTGTTATTTGGGGCTTTCTTTTATATGTAGCAAAACACAACTCCTGGCTGATGCACTACATTTTAGAGATAGATTCAGAACACGGGGGGTGCCTGAGTTGCTCACTTGGTGAAGTGTTTGACTCTTGATTTCGGCTCACGTCATGAGCTCAGGGTTGTGAGATTGAGCCCCATGTCAGGTTCCGTGCTGGGTGTGAAGCCTGCTTAAGATGCTCTCTCCCCTTCTTCCACTGCCCCTCCCCCATCTCTCTCTCTCTCTCTCTCTAAAAAAGAGAGAGAGAGAGAGAGACTCAGATCCCTGAAGATTAAGTGATGTTTTATTTAATGCCATTTAACCATTATTCAGAATCAGTAGAGCCCAAGTTCTCCCAACCCCTGGGTTTATGATCTGCCCAGCCTATACAGCTGTGATTCTCAAACTTTAGCTTGCATTCGAACCGTCAGGAAGGCTTGTTAAAACACAGATGGCTGGGCTCCACCCTAGACTTTCTGACTCAGCAGCCTGGGGTAGAGCCAAGGGACCAAACTTTGAGAATAGGCTGCCACTGGACCAAACTCTGCTAACTCCTCTTCCTCTTCCATAGCCAGACCCATAACCAAAATCCAGCCCTCAGGACCACATACCAGGAATGTCATAGAGCTGGCCACCTTATCCTGGGCTCTAACTTACTGACTCCTCCTACCTACCATCCTACCGAATTCATTTTGCTTTCCCGCATTCTATTGCTTTTTTTTTAATTTTTTATTGTTATGTTAATCACCATACATTACATCATTAGTTTTAACACAGTGTTCCATGATTCATTGTTTGTGCATAACACCCAGTGCTCCACGCAGAACGTGCCCTCTTTAATACCCATCGCCAGGCTAACCCATCCCCCCACCCCCTTCCTTCTAGAACCCTCAGTTTGTTTTTCAGAGTCCATCATCTCTCGTGGTTCATCTCCCCCTCCGATTTCCCCCCCTTCATTCTTCCCCCTCCTGCTATCTTCTTCTTTTTTTTTTTTCTTAACATATATTGCATTATTTGTTTCAGAAGTACAGATCTGTGACTCAACAGTCTTGCACAATTCACAGCGCTCACCATAGCACATACCCTCCCCAATGTCTATTGCTGTTTCAAAACCCTGATAGCTTCCTATTGTTTATTACATTAACTCCGAATCCCTCTGTGGGACTTTTCAGGCTCTCACATTTGCCTGCCCTCTCTCCTTACCTACCCCCAAGCCATGACTCCTCCAACCATCCCTCTGAAGAGAGAGGAAGCAACATTTTTCTTATTTTATAACCCAGGGGAACTGGGAGCTCGCCCAGACAAAAGTTGGCAGGGTCAAAGCCTTTGGCAGATCCCAACTGGAAACCAATGACCATTCCCATCCTCCACGAGCTCCCCAAGAAGGCCCAGCGCCAGCCTTGTGGAGCAAGGCACCAGGCCCCTTGCAAGCAGCCCACAGCAGGTTCTGCTTAAGGCAAGCAGCAGGGACACCATGGAAACTCAGGCTGAGGTGAGAACATAATGTGCATTTCAACTAATTACTCCAGAAAGGGAACGCGGCCAGGAAGACCTGAGAGTGTTTGTGTGCTGTTATTCTGAATTTTGAAAGAGAGGGCAAACTTTGAGGAAATTGGCAGCAACTTCATCCAGCTCCAGCCAAAATGGCATTCTGTCCTCCCCGAAGCAGCTGTGCAGTTGTGTGGCTGTGGGCAGAAGCTCTTGCCTTTCTTTGTGTGCACAGAAGGATGGGAGGTGTGGGGCACCCAAGAGGCTGGGGGCAGCTCCCAACTCCCCCGAGGAGGGATGGTGCGGCTTGGGGCAGAGGAGCACACCAAACACAGCCCGGTGTATTTTAGGGTCTCTGTTGGCTCCTCTCATCAAAATCAGCCTTCCCAAATAAATATTAGCTGTGCCCTTGCCAGGAAACCTGGTATACCTGTATCACTGAGGGCTCTTCTCCGAGAAGGAAAGCTTTTCATCTGTGTATGGCGTGTTTTTTGCTCCCACTTCATTAAGAAAAGAATTAATTCTTTTGTGTCTTTGTGCTCAGTCTGGTCTGCTTTCTTCCATTTTTCCTTCATGTTATTTATTCATATAAACCTTCCCTCACTCTAAAAGCGATTTGCTGCTGCTTGGTTTTCTCATTGCCCCACCGTGGGCTCTGTCTTTGCTCCCCTGCAATGTCCCAGAGCGACCTAGAATCTGACGCTCCCCTGCCTACCAAACCATACCGCTCCCTTCTGAGTGTGCACAGAACCATGGCTTTGAATGGTGACTCTTCCAACAAATGCTTACCGAGTTTCCTGTCTTTTGTGGGGCAGTCCTCCCTGTCTTAGGCATCCTGGATGCAGCCTCACTTTCTTGGTTTCTGGTTAAGGGTCCAAAAAAAAAAAAAAAAAAACCCTCCCTCCTACCAAGAGCTGCATGGGGGGATGGGTAGGCAAACGCACAGGGCTCCTTCCCAAGTCCCTCCCTCAGTGACCCTGCCAGGATGGTTTGGAGGGAAGAGACATTACTGCAGAGTGTAATAGAAACTCAAGAATACAAAAGGTATTACTTTTATTGAGAATCTCTTTCCTCGTGCTCATTGACTCAACCTGCCATTCCTTTCTTTTCTTCACCCAGAGACCTACTGTTTTTGCTTTTTCAGAGTGACTAATCTCTGCACAATTTAAGTGGGAGGGAAGTGAAACCCTTGCCTTGAGTAATTTTAGTAAACTTTATATTCTCCTACCTGGATTTCATCGTGGGAAGATAACTGGAAGATTACCATTCGAAAGAAAGAAAAGAAAGAAAGAAAGGAAAGAAAGAAAGAAAGAAAGAAAGAAAGAAAGAAAGAAAGAAAGAAAGAAAGAAAGAAAGAAAGAAAGAAAAGAAAAGAAAGGAAAGAAAGAAAAGAAAGAAGGAAAGAAAGAAA
>NW_027397098.1:8835571-8893236 GCF_003265705.2 Callorhinus ursinus
AAAGAAAGAAAGAAAGAAAGAAAGAAAGAAAGAAAGAAAGAGAAAGAAAGAAACAGCAGTCTGAACGAGAACGTATCCACAGGAGAAGAGAGTCAGGTGCACCCATTACAAATGTTCCCAGAGAACCTTTGGGCTCTGTAAGCTACAGGGTAACACACCCTGAAATGGATGGTAATTACTCTGTAGTTCTTGAGGCTTCTTTTGTGTAGGATGTTGAGGGAAGGAAGGAAGAGGGTAGCTGACTTTTTAAATGAAATGGGGGATGGAAATTTCAGGTGAATTGAAAGCACCTGGCAAACAGGCATCTCTTCTCAGTGTTTCCTTGTTTTTGCCCCAGACCGGGAAGCCATCGCCTTCCTGGCTCTTTCATGGAATTTCTGTGTGGTCTTGGTCTTACTCAATTAACCTCTCCTCTTCTGCATTTCATCATGCGTGTATGGGTATAAGATCAACTTCAAAGAGGTCCAGGGCCTAATTAATGTCTCTAGGGTGCCCGAAGAGTCTTGGATGGAAAAAAATAAAACCACCACCTGTATGCAGAACTGAGACTGCATGACAGCAGGTGGAAATTATTACTATTAAATGTGACTCCATGTCAGAATAGTTGGCAAACTCCTCCTCTGGGGCATGAGAAATGTCAAGTTGATGAGAATAAGCTTCCTCTGTGACTGGTGTTTCTCTCTCTCTCTTTCTCTCTCTCTCTCTCTCCCCCCTCTCTCTTTTTCTCTATATCTTTTTAACTTGTGAGTAAATGATCATGCTACAGTAGGAAGCAGTATAACCAACAGATAATGAAAAGTGAGAGTAAAAGAGCAAAAAGCATGACGTAATCAACATCTTTAGGAGAGGACAAACCAGCTTTGCAAGCCCACCGCCACTGCTCTTCCACGTCGGTTTCTTCATCCATCTCTCCCCTCCATCCCCTGTCAGTGGGTCTACCCAGGGCCAGAACCATCCTGAAACTCAGCACAACGTTGATGGAATCATGCTACCAAGGTCAGGAAAAATAACCCTTTACACAGAATCATTCAAAACTTTTACCAATTCTGATCATCCTCCCGTTAGTTACTTCATGAAGAGTCAATTAATGGCGACCACGGTTTATTTTAAGCACTCCAACTGGCATTCATCTCATGTAAATGAACAACAGTATCACCTTTGCTATGAACATAACAGGATTATTTGCAGGATTTTCTTTCAGGCTGGAAGATGGCTTGGTAAAGTCAAAATCTACATTTGTTTCTTCATCTATTTAACACATATTTATTGTGTTCCCTTGAAGCAACAAGCAACATGTTTCAGGGCCCATGGGGACACTAAGACAAAGCAGACAGGTACTTCGTGCATTGTATGAGCAGAAAGTGGGCTCCTAAACCATGTGGACAGCAGGACAGATAGGAATGTAGTTAAGTCTTATATGATGGTGATGGTCTCAGGCAGGGATTTTTAAACTCAACAAAGTAACAAAAGGGGGGAAGTGGCTGAATGACATTAGGTTTGGTTGATGCTGTCTGTTTTTTGTAAGGTATACTTCCTTTCTGGATGTTTTAGGATCCCTTTACACTACACTAACGTCCAATCTACCTTATAGACAGAATCTCCTTACTTGCCCTGTTATTTCCTATATTCCTATTGGCTTTCTATTTTTCAGGTAATATGTATTGGAACTCAAGGAAACAATCTTTTGAGTGTTGAAAACAGACAAGGTAAAGTAATGTATTAGTCAGGGTTCTCCAGAGAACCACAACCAATCGGAAATATATGTATATATATGAAATCAGGAATTGACTCACCCTATTATGGAGGCTAGCAAGTCCAAATTTTCAGGGTGGCCCAGCAGGCTGGAGACCCAGGAAAGACAATCTGCCAGTTTGAGTCCAAAGGCTGTCTGCTATAGAGCCAGGAAGAGCTGAATATTGCAAGTGAAGTTGGCTGTCTGCTGGAGAATTCTCTCTTATTTTGAGAAGGTCACCCTTTTTGTCTTCAACTGATTGGGCAAGGCCCACTCACATTATGAGAGCAATCTGCTTTACTCAAAGTTCACCAATTTAAATGTTCATCTCTTAAAACACCGTCACAGAAACACCCAGAGCAATGTTTGATCACATATCTGGGCACCTTGTACCCTAGCCAAATTGACACATAGAAGTAACCATCATAGGTAAAAAGCCCTATACCAGCACAATTTTTTGACTTCTTGTAGCATCTTTCCTTATAAGAGTGTTTATAACCATCTCTCTTCATTTCATAAAGTTACGGAGAGAATAATAGACACATGACTAGTGAATAAATTAAATATTCTAGGTTCAGCCTTACTCTACCTGGTACCATTTTTGATGTATTGTCGTATCATTTAAATATATTTCCTAAATGCCAAAGATGTTAGCTCCAAACATATGTTTCCGAAATCTATTAAAATACTTTAGTGCTGTGATTTAAAAAAAATAAATAAGTGGATCTCTTCTGTACCTGAAAAAAAACAGATTCCCCCCAAGTCCCACCCAATCTTCTCTTTTGAAATCAAGAAAATGTCAGTGCCTCAAAGAGCTACTGACCTACTTCATTACTTGATGTCCCACATAGACCAGGGAAGTGAGCAGAGCATAAATCACGGGCACTCCTGCTTTCAAAAAAGGAAGCTGGCTTTGGAAAAAAGGAACACATCACTGCAAGGAAGCTGCATCACATACATTTAATCTGCAAGTTCACTTGACCTCTTTTAAAAGAGAGAACAAATAATCATGATTTTTATTTGCTTTATAGGTACTGATGATATTGTGACAATGACTTCAGATAAAATTACACACCATAATCATTAACTGCAAGATACAGATTTGCAGCAGTGTCATAAATATAGTAGGTATACAACAAATACTTGTTAAAGTTACACTTTGCTTTTCAACAGAGTTTAAAGTGAGTAATTGCAATACTGATGTTTGTTAATTCATTTAACCAATACACATGGCCGAGTACTTATTATATAGTAAGCTCCACTGAGAATGTAAAAATGAGTAAGCCCTTATTCCTAGCCAGAGAAGTCCAGAGCCCAGTACACAAGACAGACAAGCCAATTAGAATAACAATGTGAGAGATGTTACACAAGGGTATCTACTAAGAGCTATCAAAGCAAAGAGGAATGACTTTCCCTAAACTGCCTTCTTTGGACCATCATTCTGTAGATCATACCTAAAGTATTTTCACAAAGGATAGCTAGTGGTTGTATTCCAAAGTCAAAGCCATGACAGATCAATGAAGAGACATGAGAGAACTAGTATAGATACAGAGTACTGATACTGAAGTGATTACTGATTACTCTTATGCATGCTATCTACAGTCGAATAACAATAAATTATTTTCTCATCTTAACAACTTTGAACTAAGAATAATTTATATCAGAACTGGCAATCATACACACCTTGCCTAGTACACTGCAACCTACTTAAGAGCTACATTACATCTCTCTCTGACTAATCACTTCATAGTCTGTGGTCAATAAACCCTTCCCCTCCACATATGGTGCCAACTTTCACACAGTTCTAATTTCCAGTCGAAGGGCTGTAAGGCCCAGCAGAAAATGGTCCTCACATGAGACAATAGGTGACATATTAAATAACTAGAGACCATTCTTGGTAGCAGGTTGATGTTTGCAGCAGGAAGTATTACATATACTCTATTCATCTGCCATTCTAGTACTGCTTAATCCAATCCTGTGGATTTGCTTTTCAGATATCAGACCCAGAAACAAAATCTTGAGCTAGAAATGTTCCTTCAAGCCGCCTCATCATGCAGGTAAAGAATCACAGGCCAAAGTAACTTGCCCAAAATGGCACAGTTAGGAAATGATGAAGCCAAAACTATAGTCTAGATTTTCTTCTTCTTTTAATTCTATCAAACGCTGAAAGGGACCATTAGGTAAGAATGCCATCCTGAAGGCAAACATTAATCACTACCACTTGAATGATCTAAAATTCAGGATCAGTTAATAATTGGGTTGCTCTTAAATTAGATAACCTGGAAGAAATGGGTGCATTCCTAGAGATGTATCAACTACCAAAATTGAACCAGGAAGAAATAGAAAACCTGAACAGACCTATAACCACTAAGGAAATTGAAGCAGTCATCAAAAATCTCCCAACAAACAAAAGCCCAGGGCCAGCTGGCTTCCCAGGGGAAATCTATCAGACATTTAAAGATGAATTAATACCTATTCTCCTGAAACTGTTCCAAAAAATAGAAATGGAAGGAAAACTTCCAAACTCATTTTATGAGGCCACCATTACCTTGATCCCAAAATCAGACAAAGATCCCATCTAAAAGGAGAATTACAGACCAATATATTTGGTGAACATGGATGCAAAAATTCTCACCAAAATACTAGCCAATAGGATCCAACAGTACATTAAAAGGATTATTCACCATGACCAAATGGGATTTATCCCTGGGCTGCAAGGTTGGTTCAACATCCGCAAATCAACCAAAGTGATACAATACATTAACAAAAGAAAGAACAAGAATCATGTGATCCTCTCAATAGATGCAGAAAAAGCATTTGACAAAGTACAGCATCCTTTCTTGATCAAAACTCTCCAGAGTATAGGGTTAGAGGGTACATACCTCAATATCATAAAAGCCATCTATGAAAAACCTACAGCGAATATCATTCTCAATGGGGAAAAGCTGAGAGCTTTTCCCCTAAGGTCAGGAACGCGGCAGGGATGTCCACTCTCACCACTGCTATTCAACATAGTATTAGATGTCCTAGCCACAGCAATCAGACAACAAAAAGAAATCAAAGGCATCCAAATCGGCAAAGAGGAAGTCAAACTCTCACTCTTTGCAGATGATATGATACTGGATGTGGAAAACCCAAAAGACTCCACCCCAAAGCTACTAGAACTCATACAGGAATTCAGTAAAGTAGCAGGATATAAAATCAATGCACAGAAATCAGTGGCATTCCTATACACCAACAACAAGACCGAAGAGAGACAAATCAAGGAGTCGATCCCCTTTACAATGGCACCCAAAACCATAAGATACCTCGGAATAAATTTAACCAAAGAGGCAAAGGATTTGTACTCAGAAAACTATAAAATACTCAGGAAAGAAATTGAAGACACAAAGAAATGCAAAAACGTTCCATACTCATGGATTGGAAGAACAAACATTGTGAAGATGTCAATGCTACCTAGAGCAATCTACACATTCAATGCAATCCCCATCAAAATACCATCCACTTTTTTCAAAGAAATGGAACAAATAATCCTAAAATTTGTATGGAACCAGAAGAGACCCCGAAAAGCCAGAGGAATGTGGAAAAAGAAAAGCAAAGCTGGCGGCATCACAATTCCGGACTTCCAGCTCTATTGCAAAGCTGTCATCATCAAGACAGTATGGTACTGGCACAAAAACAGACACATAGATCAATGGAACAGAATAGGAGAGCCCAGAAATGGGCCCTCAACTCTACGGTCAACTCATCTTTGACAAAGCAGGAAAGAAGGTCCGATGGAAAATAGACAGTCTCTTCAACAAATGGTGTTGGGAAAATTGGACAGCCACATGCAGAAGAATGAAACTGGACCATTTCCTTACACCACACACAAAAATAGACTCCAAATGGTTAAAAGACCTAAACGTGAGACAGGAGTCCATCAAAATCCTAAAGGAGAACACAGGTAGCAACCTCTTCGACCTCAGCCACAGCAACTTCTTCCTAGAAACATCGCCAAAGGCAAGGGAAGCCAGGGCAAAAATGAACTACTGGGATTTCATCAAGATAAAAAGCTTTTTGCACAGCAAAAGAAACAGTCCACAAAACCAAAAGACAACCGACAGAATGGGAGAACATATTTGCAAATGACATATCAGATAAAGGGCTAGTATCCAAAATCTATAAAGAACTTATCAAACTCAACACCCAAAGAACAAATAATCCAATCAAGAAACGGGCAGAAGACATGAACAGACATTTTTTCCAGAGAAGACATCCAAATGGCCAACAGACACATGAAAAAGTGCTCCACATCGCTCGGCATCAGGGAAATCCAAATCAAAACCTCAATGAGATACCACCTCCCACCAGTCAGAATGGCTAAAATGAACAAGTCAGGAAACGACAGATGTTGGCGGGGATGCGGAGAAAGGGGAACCCTCCTACACTGTTGGTGGGAATGTAAGCTGGTGCAACCACTCTGGAAAACAGTATGGAGGTTCCTCAAACAGTTGAAAATAGAGCTACCCTACGACCCAGCAATTGCACTACTGGGTATTTACCTCAAAGATACAAATGTAGGGATCCGAAGGGGTACGTGCACCCCGATGTTTATAGCAGCAATGTCCACAATAGCCAAACTCTGGAAAGAACCAAGATGTCCATCGACAAAAGAATGGATAAAGAAGAGATGGTATATATACACAATGGAATATTATGCAGCCATCAAAAGGAATGAGATCTTGCCATTCGCAATGACGTGGATGGAACTGGAGGGTGTTATGCTGAGTGAAATAAGTCAATCAGAGAAAGACATGTATCATATGACCTCACTGATATGAGGAATTCTTAATCTCAGGAAGCAAACTGAGGGTTGCTGGAGTGGTGGGGGGTGGGAGGGATGGGGTGGCTGGGTGATAGACATTGGGGAGGGTATGTGCTATGGTGAGCGCTGTGAATTGTACAAGACTGTTGAATCACAGATCTGTACCTCTGAAACAAATAATGCAACATATGTTAAGAAAAAAGAAAAAGAAGAAGATAGCAGGAGGGGAAGAATGAAGGGGAGTAAGTCGGAGGGGGAGACGAACCATGAGAGATGATGGACTCCGAAAAACAAACTGAGGGTTCTAGAGGGGAGGGGGGTGGGGGGATGGGCTAGCCTGGTGGTGGGTATTAAAGAGGGCACATTCTGCGTAGAGCACTGGATGTTATGCACAAACGATGAATCATGGAACACAACATCAAAAACTAATGATGTAATGTACGGTGATTAACATAACAATAAAAAATTTAAAAACAAAACAAACAAATAATTGGGTTGCTCTTTTATCAACAGATACATTGCACATGGAAAACCAAAGGCCCCTGAAAGAAATCAGGGATTCTGGAACAATCTGTAGAGATCAGGCACTGGTTGTACTGGGGGAAATACAAAAGAAACCCAAGAGAAACGTGGTCTTCTACAAAGCTTGAACTCTGTGAAGACAAGCATTGTGTGGATTCATTTTTATCCACAGTATATAGCAATGCCTGTCAATAGACAATCAATAAAGCCTTATACGCCCAATGAGTGGCTCTACATAGATCTTCACAACAACACCGAATAAGAGTAATGCTCATGTGAATGTGTCATAGATACAGAGCACAGCACCTCCCTGAAGGTTGCAGTATTTACCAAAACGAAGGGGAGTTGTTGGCATTCACTCTGTTGAGTGATAACAGACCACACCTCATTGATTTGAAAGTTGATGGCCTTATTAAGAAAGAAATAGAATGCCTTAAACCAGGAGAAGTAATTTCTCTCTTTCTTCCACATCTGGTTTAAAATTCACGTTTGCTGACCACTAACATCACTATTATCTCTTGTCATGAGTTTCATGAGTGCTTGTGACTTTTCATCTTCTGGCTCAAAACACGTCTTCCCTTAAATGACCACTGGGGAGAGAGAGAGAGAGAGTCTATGTCAATTAACCAACACAGATAAAACACTGGAGCTGATTTACATTTCCAGGAATAAAGCACTAAGTTTCAAAGAATCATGGGACTGTGCCCAACCTTAAAATAAAACAAGTAGAAGCCAACCAGCTCCTGGACTGCCAATTGTACAGTGCACACAACTGTCCAAGTTTTCAAGAGACACCTGGAAACAAATAAAGAGAAAAGATACTGCCATTATCAATTGCATTAAGACTCTAGATTACACCTGACATTACGTCATAAACGCTCATTAGATATTTGGCAACAAGAGCTGATTTAAATGAAAAGAAAAGTGACATTATGATTAAAAACCAAGTTTGTATGGTGACTAACATAACATAATAAAATAAAATAAAATAAAAATAAAAACCAAGATTTAAAAGACAGTTAATGAAAAACTCTTTAAAATATACTGTGACATGAAAAAGAACTATGTGATCCCAACTGTATAAAAACTCTAAAGTATTTGTGCAATGCGTTATCTCACGCTGTGTAACAAATTTCTCTAAAATTCAGTAGCTTAACACAGCAGGACATTTATTTTGTCCATGAACCTGTAATGTGGTCCCAGCTCAGTGCGGACAGTTTCTTTTTCCTCCACTCAATGTTGAGTGGGACACCTTGAAGCCTGGGCCCAGAATCATCCAAAGTTTTGCTCAATCACATGACTGGTGGTTGATGCTGGCTGTTGACTAGATGTCTTGGTTCCTCCCCATGCGGGTCTCTCCTTTTGGTCTTCCTATAAAGGATAGTTTGAGCTCACTCACAGCACGGTGGCTGGATTGAAGGACAAGCATCCCAAGAGTGAGAGCGAGAAAGCCAGGAAGTAGCTGAATTACATTCTCTAACCTAATCTTTTAAAGCACACAGCATCACTCCCACCAAGCCTGCCCAGACTCAAGAGGCAGGAGCAAAAGATTTCTCAATAGAAGAGTATCAGTGTGACCTTGCAAAAAGAGCATGTAGGATGGATTATGCATTGATGTGACCATCTTTGGAATACGTGTTGCCACACAGAGAAAAAAACACTAACAGCAAATACACTAAAATGTTACCTGATTATCCTTGAGTGCTGTGATAATGGCTTATCTACCTTTTTCCATCTGTTTTCCAAAATCTTAACAACTGGCATGCTTTACTCTCCTAATCATTGCTCTATCATATATCTGGTGGGAGTGAGGCATTGCAATGGGAATATAATCACTTTTCCCATAGTACTAGCACATTTTGGATTCTGAGATCCCCTTATCAGGAGTGTAACTCATTCATTAGATATGCACTAAGCTAGGCTTCTCAAAGAAGGTTCGGATTTAAGGAATACTTGGTGCTCAAAAAAACAAAACAAAATAAACAAAAAACAGAAAAAAAATGTTCCGTGATCCATATGATTGAAAACCTCTGCCTCCTAGATCTTATCCCTGAGGGAGATAATATGCATGTGAACATTTTAAAGGCTCTGGAATATTCTGCTAAAAGACATTATTAACCCAGCTTATCTGGCACTTGAGCCCAATTTTTGCGCATCCAGCAGCTGAAAACATTTTGGCAGTCTACTTCCCTAAATCGGGATTTCTCAACCTCAGCATCATTGACATTTTGGGCTGGATAATTCTTTGTTGTAGAGAATTGTCCTGTGTATCCCTGTCTTCTACCCACTAAATGCCAGTTGCAACACCCACTTCTATCCCAATTGTAAAAAAAAAAAAGTCTCCAGACATTTCCAAATGCCTTTAGAGCACACAATCCCCCCTAGTTGAGAGAACTAGTTGTTCTCTAAACTAATAAGCAAAATTGGTTATTAGCTTGTCAACTGTGGAGAAAGAAAGAAAGAAGAAAGAAAAAGAAGAAAGAAAAAGAAAGAAAGAAAGAAAGAAAGAAAGAAAGAAAGAAAGAAAGAAAGAAAGAAAGAAAGAAAGAAAGGAAGGAAGGAAGGAAGGAAGGGAGGGGTCTTGCCCAGATAATTCAAGAAATCAGCTGAAGGTTGTTGTGAATGAGGTGACTATAAATACACCTTCAGGGATCACCTCCAAAACCCAGCACATTCACTGACCAGAGATCTTTTCTACCAAGAAAGTAGTAAGTACAAAACCAAGACTATTTGTTTCTGTAGTTCTCATTTTATTTAAGATTTTATTTATTTTAGAGAGAGTTGGAGAGAGAGCATGGGGGGAGGGGCAGAGGGGGAGAGAGAATCCCAAGCAGACTCCCCACTGAGCTTGGAGCCCCTCACGGGGCTCCATCTCATGACCCATGAGATCACAGCCTGAGCCTAAACCAAGAGTTGGACACTTAACTGACTGAGCTACCCAGGTGCCCCTATAGTTCTCATTTTTAAAAACTTATAGTCATGGTGTGCCTGGGTGGCTCAGTTGGTTAAGCATCTGCCTTCAGCTCAGGGCATGATCCCAGAGTCCCAGGATCGAGCCCCACATTGGGCTCCCTGCTCAGTGGGGAGTCTGCTTCTCCCTCTGCCCCTCACCCTACTTGTGCTCTCTCTCTCTAGCTCTCTCTCTCTCTGTCAAATAAATAAATAAAATCTTTTAAAAAATAAAAACCTATCATCAAATCATGCCAATCTAGTCTAAATAACAAAAAGTTCTACCCATATTCACAAGAAGATTGATTTCCAGAATTTTTAAAGAAATGAAATGTTTTTTCCTTTAAAAAACATCCTGGAGGGGCACCTGGGTGGTTCAGTTGGTTGAGCAACTGCCTTCAGCTTAGGTCATGATCCCAGGACACTGGGATCAAGCCCCAGTTTGGGTTCCCTGCTCAGCGGGAAGCCTGCTTCTCCCTCTCCCTCTGCCTGCCACTCCCCCTGCTTGTGTGCTCTCTCTCTCTCTGTCAAATAAATAAAATCTTTAGAAAAAAAAAAGAAAAATCCTGGGTTTGCTGCAAGATTAAGCAGTGTGGCCAACTAGAGTTCAAAGGATCTGCTTTAATAAGTTATATATATTTACGTAATCAGCAAATACATTATTTACATGTAAATAAGACCTCCTCTTAAGAATAGTTGATCTAGCTAATGATCTTACTTACAGAGCGATTTAAATGTTAAAGTTTATTCAAATTCATATTCACATCGGTGAGAGCCACAAATCCATAATCGCCAAGTCTTCAGAACTACCCAAAATGTTCGCTCTTTTCCATGGGCTCTTCAGATACTGAGAATACAATTAAGTTCTCTAAACTTAAGCAGAATAGCCAAAAAAGACCAATAAGGAGAAAAACAAGATAGCACAGGGTTGGAGAGAACCTGAAAAGGGATAACATTTTGGAATTCTAAGATCCGGGTAGCATCAGAGATCAGGTGTCTGGCTTTCTCGGGAAAGCAACCTCTAGGATGGACCCCATGTTCCCAAATGGTGTTTACATCCCTGTGCAAGCCCCTCCCACTGAGTGAGACTAGACTTCTAGCTGCTTCTACCAAGGAGGATAGGGCAAAATGGTGGAATGCCATTCCCGAGATTAGGTTCTGTGTCCTCTCTTGCTCACCCTGTGAGAAGCAGTGCCATGAGAACTGAAAAAGGCTTCCACAGCCAGCAGGGAACCATGGTTCTCAGTCCAGCCTCCCACAAGGAACAGAATCCTTCCAAGAACCAAGTGAGTAAACTTGGATCCTTCCCCGACGGAGCCTTCCGAGGAGGCTGTTCCCCGATTGTACCTTTACTGTCAACTCTTGAGAGGAAAGCACTCAGCTATGCTGCTCCTGGATTGATGACCCACGAAGACAGTGAGATAACACAGATTTATTGCCTTACGACACCATGTTTGTGGATAATTTGTTATATGGCAAAAGATAATGTGATGGAGGGAATCTTGTCCCCCAGAATTCTTCTGCTGATGCTCTCAACCCCCAGGACCTCAGAACGTGACTGTATTTGGAGACAGGGCCTTTAAAGAGGTAAATAAGTTAAAATGAGGCCATTAGGGTGGGTCCTAATGCAGTTTGACTGGTGTCCTTGCAAGAAGAGAAAGAGACTCCTGAGATACACACACGCAGAGGAAAGACCGCACGAGGGCACAGGGAGAAGACAGCCATCTACCAACCACGGAGACAGGCCTCAGCGAAAACCAAACCTGCTGACACTTTAACCTTGGACTTTCAGCCTCTGGAACTGTGAGGAATGAATTTCTGTGGTCTAAGCTTTCAGTCTTTGGTAATTTGCTATGGCAGCCCTACCAAACTAATACAGATAATTAGCACACTTTCTTTTTTTTATAGGTGGCAAGTAGACTAGCCCACGGGTGGCAAACTGCATGGGCCAAATCCGGCTTGTTGCCTGTCTGTGTAAATAAAGTTTTATTAGAACACTGCCATGCTCATTTGTTTACTTACATCTTTCGCTACATCCCCCCTGCAATGGTGGAGTTGAGTGGCAGTGACAGAAGCCATTTGGCCCACAGAGCTTATAATATTTACTCTCTGGCTCTTTATTGGAAAAAGTTTGCTTGCTGACCCCTGGATTCAACAATCTCCAAGGAATCAAGTATTCAAATTTCGCAACATAGGATTCTAGAACCTAGAACCCCTAACACCCAGGATGACTCTCTATACATTAGACATCTCGAAGGATGGTCCCTGGCCCAGCAGCATCAGCACCACCTAGAAACTGGCCAGGAAAACACATTATCAGGCCTCACCCCAGACCTCCTGAATCAGAAGTTATTGGGGTGGGGCAATCTGTGTTTCAGCAGGCTGTCCACACACTGATGGGACCCATAGTTGTAGATTACTCTCCCAATTCACATCCTTGCATTGAAAATGTAGTAAGAATTGTTTTAGTCTTAAAAAAGAAAAGTCAGATCAAAATAGTGCCTACAAAAAAAGGGGTATTTTCAAAAGATGTAATCCAATGTTCCTTGATTAGAATGAAAAATGAAGGTGATAGTAAATACTAATAATATGATTGCTTGATTGCTATCATTTATCTCCCTTTGTGGAATTAGTAAAAAACCACAGCTGTCAAAATGTGTGTTTACTTTAGCTGCCAGTTAGAACTGTCCCCTACATTGAACGCCCTGACAGCGCTAACCTCCTCCAAAGAAAGAACGTTTTGCATCGTATACTTGCCATATGCTAAAACAAGAGCAGATTCAAAACACTTTCCAAGACTCAGCCAATAAAGCCTAATTTTGACTTTGATATTAAAATTGACCAGAGTAACAATACAAATTCAGGGCATTAAATATATTTTCTAAATGTTAAGGGCTTAAAGAAAAAAAAAAGAAACAGGAAATGATGACGCCCACACACTCAGAAGAGGAATCCCAGGACCAAAAACCCATTTCCTGCCCTGCAAGGTAACAGAAACGTCTCTTCTTTATCTATAATCTGGTTCCTGTGCCACTCAGAATCAAGATCTAAGCCGAAATGTTGGTTCAGGGTTGGCAGAAGAATTCTATTTCTTCTTTTCCTTGAAAAACACAGAACTAGAGCGGAGTTCCCTACCTTGTCTCTATGCATGAAAAAGAAGGAGAAAGAATCGTCTTCCCTTTACTGCCTGTAAAGCCCTTGGCCCCAGCTGCAGCTCCGCTCACATATCCAAGCCGACCTTGCTCGGCATGTGTGTTCAGCCGGAATCTCTGCTACAGGGGCTGACCAGTGAGGGGTAAGTCAGGGTTTTGCGTTCAGACCCAGTCCTGATGCCCTCACTCAACCTCCTACGGAAGCTGAGTTTTAGTCAAACAGAGCTCAAAATCAACAAGATACAACCGGTAACATCATATCATTTCACATTGAGGCCAGATGAATACAATAGGAAGACAAATCATGGTTTTGTGATTATCTGCTTCCTTGGGATTGTGAACAGCTTCATAGGGTATCACTTGGGAAAGTCTCCTTCTATTTTACCTGCTATTTGACTTTTTTCCCCTGGTGTCAGGGATCTAATGCTCTGTATGGAACTGGGGAGCAGGGGTGGGGGTGTTGGTTAGCCAATATGTGGACCAGGGCCTGAAAAATCCAGTTTGATCACCTTCCCTGTCTCAAAAAAGGAAACGAGTGTCAAATTATTTGACTCTTTTTCAAATCTGCCTCTCTAAGAGACATGCTTCGCTGTAGAGAAGTGTTAGGGGTATTTGCTGGTTATGGTGACCATTTCTTCTTACTCAAATAGCTACCAGAAGATGCAACTCCCTCCTGAAAGAGAAACAAGCAGGGAAGTTGTCTAGAGCTCTAGTGGCTACAAACAGACATCATCTAGGAACTTCCAGATAGATGCTGAGAGTGTGTACTCGCACCCCAACCCAACAAGCATTTTTGCTTACCTCGCATATGGTCAACAGTGTTGGTTCTCCGATGTTGTACCCTCCAAAAAAGACTAAGATGCAGTACGCGAATGTAAGATGGTACAATCACTCTGGAAAACAGCTTGGCAGTTTCTTACAAGATTAAACATATACTCACCTTTTGATCTACTTAGTCTACTCCTGCATGTTGACCCAGATAAAAGTATTTACCCAAAGTAGAGCATATGTCCACACAAAGACTTGCGCGTGCATGTTCATAGCAACTTTATTTGTAACAGCCCCAAACTGGAAATAACTCAAAGGTCCATCAGCGGGTGAATGGATCGCCAAATGGCCTGCCCTGCGAGGTAACAGGAACATCTCTTCTTCATCTATAATCCGGTTCCTGCGCCACTCGGAATCAGGAGCAATGCCGAAATGGTGGTTCAGGCTGGCAGAAGAATTCTATTTCTTCTTTAGCTTCTCAAAATCATTGTGCTGAGTGGAAGAATGCTATATGATTCCATTTACATAAAACTGCAGAAATTGCTAGCTAATCTACAGCGACAGGAAGTCAATCATGGTTGCCTAAGGATGGGGGCGGGAGGAGGGAGGACTTCAAAAGGACATTAGGAAACTTGAGGGGGTACATTCGCTATTTTGAGTGTGGTGACGGTTTCATGGGTTCACACACATGTCAAAATGCACCAGGCTGTACACTTTAAACATGAACAGCCTATTGCATGTCAGGTGTATCTGCATCACACTGGTTTTGTTTGGGTTTTTTTTTTTTTTTTTTCTGGTATGATTCCTACCTTCTTTTCACTGCAGGGACCTGATATGATGCAAACTGGAAATGTGTGGTACATTCGCTAAGTGCTTGGAGCAGTCAGATCAGGTATCACTTTTAGCACCATGAATGTCTTTCTGCTGAGAAATGTCATCTTCCTCACTCTGGCCACCAGATCATACCAAATGTGATTCCAGTTTCCCAGATTCATATGACGTCTTCTGTCCCGGACAGGAAAGAGCTGATGAGGGCCACTCTTCCTTTCCTCTCCGTGAAGTCAAAGAAGGGGACAAACCCAAGGTGAGAGGTCAAGTCGCCGGATGCCCGAGACCCCATGCATGCCACAGAAACCAACCTCCAGCAGCAATGTGCCTTGAACTGGGGAACGGGGCCTTCTGAGCGGGTTTAGTCTAGATCTGATCTCGGAAGACACAGAAAAGTGAAAGACGGGAAAATCACCTGGGTAGAAACATTCCCCCAGGGCCCCGGACCCAGGGGAGACCCTCGTCCTTCCTGACATCATAGGAAAGCCCCCTGCTTCTCCAAGCAGCTTTGCACCCACAGACAGATGCTCGCCAGGAACATGCCACTTTGTGCTAAGCAGCAGGTTAACGTCAACAGCCGTCCCTCAGATTACACGCTCAACTAAATGTTAACCAGTGACAACAAGCACCGTGCCTCCTTGCAGCGCCCCCACCTGAAAGCCAGATACTTCCTCTAGCCCATCTGCTGTTACGGCGATGAGCTCTTACTCTGCGCCTCTTGCTATTCATGGCTCCCACCCCAGGTCACCCCACAAACCCAGGTGCTAACTTCTGAATGTCCGATGTCATGAGATGAGTTTTTGATATGGGTCCTATCGGAGATGAAGGGAGGAAGATGCTCATGCCCATCCAGGATGCTCAGCCTTCTTGGCATAAGAGGTTCCAAATCGAGCCGGTGTTGGCGGGTGGGGGGTGCCGTGATGTCCGGAGGGCAAACGTTCCTGACATCTCGTGTGTCTTGAGGACTCTGAAACCAACTTCCAATGGGGAGTCGCAGGTATACTGTTTTCAGTCAGTCCTAAATCGAAGCACAACTACTGGAGATTCCATAAACTTTTCTGTTTAGAACCTTCTCCCATCCATCCTGTGTGCACTTGAATATCTCTGAGATGGCACTGTTTGTGCATCCGTGCCCATGAGAGTATAATGACTATGAGCAGTTTCTTACACAAAATGCTAATTTCACATATTTAGTATAAAAGCATAGTTCACAACTGGAGCGGTTTTCCCAGTGTCTGGGGATGTCTTGGACTGTCATCACTGGGGCTGGGGCGGGGGGGGGGGGGGCGGGGACTAAGGAGGGCCTCTAGTGGGTAGAAGCCAGGATGCTGCTAAAGCCCCTACAGTGCTCAGGACAGCCCCCCAACCAAACACACATGCCAAAAATTATCTGCCCTGAAAATGTCAGCAGTATGGAGGTTGAGAGTGCCTGGCATACAATGAAAAGTTGTGTCTTTCTGGGGCCTTATCAGATTGATGGAAAAGTAAGCCACCCCCATTTTTAAATTCAGTTTTCAGAATCTGGTGTTAGGCAAAGCATCTAATTTTTCTGCCTCGATTTTGCAGGTGTGCAAAATGGGAATGATCCTATATGATGTACTCCTCTTCTGTCTGTCTTCCTCCCTGAGAGCTGCTAATGAGTGTTTGCCAAGTACTTTGAAGATGCTAATTAGTGTTATCCCCAGTCTATCCGTTCAAGGTTGTAGAGCACCTGGGAGTCCTGCAGACGGTACTGAGCAAGGGAGCCCGTCCTGTCACTGCTGTTCCTGCTTATCCTTCTCGGGGGCAGTATCAAGCCCTTAGGCTTGAATTACTCAAAGTCGAATTACTCAAATCAACTTTAGAATCTACTGAAAGAAACCAAGCGTTCTCACAATTAAATCACAGCCTTTCCCAAAGTCAAGGACTTCTAGTTGCCAGCAAGCAAGATTCGGGAAGTCTTAGCATGTGGCAAGCATTCAATAGATCTTTGTTGATTGCCAGCTTGAGGCATAATTCACATCAAATGTTCCACAAAATTGGAGATATTAATACGTAAATTTCAGAGTTGTCATGAGGATTACATATATTATTTTTATTTTTTTAAAGATGTTATTTATTTATTTGAGAAAGAGAGCGAGAGAGAGCACAAGCAGGGGGGCAGAGGGAGAAGCAGACTCCCTGCCGAGCAGGGAGCCCAATGGGGGCCTCGATTCCCAGGACCCTGGGATCATGACCTGAGGCGAAGGCAGACGCTTAACTGAGCCACACAGGCGCTCCCCACATGCATCATTTTTTAAAAACCATTCCAGTGCCTCACGTATAGTAAGCACTGCCCTTTAAAAATATGTTTATACTTCAAAGTCTGCTGGATGACTCAAGTTTCATCAGTCCCTCACAAAGTTCTTGCCACGCAGCCAGTAACCTGATGTTCACCACCCAAATCTCTTCGCCTGAGCGAGGATGATCCTCCGAGGCTCTCTGTTGCTCGGTGGCCCTGCTTCCTGATCCTGAGCATCTCTGTTCAGAAAGGACAGCAGCCTCATGTTCACAGAGCCGGGCGGGATCAACCTGCAAACCTCCACAGAGCACGCGCTACATAAATCAGCTGCGTGAGAGCCGCCATGAGACACCATAAACAGGAGGGCGTGTATCTGTCATCGTGGAATGTCCAGCTGACCTGAGAAGTCAAGGCAGCATCGAATTACAGCGAACTCACAATGCCAGGCATGCAGAGGTGTTCGAGTGAGTAGCATGATTTATAAGGGCTCAAGGAAAATTCAGAGGGAAGGACCCACCCGGAGTGCCCTGGGTGGGCTTCCTGGATCTGGGGGGATTTAAGAGGGCCTAGAAGCAAAGTAGGAGTTCCAGAAGGCAATGTAAAAAGAAAAAAAAAAGCAGCCTACGCTGTCCTTTTCACTTCCCTGCCCATTGCAAGGTGATCGCTCTGATTTTCCCAGGCAAAATTTTACCTCCGAGGTAAAGGCCCTTGGTCTGTTCCATTGCTCAGTGGCACAACTATAAACTGTCCCTAGAGCTTGTCCCCGATCAAGAGGGGACCAAAGCAGACCCTGGCTTCTCACTCTGGAGCTTGCATCGTCTCAGCTAGAGGGCTTGGTGCAACATGGCTCCTCGGGCCCCCACCGAGAGCCTCTGACTCAGGGCTGGGGCCTGAGAGTCTGCATTTCTATCCAGTCCCCAGGCCATGCTGCTGTGGCTGGTGGGGACTTCATTTGGAAAACCACTGAAGGAGAGCCTGGACACCTTCAAGCCAATACAAGACCTCTTTGGGGAAAAGATGCAAAATGCACACCTCATCAAAGGCTGGGCTGGGAGCACAGGCCTTTGGGGGAAGCGGCACATCGTGGCCTGGGCCATGATGATGTCATTTTACTGGATGTCCAACCTCAAGAACTCAGGAAGACTCAAAGGCCCAGCTCCGTTCAACAAATATTTGTTGAACCCCTCCCATGTACCAGGGGCTTTGCAATAACATTATCTCAATGACATTAAAATATTTTAAGCAAGTGAGAGGTGCCTGGGTGGCTCAGTCGTTAAGCATCTGCCTTCGGCTCAGGTCATGATCCCGGGGTCCTGGGATCGAGCCCCACATCGGGCTCCCTGCTCGGCGGGAAGCCTGCTTCTCCCTCTCCCACTCCCCCTGCTTGTGTTCCCTCTCTCGTTGTCTCTCTCTGTCAAACAAATAAATAAAATCTTAAAAAAAAAAGAAAGAAAAAGAAAAGGGGGAGACAGACCAAGGATCTAACAAGAGATTTCAAGACATACACACGCGCGCGCACACACACACACACAAACACACAAACATACACGCACACCACACCCACCAACACACCCTGAAGTGACCTTTCACAGGAAGGGGTGGAGGCCGGCAAAAGGGACCAGAGAGAAAAAACAACCCAAGGCAGATGGCAGATAAACTAGTCTGTGGTCAGGTCCAAAGCCTAGGAATCAAATCAACTCTGGAAAGTGGTCACCAACCCCCCCCTTCCCCCAGATCTGCTTACTTCTCACCTTGCACATCTTTTTACTGGCATTTTCTTCATTTTTTAAAACTGCTTACCAGTCACGGCCCCTTACACTGCATCTGATGTTTTCCAGAATCTCCTATGGAGTCCCTGTGGAACCCAGATTCTTTCATCCATGTCAGATACGTGTTCCTCTTTGCAAAGAAGACCAGAGCAATTTCTGCCAGTGGCACTATTTTTTATTTCTTTTTAATGAGCGAAGCTGAAAAATAAGTTCACCAGTTGAAAGTGTCAGGAAAATTTGAGATGGCAAATGCAATTATTAACTCAGTCGAAATGTATTATTAATAATAGTGCTTAGCTCTGTTGTAGCATTTTCTGGCTTCAAAGCCATTTACAAACATCAACTAATTAATCCTTACCTCAGCATGGTGAAGTCATTAAGTATTATTATCTCATTTCACAGAGAGGGAAACTGAGGCACCCAGCAGGGAAGCGCCTTGCCCAAGGCCACAGAAAGGATAGGATGTGCTCTCAGAGTCACGGGCCTTCTCTGACTTTTTTTGCTCATACCCTGGAAAGGTCTCGCTTCTGGGAAAAATGAAGCTTCTAGAAGGAACCACGCCTCCAAAAAAAAAAAGGGATTGACAGAGAAAGCCCCTGGACCCCTGCTTTGTATGGCCCCTTGCTACAAATAATCAGAATTTTATTTTTCTTGAGTGTTTTCCTTCCTCAATAAAGGCATGCTGACTTGGAGGGAAATGCCGAAGCATTTTAATGATGTATGAAATTAAAAAAATAAAATAAAACCTCCTGCCCACCCAGAGAGAATACAAGCCTGGTGCTGGGACTCATGCTTTCCTTTCTCCCTCTCATTCTGCAGCCGCGCCATTTCTGTGCCACGTAGCTCAGCTGTAGCCAGGAACTTCTTTTTTTAAGGGAAAGAAAACGAACATCGAGACTTCGCAGGCTCCAAAAGAGCGGAACTTGGTCCGAACTGCCCTTCTGCAAAATCCTCTCCTCCCGTCCATCCCCTGGACTCGGGTCAGAGCCACCAGCCCCCCATGACGCCCGTCTGGTGTTTTCCTTCTCTTTCGTCTCATGTTCCCTCATTCACCCTCCTGTTTCTGAATCGCCTCTTCAGCAAAAACGGTGACAGCTTGGGTATGAGCGCTGGCACTTTCTAAGTCTCTCCCCACAGTCTACAGCCTCTGTGGTCGTTAAGGAAAGGTCTCAGACTGAAAGTGCCAAGTGTCATGGTGTGACAGGTTCTTTCTGAGCCCTGGGCTTCCAGGGGCCCCTTCCTGCCAGGTCCTTGCGGTAGGAGCCTCTCCCGCTTCGTTGTGTACCAACGGTGTGCAGGGGGTGGGCAGGACTGAAAGCAGATCAGCTACCCCCCCCCAGACTTGGTGGAGATCCCCGTGCACCCCAGGCCCCCCCCATTCTGCCCTCCCAGCTTCACCTCATCTTGCTGCACGAACCACATCAGCACCATTTCTAAGCATGTCCACTGGTGCTTTTCTGTTTTGTGTGTTCGTGTGAAAGTCATCTCTAGGAGCTGTTAAATCCCCCACTCGGTTTAAAAGACATCTGTAAATTCAAAAAAAAAAAAAAAGGCAACGTCAAACTTTAGTGATTAGGGATGCCCATCTGGGTGATAAAACTATAAAGAAAAGTACAGAAATGATTACCATACAAAACAGAATAATGGTTACTTCTTAGGGTGTGGAAGGGGGTGTGTGAGGGGCATGGGGAGGGCCTCTGGGGCTCCCAGCAAAGGCCTCTTTCTTAACCGGGGTGTGGTTACAAGAGTGTTCACGTTATAATTCATTAATCACTGAGTATAACGTGCTTGTGCAGTTTTCTCTGCTTCTGCTCTAATTTACAATTTTTTTTAGGTTTAAAAAAAGATCTATGGAACTACATGGACCTCATTCGCAGCATAGGGGTAGTGCCCCAAGAACACTGGTGGGTTCTGTTACACTTTGGATTTAATAAAATTATTTCTATTTCCCCTCATTAAATCCAAAAGTATCTCTTAGAGTTCCCCTAAGAAAAGGCAACAAGTTTTGAAGCTTTCTGGTAGGTGAATTGCTCTTTGAAATGTGCCAGGTAATAGATGGAAAGAGCAAAACTGGGTTGGTTTCTTCTCATTATTAAGTTGAAGCTGTTGAGGGCTCCGAGTCTCCAGAATACAGGCGGGGCGGTGGGGGGGCGGGCAGGGAGATCCTCAATCGCCACAGGACGCATCAAGGTGAGCCCTGATTTCCTGTGGCAGGCTTGGAAGACCAGCGCCCCTCATGAGCCCACCCCCACAGCCTACCGTCCCTCATTCCCAGCTGCCCTCCCACACCACACCTGCTCCTACCGACGGACCCCTGCTGCCTTTCCTGGTTCATCTGCAGTGGATTCTTCTTCAGGAAGCCTTCTCTTAACCCTTCACATACCGCGCCCAACCCCATTACATGGAAAGTGTCTCTTTGCATGTGTGTCCTCGTCACCAGACTGTGAGCTCATCTAGGGTAGAGGGGAGTCTTATTCATTTTTGCATCTGACACCTGGCGTGGCACCCACACGTAGTAGGTATTTGGTAAATGTGTGTTTAACCTAAGCAAAACTGAACAACTAATTGACTAAACGCTGCCTTGTACCGAGAGGGGCATGACAAGGGCCCCCTGGCCCTGTCCCCATCAGCCTTCCTCCACACACACCTGCTCTCTCCATCGAGCCTGCCGACAACCGGGATCATCTGATGAGGTTCCTGGGCTCTGGCTCAGAGATTCCAAAAATGTTCCTCCGCATAATTCAGATATGTCAGCCAGGGTTTGGAATCACTGCTAAAGTCCGGCCAGAGAAATCTGCCATGATGTACAAATGATGCTTCAGGAGAAATGGACATGAAATAGTCACATCCACGTAAAACGTTGGACAAGCCCTGGCCCCAGCAGAGGGGAAGAGGAAAAAAAAAAAATCTTGTCACTGGAATTTTAGCATTTTACAAACAACCTCAAGCAAAATAAATTCAGTCAAAGACTTAGCCCCCAAATCCAAAGCACCTGTCAAATAAACCGCTTCTTTTGCTTTCAAGAAAGCAAAAGGAAAAAACAAAAAGTGTAGCGGATCTCTTTAACTGAAGGTACAAACTCGGGTCTTTGGCAAATGCCAAAATATCTTCGATAACATGTTTACACACCTATAAAAACAAAAGGTTCAGTCAGAAATACCAATAAGTGATTTCAAGCCTGTATTAAAGCCATACAGCTGCGAAAACATAAAATCTATCTCCGGTTTTTCGGGCACCGGCTTCAGAAAAGGGCCAGTTACTGAGTCTAAATACAATGACTTTTTTAAATGTTCCTGGTAAAAATGAGATTGCTCTCAACTTCGTACCATGTGTATTTCTTTTCTGTGTGCAAAGCCGACACCGGGGCACCGATGAACATCCCCGTCGGGCGGGGCTGAGGGGTGGGGAGGAGGAAGGGTATGGGGCTGGAAGTAGGTGGAATATTTTGTGGCTTAGCCTCCAGCCCGACACCAGGCAGAACTTTTGCCATTCGAGTAGATGCCGATGAGGTCGGAAATCAAAGAAACGGGGCTCTTCCAAAGCCAGGTGGAAGAAGTCCCCTGTCCCCCCACCCCAAAGCAGTGCTGAGCAGAAAAAGGATTTGTTAGCACGTCAAAAGACATTCGCCATGGCGTCCCGTCCGCGGGCGCCCTCAGGTCCAGGTCTCCCTGAAGCCCATGTTCAGCTGTGGCAGGTGGTGGCTCTCCCCAGTTCTGATCCGGCTGGAAGTGCTTGTTTGTTCAGCTTTTGCCCCTGGGCACAGCAAGAAGTTGCTCTGTTGTAATTCCAGTTCCAGCGAGCTTGGTGCATCTTTAACAGTTCTTGTGTTGTTATTAACTTAGTGACTAACTGAGAGGTGTTTGGCTTTTGAAATTGTGCCATGAAAGCTTCTCTCTCATCTCTGGGTGATGTCAGCCCCATAAATGGGAGACGTAGAGGAAACAATAGAGGTTTCAGTGCTAAAATTTAATGAGGGGGGACCCTGATTTTCCCCCCAATCTAAAATCACCTCCGTTTTCGGCACCGGGTAGTAGAAAGTAGAAATTCTGAAAGAATTCAGGTTGTGGATTTAGATTTAAGAGTAAGGTTGGCGCTTTGACTTTGAAATTCCCTAGGAGGGGAAAAAAAATGTGTGAAGGCTTTTTATGCTCTCCACCAGCAGATGATTTCAAGCGATTCATACAGACTTTATGAGAAGAAATTGCTGATTTCCCAACACACTTGACACAGATGATCCCAGTGAGCTTTAAAGCAGCCCTCAAAGGCAGGAGACAGTGAGTTTAGCGCCAGAAACTAAAAGACATGAGCCTCGGAGAACCTCAGTTCAATGCCCAGCAAGTCAACAGCTTAAGGAAAGAGCAAAACCCAGGACCCCCTGCATAGGGACTTAGATTCTTTCCAAGTTCCAGAAACAGCCTTAGACATCAGTGTAAATAAGAGAGCTACGTGTCCCCAAAGGAAAGACACATAGTAATGATCTTCATTAGGAAAATACTTTTAAATCCATGGTTTAACATCACAGAGCAATCGTGAAATTGAGCACCCATGTTGACCTACCGACAGCTAACTCATGATATTAATTAATGGTTCGCAGGACCCTTGCCAAAACCTACTCTGAATGCTGATGCTGACGCAGCACAATCTCTTCAACGAGTACAATTAACTTTTCACTTTTTTTTATGGTAGCTTCCAACCAAGGCAGTGGAGAGGCATTTACACGTACAACTTGCAACAGCTTCCCGGTTGCTCTGGGGCCTTCCGATGCAGCAAAAAAACAAGCTATCCCATGCTAAGTGTTGCAATGTCTGGCTCAAAATAGAGTCCAGAAGCTCAGCCAAAAGCTGGGGGCCTGACTTTCTAAATTCTGAGTCTGTGTTGTTGGTGGTTTACTTCATCCCCCCTCCACACACACACACACACACACGCACACACACACACATACACACACACACACAATGCTTAGATTACTTTCTCCAGTGGTGCTTCGGCTTCTAAGACAGTTTGTTTGACTTGGAGCCCAATTCCAAATAATCAAGGGAAATGGGTACGAATCTCAAGAAAGTTTTCTTTATACATTATGTCTGTGAGTCGTCCTTTGCCACTACTAATTTTATGACCCTATGACAGACAAAGTGGACCACGATTCACAACAAAACATTATGCCCATAGGCTGGATGACTCAGAATCACACCACAAGTTGAGACTTTATACCACAAAGAAGCAAAGCACCTGTGCTATGCTTGGGAAAGTGCATTGTTACCATCCTCCGTTGTTTCTTAGCATTCTTGCGTTTTTCATTGGTTTTCTTCCCAATTTCAATCTCGAGAGTTAGGGGTCTGTGCAATTAATGGTCGGCCAGTTTCTAAATAGCAACTTGGATCCTGAATTTTGGAGCCAGGCAGGGATTTTAAACATACATCATTATATATCTGCACATCAAATAACAGAACCCACATTACAGTGAAAAAAGCATCACTTTGCTTTTCTAGAGATCTTTCGACGCATAAATGCATATCTATCACTGAAAAATAGCCACCCCCAAGAAGCAAATCTCTCTCTCTCCCTTCATGCACGGATAACACAGCCCTTGAAGCTCCCTGAAGCACTCACAGGAAGAAAATTCTTGTAGCCACATTCGAAACATGTCTCTGTAGGTAATTCCCAGTCCGCAGAGATGATCTCTGGAAGCCCGATTGGTGCCAAGTGCACAGGCTAGAATCTTTTTTTTTAAGATTTTATTTATTTGTCAGAGAGACAGAGAGAGACAGAGAGAGCACAAGCAGGGGGAGCAGCAGGCAGAGGGAGAAGCAGACTCCCCGCTGAGCAAGGAGCCCGATGTGGGACTCGATCCCAGCACCCTGAGATCATGACCTGAGACAAAGGCAGATGCTTAACCAACTGAACCACCCAGGTGCCCCACACAGGCTAGAACCTGAGTATGCATTTTTTGAAATAATAAGACTCTACAAGAGCTACACACTATTTGGTTATTTTTCCTTTCCTGCCCTTCTTTCTCTAACGTGAGTTCTAGAGCATGGCTATTGATAGAGAAACTGTGGCTACAAAAATGCTGTTAAACAGATACACCTGGGTTTTTCCTTCTAAAGTTTCCCACCCACCTATAAACTAGAAAGCAGTAAAGCCATCACTAATTGTTTGCTAGGGACCTAGTCCAAAGATCAGTCCAAAGTTTAAGAGTTCACCTTTCACTTATTCGTAGGACAGGGATCTCTTTATCTCCCTGTACTATCCCGGCAAAGTACTCAAAAACAAGGCTTACGAATCATGTCCTAAGGCAGGCTAGCTTTACAGATCTGAAAAATTAGGCAGAAAGATGTAAAATGATTTATTCAGCCCTAAGAACCGCCAGCTCCAACTTCCCTCATCCATTGCTAAATAAGCCTCACTAATTTTCTCGATCTGATAAATTACTGATAAAATCAAAGAGAATGTGAATCTCAGTGTTCTTGTCTCCCAGATGAGGCCTAAAATCCGTGTTTGTTTGCATATGCATTTCCAAAATGAGTAATTTAGAATCACCTTGCTTATGTCATTTGGTACAGCCTGCCTTCAGGCACGAAAAGCAAAGGCTGATTAGTGACAAATGTTGCTTGTGTCACCTGCCCCAACTAAACCATCCAAAGGAAAGCCCAAGGAAAACTTGGCGAAGAGGTTGGAAATGTTGGCATGGGACAGGACTTGTCCAGGTTCCTTCCTGCATTGTGGGTTCAAGATCGATGGTGGGCATGGGGGTGGTTAAAGAAGCGTGAGCGTGTACGGAAATCACAACTTCTCCACACGACAGAAATCATTAGGCAACGGTAAGTCAGTGTGGCATGGATAGATAATGCTCAGGGTGGCTCATCCTAAGTGTAGAGAGAGTTGGGATCACCTGCTTTTGTGATATAATTGGCTTTAATCAATGCAACAAACTCAACAGACGCTTGCTACCATAGCATAGTAAGTCAACAATGACTACCAATAACAACTCACAGTGATTGAGCATTTATGCAGTGCACGACACTGCGGTACATGTTACTGTGGGTTGTCCGATTTCATTCACCCCTCAAAACTTTGTAAGCTCAGTATTAAAGAATAAGAACCAAATGGACCAGAAGATCCAGGTGAGGTTCTTTCATTCAGCAGTTGTATGATGTTGGGCAACCAACCTCTCTAAGCTTCTGTTCCTCATCACAAAAGTAGAGATAATCATGGCGGATGCCTCCTAGAGATCGTGTCTGGATGATGTGGCCCAATATATAGAAAGAACTAGGCGTCTAAGTGCCATTTACTTTTGATTTATTGATTTTATTGATTGCTGAAAACACAGTAGCTTTCAAAAAATAGCAAGTTTGATCTTTTTACCTGAAAAATTGGAAACTTCAAGAGTGTAAGTGTCATCTTACGGACAACCAGAGAGAGTGCAGCTTCTCAGCTAGGCTACAGGGAGGTGGTTTTCCTCCTTCATTACCCCACGTGTGTCCCTCACAAAGTATTGCTCTTTGTCCAGGAAACTTTCCAAGTTGGATGGACTCATCCTTTTGTCAAATACCTACAAGCCCCTGGGCTTTCCTGAGAAGCAGAAGGAAAGACTAAGGAATGACTTGTCTCCCACAAGCCCAAGTTCAGTTCAGGCACTTCTCGTGTCGACTCTTCCAGCTCCCTATGCATGCCCACAGCGAGCACCACTGCCGGCCAGCCTTGGGCTCTTCAGGTCCTTCACACTGGAACTTCTGCTGGTGGGCGGATTACTTTATGCCTGTAGCCATATACCAGGGAAAAGGCGCAAGAATTCTTCTTCCTGGCTTCATGATGTAATCGTTTGTATTACCATCTTGTTTCCATCGTGACTACCTCATTATTCCAAAGTACCAAGAGCTGACTTTCCATGGTACATTCCCGCAGCTAATATGGAAACTGCACAGCCTCACTCTGTTCCCATTGTCATTTTTAATTTCACTTGAGAAGTTATCAGGTTTCCTAAATCCAATCGAAGACTTCCTCCTCAACGAGAAAGTGGCATGGAAGGGGCTGCTTTTTCAATTTTGAAATATTAAAATGAAAGCCTTCTGTCAGTGAAAACAGCAGCCTTGGGCTGAGATCCCCGATTCCTCAAAAACAGTGGTGGCCCTATTGTCCAAGGAACAGGTATGACTAAAAGCACCAAGCGAGATTGGGATGTTCATGCTGATAACTTGGTTCTCTCTAGAATTCTGCCTGTGACTAAATCCATTTCAGAGAAGCAGGAGAAGTTGACTGTTGGCCTATGGAATAGTTAGTTGTCTCCCACTTACTTCTACTCCTTGATACCCCTACATGAGGAATAAGTGTAGAAAAATGTGATTTCTGTTACATGCAACTGATAAATTATGGAACACTACATCTGAAACTAATGATGTACTATATGTTGGCTAATTGAATTTAAATTAAAAAAAAGAAAAATGTAATTTCTATGAAAGTGCGCTCTTGGTCTTTGTTGAACACTCAAAGCAAAAGGGAAGGGTAAATACTTGCTGGACATGTTGTGCTTGAAAAGAGAATAAAACTAATACATTCAGTAGCTCGTATGTTGGCAGGGAAGGGGAAGGAATGTGATGAGTGGAATTTATCATAGAGAGAAATTAATATTTATTAATTCCTCTTGGCAAAGGAAAAATGATGAGTAGGACTGTAGTTATCTCACCATTTTGGAGGCCTTCACGATGCTGATCTGGAGGTTGTTGAAATCTAGATGCATGTTCTCTCAAAAGTCAAGGAAGTAATCAAGAACGAAAACTCTCCACCTGCTAGAGGAAGGATGGGCTCTAAGGACCAGGGTGTCAGTCTGTGGGTCTCTCAGTATCTACCAGTTTAGAATGCCACGGATTCACTGACATCTTGAGTAGCCTCTCTGTTTCCATTCACCCATCTATGAAACATATGAAATATTACATGCTTTCCCTTCCTCCAAGGGATGTGTCCACCCAATATAATGAAGAACATTCACGTTCTTGTATTAAGACAAAATATTGTGAAAAATTCTCCCAAGAGGGATAAAAGTAGATTGGACTTCATTACTACACCTGTCTACGACCCCTGAGTAAAGGCACAGCACGCTTTGCATGGCTCTGAGACAGACAAGGCCCGTGTCACAGGCTCGTAATTCAACCACCCATCCTTCCACCCTGGTTTGCTGGGAGCCCGTAGGCAATTAACTTAAGCACCCCATAGTTCAGCTTGTTCATCTGTAAAATGGGTATAATCATGCTACCTCACTCATGTAGCATGGAGCAGTTAATTAACGATGCGCAAAGCTTTTGAAAATATAAAGTGCAATGTATGTGCTAATTACTATAAATCCAAAAAAAGCACCACAGTTCAATGTTTAATTACCTATATATTTTATTGAAAATATAAAGCACATAATAAAATTAACCCCTATGTCAAAAATTACTGCTAGCCTGCACTGTCTTGTTCATTCCTCTGCCAGAAGTACAGTAGCAATTTCCTAAACTAAAGTAATAATTTTATTCAATGGGAGAAGTTTAACCAATATGACCAGGCCTAACCGGTGATTTACTCTGTCGTAAAACAGCATCTCCCAGTCTGGCCTCCATTTCCCTCAGTTATTGTAATTCAATCACTGTAACACAAGGGTCTGTTACCAAAGCGTTGTAACAAGATAGCAAGGTTTTGTGCCAATTTCATGTGAAAGGGTTTAAACACTGTATGACTTTTTATTTAGGACTTTGAAGAATAACCCAAAATATCCCACCAAGAAGGAAAGATATTCCAAAAGTGATTTTAAAGTCTGATTTAGAATGAGAAAAGTTGAAGCAGAAGGAGAAGAAGGAAGTCTGCAGGTACCAGCCCCTGGCTTCTCATTCCCCCCTGCCAGAGACAGCAGGGAAAGGAAATGTCATTGCCTTAGTCTCTTGCTTTCCCAGCACAGAACAGATTCCTCGACGAGAGCAAGGCACATTTCTCCTCTCCAACAAACTCTGGATGCATACTTGCTGGAGAACAGCCCACGGACATTCAGAATTTCAAGAGGAGAACAAGGCATGCAGAATGCAATCTGGGGTGTCAGGAGCTGTTAGACCAGATTATCTGTCCTTGCTGGAAAGAACGGCAGCGATCAAGCCATGAATACCAAAAACACGTGGTCCCTGCTTCAAACTTGTCACCAGGTGGGAGGGACCCGAGACAAAAGTTTTTGTGAACAAACTTGAGACCATTCTGAAAACCACATGTAAGAAAGTTACACGTAGTTGAATGAAAACAAGACTGGGAAAATGATTGAATAGGTGCGTGTCACTACCAAGGGAATTCAGGGCAAGGAAAGTTCTCCGTAAGGAATTCCCGGAGGGGGTGCCTCCTCGGAGGGGCTACGACAAAAGGTACGGTTGACGGGGACAAAGAGGCAGCGAAGCAGAAAGGTGAGCGTGTGTCTGGGTGATCCAGAACAAGGATCCAGGAGGAGAATGCCGGATGTTGCCCTTTTCCTGAAGCCAAGCCAAGCAAACCAGGGACATTGTTCTGAACCCTGTCCGATTGGATTTTAAGCCACAGACAAGCCTCCAAATACTATGGAACCACCTCTTCCAAAGTGCCTCATTCAAATGCACCACTCTTGATGGGCTCTTTCCTCATTTGGAGATGAGTGTTCTTTCGGAGAACTTAGCATACATGAAAATGAGTGAAATTCAGTTCTTTGCTTTTAGCAACAAACACGCTCTCCCCTGCTTGGGAAAGTTGGCCCTCATCTCTGTTTGTTCTGTCCCAGACTGGCTTCCACGCCCGTTCCCCTTTCTGCAGCTCGCTAGCTTCTGCAGACAGGAGAAACACAATGTGTAGAATTGGACTGGCTTAAGGTAAATGCTTGTTGCGACCATATTCCTGCCATGGCTTAAAATCACGCCATCCGTCTCGCTTGGCACACACTCGCGGTTTAGGGGATTGAGGGTGAGGGGGATGCACGGTTCCATAGGACAGTCGTATATATACCATTAGATGAAGGACTTAATTTTCCTGGAGAAAGTGTCTCCCCCTACTTCACATAGGGGCAGGCTGAGAAAAGAAGAGGAGAGATTTAACAGCTTCCTCCAGAGTTGTTTGGGTTTTATTTAAGAGCTTGATTATGATACATATGAAACATTTTAAGTTTGAGAGCTACCTATAAACCTGTTCCCTCTATGCTAATTGCTCTCCATAAAACTCGATCAAGAACGAGTCTCAGAGCCCAGGACAAGCTCCAGCATGCCTGTGGGCACAAGTTCAGAGCGCACAGGGCCTATCTGATGGGGCCTTTGGAAACAGATAGATAGCCTGATGGATAAATGATAAACAGATACATCATATTAATAGGTAAGTGATCTTGCAAAGAACTCAAGGTGATGGAAAACAGCATACGGTAAACAGTTTGTCATCACATTTCATCAGACAAAACCCTTTGAAGGGAGTAGACACCTCGTTTCGGCCTACGTGATTCATCAGCTCTGGCAGGGACTCACACCAACCCGCGGATCCCTTTGAAGGCGAATCGGAATGGCCTAGTGAGCAGAGAAGGGAGACCCCAAGGCAGTGGGCATGAGTGAACCCCAAGAGGTCAGCCATGCCCTCTGCTTTAGCCACAGTCTGTAAGCAGGAGGGACCCCGGGCCACACTTGCCCCAGCTCTTTGAAGAGAAAGGCTTGTGGCCCCCTCCTCTGGAAGGCCACCAGGTCTGAGCTCTGTCCAAGGGACTCTGTCTACACAGGGCTGCCCCACTGGAGCTAAGGAGTGCAAACAACCAAATGCCAGGGCTGGGAAGGTCCGAGCAGCTCACCGCCTGCTTTTGGGATTGCAGATGAGTCGGCCTCCGAAAGGTGTGCTTAGTCAGGGCGTCCTAAATGCAGAGCGAAGGGCTCCGGGGCCCTCCTCCCTCCTTGACGCACTAGTGAACCAGCCTGAAAAAGTGTCGTGTCCCAGTCTACAGGCTGCCTACTACACGCTAAGCCTGTGCTCCTTATTATATCTTAACTCTTCTTACAGAAATCCCTTTATAGACTCACCGTCAGAAGATCTGCTAACCCGTTTACAAGCCTGCAGCTTTCTCTGTGAATGGCAATTAGTGAGGATGATAAAAAACCAATTCCCTTGGCTTAAGCCCCCAAACACTCACAGGATGGCATGATTTGTGGACTAGATACCATTGATTCAATCCAGGCCATTCACACACTATCACAACACGCAGGGTCAAAGCTCTTATGAAGGCCTTTGAGGAATTTGGCCCTAAAACACTGATTTATTAAAGGTTCCCTCCACGCAGTGTATGGAAGCCTAGAAGAAAGGAGTGTGCGTGCATGTGCGTGCGTGTGTGTGCACGCGCCCGTGTGCACACATGTGTGGTTTCAGCAAAAGTGTCTGCACCAACCAACTTCTCCTAAGGGCAAATTCTCCACTAACAACTTTGGAGCAGAGGTAACTTTCCCAATGTTTTTTCTGCCAGGATCCCTGATTTAACACACACACGGAATGGAGCAATGGACTTATAAAAAATTAGACTAACCAATCACATGAATTTTAGAGTCATGAGAGAGAGGTAACTGATTTTTATCTCTCAGCAGTTCCATCAAAGTTTTGCAAACATTTAAAAGATGGCCTTTGCACATCCTTGAAGATACATTCCTCAAGAATTACAGGACCAGGAAGAGTTCTCCAGTCCTGGCTCCCCGGCCCCTGGAGGACTGAGGGCATCTCTGACGTGTCTTATCGTTAAAGATTAAAAAGCATCAGAAATCATGTCTCTTCCACTCGTTTGGAGGAGCCAAATGTGTGCCAGCTTGGAGAAAATAATGATGATTGTGTTAATTTTACCACCTGGGTTATATTTTTGGCAAACCACAGCTGAACTAGTTGGGAATAGACTTTATTAATTTGTGAGGCTACGTTCAGGTTTTGGTGGGACTCCCTCCTCTGACTTATTTAACTCTTGCATTTCTTGAGAAAAGGTCTCAATGTCTCACTTTTTACAAGCTAAACAGGTTAAGATTTGTTTTTGTTTTTTTGTTTTTTGTTTTTAGTTGAGGAGATACAACTTACAGGGAATATTTGGGAATGCCAGGATTTCACTGGGGCTGATGAGAAACAGAAATATGAGTTCTTCTCAAGCAGAAAAGAGTGAAGTTCTTGACCATGACATGCTGAATTGCACGGTTCTGCCACCTTCCCCCTCCGCCTCACCCTCCCTTGGAAGCGAGGCGTGGATGTGATTCCTCAAAAAATCATAACTTAGGGATGCCTGGGTGGTTCATTGGTTAAGCATCTGCCTTCGGCTCAAGTCATGGTCCCAGGGTCCTGGAATCGAGCCCCACATTGGGCTCCCTGCTCAGTGGGGAGCCTGCTTCTCCCTCTGCCTGCCAATGCCCCCTGCTTCTGCTCGCTCTCTCTCTAACAAATAGATAAATTAAATCTTAGGAAAAAAAAAGAAATCATAACCTGGGTGATAATAGCATTACAGAACTTTGAATGTATGCTTACTTTAAATTAATCACCGTTCTTTGAAGAAAGAAAGCTACTTAGATAATTGAACATGTGATAGAACCCTGGGAACACTAATACCCCCAAATTAGTCCTAATGCAGGTATGCATTCCCACTAGGGTGTGTGGTATGGAAGGAGGTAAGTCACCAGCACTAAATGGATGAAAGTCGAAGGGGCCGTGCTCAACAGCTACATTCAACATAAAGATCGTATCCAGAAAATAGTCATAATAAAGTAATCCTTCCTCAGAGTTTTTCCTCCATGGATTCAGTGAAATTTTCACCCTGAAGCTGAACTATTTCACCTTCATTTGACTCAACAGATTAATGTGGAAAATCAGAAAAGTAAAGGGAAACATGTGCCTATTTTCACCAGAAGGAGAGTCTCAGACTCGTGCATTCTTTTGTTGTCCTACACACCCAAAGCCAAGTGAGTACTGTAGGAAAATAAATATGTTTTCAGAATAACAATTTAAGACCAATTGAACCTAAACTAATAGGACTAGGAATAATATTTTCATAGCTATTCAAACTGATTCTGAATCCCACGGGAAGTTGTGGATAATTCCTACCACATATCACAGCAATCTCAGCTTCTCAATGGTGGGAGGAAATTAACATTTATTCAGAATCTTGTATGTGCTAGACACTGTACAAGCATTTTAACTTGTTCTTAATCCCCACAACCAGAGCTGACATTCAGCTGGTCTGCCCCAATACAACATACCGGCTGGCACCCAGTACAATTGGCCAGAGATCATTTCTGATTGGTCTGTGCCCTGAATGACCTTTCAAGAGTGCTGTTATTGTTATCTCAGTATTTACAAATGAAGAAACTGGAGCTCATGTGAATAAGTAACTTCCTGAGGGTCACACGAATGTTAAGGGGAAGCAAGGATTCCAGTACAACCCATCTCTTCTTATGCTTCATTTATTTCTCTTTAATCTAGTTCCTGTTTTTACCTTGCTGAGAAAGTCAAGGTTGGGGTTTGGTATAATTTTGCCCCAATACATGCCCAGGGAATGCCAACAGTGTCACTTGAGTATATCCAGAAGTATTCATCGAGGGTCCTGTTTACAAAGCAGTTGAGTGTGCCTTTTCACATATACATGAAAGGGATTCGTATTTGTTTAAAATATTTTCAGCAATATTGGGTATTTCTTGAAGGCTCCGAGTACATGTCAGATGGAGAAAATGTGCCAATCGCTCACTCAGGGTGGGAGGAACATTCATCTATCCTCTCAACAATGACAACATGGATGAGAAGCACTTTCTGTCTGAAATGAAAAACAAAACCAGAGTTAGGGGGAACTCTGATGTCCCCCAACACATTCCTCCAGTCCCATCACCCAACTGATGCTTCAGTGTTTTATACCATATTCCAAACAAATGACTTTTCAGCCCATATCTGAATACTTGCAGAGCCAGAGAATTCATTTTGGATAGCTGCACCTGCCAGAAAGTTCTTTCTTATAGCTTGGTATCACTGGCCTTAATTTGGAAAAATTTCAATTACCTCTTCCACGTGGTAACTCTTTAACTGTTTGTAGACAGTTTATCTTATCCTCCCATCAACATTTGTCTTTTCCGGGAGAGGTGGCCCAAGCTCTTCAAGCATTTGGTACATGGAAATCATTTCAAGTTACCTCATGATCCAAGCAGGTCTCTTTTTAATGCACACCAATGTATATATTCCTCTCCATGAAAGTGTCCTGACCTAATTCAACATCACTTATTCAGTCTGGCTACAAGAGCACAGAGCATTTTCTTGCAAAATAGTCAGGAACACAGAACACACGTAAGTAAAGAGTACTCTGAAAGCATTGAAAAGTGATATACAATCAAAGGCCAACTGATATGATAATAGCTATAAATACTGGGCCAAAGGGATACCAAGGGATTCAAACCACAGAAGTCTCCCCAGAAAAGAAGACTTGCAATCAAATATACCCTACGAGATTCACAGAGAAGAGTGTGTAAAGAATTTGGGGATGGGATGGGGGTGGGGGGGGGGGACACAGTATGTGGTATCCAGAGGTGAGAAAACAGATTTGCTCAACCGGGATCGAGGCTCTCTGTTGAGACTCACGGACACTGGAAGAACCCGAAAGAAAGATTTCTTGGGGAGCAGATGAAGGCAAGAACTGAAATGTGTTCACCCTTTTCCACTTGACAGGTGGTTTACATACATTATTTCACTTAATCCTTCTGCTGAATCCATGAGGCATAGCCATATGCATATTTTAGATGAGAAAAAGAATTAGCAAGAGATGGGAGTCAGGAATCCAACGTAAGTTCTTGGCCACAAAGCCTTGGGCTTTCCTCTACATCCTATGGAAAGAGGAACACTTAGTGTGAGTCTTCACATGTCAGAATAAACACAAAGAAGCTAAAATCTTGCTTCTGTTTCATGAGGACAGGATGTTTTATTGCTAGCAGTGAAGGTGGTGAATACGTGGAGTTTTAGTCTTATCAAATTCATGCATGCATAAAAGCTAACTGAAATAAAATTCCTAATCAACACAGATTCTGGGTGAAAACATATGCCTGAAACTCTGTTTCCTCCCATCAACATGTGGTTCCTCCTCAGATCCCAGTTCTACGAGTGAAAATATGCCAGCAAAAATACTCCCAAAGGAGGTAATTTAGATAAATGGTAGCTTTACTGTCTTCAGTTTTCATGGGTGAATCACTGCATTTCATGAACCACATGGATCCTATCAACTTTCCAATTTTTTCACAGAATCCCAGCCATCCAGAGCCATCACAT
This sequence comes from Callorhinus ursinus, assembly GCF_003265705.2. Lineage (NCBI taxonomy): Eukaryota > Metazoa > Chordata > Mammalia > Carnivora > Otariidae > Callorhinus > Callorhinus ursinus. Next base: position 8,870,631 of record NW_027397098.1, read on the forward strand.
GTGGGAAGTAGGAAGTGATCCTGGAGCTCAGCCAATTCCACGTGCTCTATGAATGGGGAAACTGGCTGAGAGAGGTGAAGTGACTTATCCAAGGTCACAAAGCCAGTTGCCAATAGGCACAATGTAGCACAAATCTAGGCTTTGGGACCCCAGAACTCTCTACCCCCTCTTAAGACGAGCATAACCTAGACCAAACCCTAAAGTGGTATCTTCAAAATGTCACCCACATCCAACAGAGGTGTGGAAAAAATCCAGTCCTGTTCGGTTCCATTGATCTTTCTTCCCCCGGAATGAGTTGCTGCTTGATTAAAATTAATCAAATCGGCCAGCTTCTGAACTATTCAGACAAGACCTGGATCAGACATCCCCATCCCAAATCCCTCTTCATTCCTCTAGGACTCTATGCTGACATAGACTGAACACAAATAAGAAAGATTGGCGTGCGGACATACACGTTGTCCGGAAAAGATGAACTGGAGGTTTGGCTTCCTAAGGATTCTAAGGTCCTTCCTGTTAGGATCATTAACCCACCTCTTAATGAATCCAAAACTCATATATTCATTCCTCAGAGAAATAACCATGAAATAAGAAGCCCTACAAGGCTCGGTCTGCTCTGAGTGAAATTCGACTGTGCCTCAGTGGGGTATCTCTTCCTAATTTTAAAATCAGCCTGAAGACGGGCAAGTTGACAGGTCAAAATGACAAATGCACCCTCAGAGTTGCTTGTTGGGATCTTCCTGTCCAATGTAGTCTTTTAAGTGGAAATCAGACCCAAGAAATCTTCTAATAGTCCAAAACTCTCCTATGCTCTGTCCATCCCAAATCGTGGAGGCATACGTGACAAGAATGAAAGGTGCTAACTGGGTTTGGGTTGTTTTCTTTTTTCTTCTTCATTTTCTTTTCATTTTTTTTAAATGTTTTGCATCGAAGGTAAGTTTCGAGTTTTTTTCATGTGCGCTTAACAGGTTTTAATTTTATAAAACACTGTACAACCAGATACCTTAGGGAACAGTAATTAACTGGGATTATGTTTTCATTTCGGTGAATTCTAAATGAGAAGCCTAAATACTGATTTTTGTCTATCACCAAATGGGAAAACACACAGCATCTCATTCCTTAAGTATATTCCTTTGCTTTACTATGAATAATTTCCTAATGATATTTGCAATTTGCCCCTTGCTTAAGCAGGCCTTCCCCAGGAAATGCAATGGATTATTTAAAATAATGGGAAAAGTTTACTTTTAATTGTGACACTTGTTCCTGCATTCTTCCCAACAATGGCTGGCCACCACCCCAAAAGGGGGCCGAATATTCATTTAACAAATATTTCTTGTGCATTTACTATGGGTCAGACATCGTTTAGGCAGCTGGATATCGTTATGAATGCAGTGTCATTTCCAAGTTAAAGTCAGGTTCATCTCAGGATGAGAACACGGAGATGAGGATTGGAGTTACATCTAAGTTATATATGAAATAAGAATTCAGGAACAGAAATGGACCTAGTGTGATATCTCTGCAGTGTGGTGGTTCACCTTGATACAAATTTCAGTTCTACCGTTCACCAGATTTTGATCTTGAGCAGCGAATTTTTCTTCAAGCCTCTCTCCTCATCTGTAAAATGGGAATAATACTTTCTACCTTAAATGGTTCTTGTAGCTTGTAGTAAAATACTGATACTTGGAATATACTCAATTAACGGCAACACTCATCTTCATCGTCATCACACACAGAAAGTGCCAAGTAAACTGTCCAGCATGCCAAAAATAGCCCTTAACCAGCAGCTCTTTCTCTTCCTCCCACACAATGAGAAGCCTACGTCGGCAATCTTGCTTTCTAGAACAGATCCCATATACACAGTTATGTTAAGAAGGGCCCTTTGTCTCTGGCCTATACTTCTGGTACCTTGCACTAAAAGATCACAATAAAGGCTTACTTTGGATAAATTCTGTAGTATGTCAGGAAATAAGTCATTAATTATGGATGTCCCCAAGGGTGACTTTTTTTTTGAAGTGCCATTTTTATTAATTTCAAGTTCACGAGGCACTCAAACTAAGCTGGGATGATTTCTGTTGCAAGTCCTTAGAGAACCCGTTTTGATCAATGAGAAGGAGAAATGTGTAGTTTAGTCTGTCATTGAGTCTCTGTATGAGTCTACTTGAACAATAGTTTCGGTACCTGAAACAAGCCTGTCTTCTCATGTACACTATTATTTGCATTATCTTTGAAGAGTTTGCTATGCAAAGACACAGTCCATCCCAATGCCTGTCTGAATTTTCACAGAACTTTCTTAATGAAGCTCTGGTCTGGTCTCTGTACTAACAAGAAGACAAGCAAATTCCAAAGTGATTTTCACCAATTAGAATAATTATCTCATGGTGGCATGATATTTTCTTGTTCATGGCCTCTTGAAAGGAAAGACATCTGTTAGTCTTGGTTGGAGGAGACTAGCACCGAGGGAAGGAATAAAATAAATACCCTTTAGTTGAGCAGTCATTGACTCTCCTAATGGAGTTTGGTGGCTAGACTTTCAGGAAGTTCATAGGTTCAGACAATTCAAGTGGGTCTTTGAAAAATGGGCCAAATGACTGATGTCCAGTGTAGAATGGAAACAATGAATGTGCTAACAACAAATCACTCTTATCTACTCATTAATGTGGGTCCCCCAAGGATTTCTAAGAGTCCATATTGCCAACTTGGGTTGGGTTACTAATTTGGTTGTTATATGAACGTTATAAAAAGGCATTTATTCCAATAAATCTTTTTTTCATGTAGTTTTAAACGAAAGCATACATACTCCAAGAAGCAAACCATTTCTCCCCACTCTATGAAATATGACCATAAACCATATTCCTTACCCCAGATTTCTCTCCACACTATCACTATCAAAGCCTTAGGTAATAAAATAACCCCAATTTCAAAACCATTTTCTTTTTCTATGTTTCTCCCTTGAAGTTTTGTTCTCTCTTAAGAACAAAAAAAACTCCTGGGCCGCCTGGGTGGCTCAGATGGTTAAGCGTCTGCCTTCGGCTCAGGTCATGATCCCAGGGTCCTGGGATCGAGCCCCGCATCGGGCTCCCTGCTCAGCGGGAAGCCTGCTTCTCCCTCTCCCTCTGCCTCTCCCCCTGCTCCTGCTCTCTCTCTCTCTCTCTTTCTCTCTCTCTATCTCTGTGTCTCAAATGAATAAATAAAATCTTTAAAAATAAATAAATAAATAAATAATAAAAATAAGAACCAAAAAACTCCCTATTTGTTGTATTCAATTTGCCTCACAGGAGTGACCTTAGAGAAAAAAAAAAGGAAAATATTTCAGGATAGTATAACATTTTGAAGTTTACAAGTATTACAGTTGACTCTTGAACAAAGTGGGGGATTAGGGGCACCAACCACCCACACACAGTCAAAAATCTGCCAATAACTTTTGACTCCCCCAAAACTTCACTACTAACAACCTACTGGTAACCAGAAGCGTGACTGATGACAAAAACAGTTGATTGACATACAGTTGGTATGTGATATGTATTATACACCATATTGTCACAATAAAGTAAGCTAGAGAAAAGAAAATGTCAGTTAAAAAAATCATAAGGAAGAGAAAATGTATTTACAGTACTGTACTGTATTTATAAAAAAAAAAAAATCCACATATAACTGGACCTGTGCAATTTAAACCGGTGTTGTTCAAAAGTGGACTGTAATTTTATACACAACATGTCACTTGGCATGGTCATTCACAAAGTATCTACCCAACTCTTGCATTTCAAGGACTAGTGCAAGGCACTAGAGATGCCAAAAAGAAAGGTGGTGTCTGTCTTCAAAGTGTTTACAGTTCACCTTTGTGGCAGATAACCTATTATTATTCTACCCATTGTTTTATATCTGAAGGAGGTGAAGGGACTTGCCTAAAGCCACACAGCTAGAAAGCACCAGCACTGGAGTCAAAATAAAGGTCTTCTTCAGTAGGACCGTGTTCATTTTCTTCTAGAACACTGCCCTGGTGGAGGGACTCTCTCTCTGCCTTTCCCTGATGGAGACCTTTTGCATCTACACAACACTAAAAACTGATGGGAACTTGGGGTGCCTGGGTGCTTCAGTCAGTTGGGCATCCAACTCTTGATTTCAGCTCAGGTCATGATCTCAGGGTCGTGAGATCAAGCCCTGCATCAGGCTTCACACTCTGCATGGAGACTGCTTGAGATTCTCTCTCTCCTTCTCTCTCTCCCACTCTTAAATAAATAAATGAATAAATAAATAAATAAATAAATAAATAAATAAATAAATAAATAAAATCTTCATTTAAAAAAACGATAGGGCCATAATAGGGATTCGTAAAATGGAAGTTTCTTCTGCAAAGGTGTGTGTCATGTTTATGATCTGAATTTCTCTCAGGCTCAAGGCACTATAAGCTGTGTGCTATGTGTAAAATGCTTTGAGGTTCTTTCAAGATTTGGTCCACCACAAATGTGGAGGAAAATGTTATAAAGTCATCTTTCTGCCTTAATTGTGTGGATTTTAATAAGCAGTGGGCATTATCTGACTTTCAGATATCGACTTTTTCATGTGACTTTCAAATATTTACTCTCACAAGGATATGTATGATAGCCATTGTCATATGCTCAAAAATATTTATTTTTAAGGCGGGGGGTGGGGGGGGAAACAGCTTGCTCTTTCATCTGAACACGAAATGATCGTCCAAGGAAAGATTCATATCTAATCAAGGGGGTGAAAGGAGCATCTCATTAATTTGAGGAAGACTAATAGGCACAAACTTAATTGTACTGCAAAGAAAATAAAGATAGGGTTACAGGACAGGAAGGAAACCCCGTGTCCTATAAGCTACTTTGTCACAAGAGTGCATTAAGCAACAGAAACTTTTGAGATAGAACAATTACCTTCCCAAGTCAGGAGCTCCCAAATGCGTAAGCTTTCCTATAGTTTTAGTGGGAATTCCTTTTTGGAAAAAAAAAAATGACCTGCTTCTCAATTGTGGAGTCACCCTAAAAGCATCCTTATAGCCTTTAGTTTCTCTTATACTTGTAAATGTGGAAAATACACTTCACGCCTTTGTGCCCTTTCTGATTCTGGCCACTGGGACTTTTTCCAGCATCTGATTCATAGCATCTCCTGTTTTCACTGTAATCTCTCTGATACAGACAAAACAAAAGAATGGAGACAGAGCAGGGAAAGGGCTACCCAAATAGACCTTCAGGATATCTTGATATTGTGTTGAAATATCTCCTGCCACTGCAACCAGGTCTAGATCCACCCAGAGGAGCCAGTTACCAAGAGTGCTGTTCTTCGGAGGGTAGCTACAGTGTTGGAAAGGCAGGGAAAGCAGTTAGGGCCAGGCTGATAGGAGAATGGTGACTGCCCTTGTGGAGAACGGTAGACAGGGAAAGTTATGTGCCATCCGATATGGCAGCCACCAGCCACATGGCTCGGAGTATTTGAAATGTGGTTTGTCCAAAACAAGATGGGCTGTAACTATAAAATATACACAAGGTTCAATATCCCCAAAAAACATAAGTATCTATCAATAATTTTTATGGTGATTATATTACATGTCAAAATGATATGTTGTTTATGTTATGTTAAATAAAATATATTATTCAAATTAGATTTCACCTGGTTTATGTTGCCTTTTTAATGTTACTATGAGAAAATTTAAATTACATATGTGGCTCACATTATAATTATTTTGAACATCACTGTTATAGACTATTTAACTTGGCTTATCCTTACCCATCTTAAAAAAAAAAAAAAAAAAAAGCTAATGCACCTGAGGAGTAGAAAAAATAAGACACATTTCTCTGGAAAGTTCTATCTTGACTGAGAGGTCCCAAAGGGCAACTGGCAGAAACAAAGGTTTGACTGAGGTTTCTTACACTGGCACTCACCCATTCTTTTTTTTTTTTTTTTCGTCCCAAACAGAAACAGCCTCTTATGTGTTCTAAGGAAAGCTATTGTCAAAATGGCTTCCCTTATCCTGGATAAAAACTCCAAATCTTGAGACAAGCTCAACCCTCAAAGAATCTCTAGCTTACCTATTCAGATCTAGGACATTTCAACAACTATCTGAACTTGATGTTGGACAGTCTCTCTAAAATGGCCCATTAAAGATTGAAAATGCTATTTCTAGATCAGGGAATCACTTGGTTTAGGGCTATTCTCTGTGTAGTCATTGCTCTTCAATCTTTGGAGGCACGTCAAAAAATGACAGACTAATAACTCTCAAAGCATTTTTAACTCTGTTGGAATAGTTTGGAAAGGGAGCTTCTCTCACTTGAATGTTACAGAGAAAGACATCACTTTCACTAGTAATTACTCTATAAAATTTGTAAAATAGCTTAGGCTCTAATTAGTGACATTTGAAATGATCATCATAGTAATTCGTAGTTATCAAATTTCCATCAAAGAATAAGACAAATACAGAAATCAAAAACTCAGAAAAGGAATTGGTTGTGTATTCACTTGATTACAGGCCACAGAAAAATCTGGCATAAAAAGTTAGGGGGTTTAAGGCAGTGAAACTACTTTGTAGGATACTATAATGGTGGATACATGTTATTATAAATTTGTGCAAACCCACAGAATGTACGACACCAAGAGTGACCCTAAAGTAAACTGGGTGGTGATGACCGTGTCAGGGTAGGTTCATCAACTACAACAAATGTACCACCTGGTGGGAGCTGTTGATAATGTAGGGGGTTGTGCATGTGTGGGGGTAGGCAGCATACGGGAAATTGCTGTGAACCTAAAATTGCTCTATAAAATAAAGCCAACAAACTTTTTTATATACATAAAAAATTAGGGACTTAATGTTTTCTTCACATAACCAGAAATCTGCAAGAGGACCGTTCACAACTAGTGCCACAGCTAGGGGCTGCCATTAGGAATCCAGGCTGCTCTTTCTATAGATCTGCTCAATGACATTTAGCTTGTAGATCCTCATCCTTATATTTGTTACCTTGTGGTTGCAAGTTGGCTGCTAAGCATCCGGGAATTTCCGTGTTCTGGGCAGGAGAGGCATGAGGCAGCAGTTTCTGTCTCAGGAAAGCAAAAACCCTTCCCGGAAACCCACAGTTTGTGTCTCATTGGCCAGAACTATGTCACATGACCAACCCAGATACAAGGAAAGTTGAGGAAGTGAGTGTTTTTAGCTGGACTCATTGCTACTCTGGACAAAATCAAAATTCTTTTCCTAAGGAGAAGGGGGATGCACTTTGGGTGGGCATTGGCAGGCCACAGAGGGATCTGGAGAGTTTCTCTAATCACCTTAGACATAATGAAACTCAAACAACTGATAACATTGACCTTTGACAAGTACGAAATAGCTGAAGAAAAGCATACAAACTTTCAAGAAGCCATCACGTTTATAAATCTGACCAGAGGCAAATAGGACTGAGAACTATTTGTCGACTAACCACTTGAAACCAATTTTTGTTGATCACAATGATGTTTTTGTAAACAATTGGTACATTGGTACAATTATATTTGCATAATAATGAGCTGCTCTAATGGTTATCAGAATTAATATTGAGCAAATAGCCTTTGACTATAAAAGGTCACCTATGAGTTCAGTGATGAGGAAAACAATCTGGAAAAGAGTAAAAAGAAATAACCTATTTGAGTCCTACTTTCCCGCAAAACCGTCTTCCAAATGGCATCTCTAACTGATTAACCACCTTCTCTCAAGAAATATATAAATAATCCCTTCCAGTCTGATGAGTAGAAAGCAGTCTGTTGAATCACTGAGAGACCACAGATATTGTCAGCCTACCAGGAGGAAATGACGTCACCCATCCAGTCACTCAACTTGGGGCTTTATGAGATGTGTCCTTAGAGATGGGATGAAACAGAGTAGAGTAAAATAGAATAGAATAGAATAGAATAGAATAGAATAGAATAGAATAGAATAGAAGGCTGCATCATTTGCAATAAGGGTGGTATTGTTCTAAGAAACTTCTGGTTCAGTCATATGTGAATGTGTGTACTGGGCACAATGTAAAACGAATTTCTGTGGGTTGTGGTCAAACAAGTTTGAAAAGCCACTATCTTAGCAGTTTCAGAACACCTAAGAGCCGCCATTAACATAAATCACCAAAAAGAAAATACAGCCTTAAAAACAGCATGAGAACTCAAAACAAGAAACACACCTAAGAAAATTAAAGTCAAATGTGGAGTATTGCCACCTCCAGACCTGTGGAGCGCATTAAAAAAAAAAAAAACGCAGGAATGTCAATAACGGGGGACTATTTGTAAAAAAAAAAAAAGGGGTGGCACATCTTTATCCTGTTATAATTAGTTAAGATCGTGATAAGTTAGAAAAGACATGATACCTGGGAACAAGTGACAAGGACAAAATGGCACCCAAGAAGGGAACGATACCAATCTGAAAGGACTTCAGAAAAAGTCATAAGACTGATTCTGACCAGCCATCAATGAAGGGTGCCACCTTAGATAGAAAGCATCAGCAGTTAAACAAGATTGTGCTTGCAAAAGTCACAAGTAATTAGTTGTGTTTATAGGCCTAAATTAACAGTCCCAACCCTGTGTTGTTTTTATTATTTGCAGGTAATTACTTTTGTTGTTTTCTAAAATCACAAGTTAAAGAACACTGTCAGTGACTTTTAATGCAAATGCCAGGTAATAGTAGGCTCGGTTTGTTGTCCAGAGTTTACCATGGGAATGAATGCCAAGTAACCAACGGCTCCATCACCAGCCTCGGTACTGATAGTTTTACAAATGGCACTCAAAGAGGAAATGGTCCTAGATCAGAACTGTACGTGGTTTGCCTGAGCCATTTGAGTGCTTCAGAAGGGGTGATGACCAGGTGTCTCAAACTAATATTCTGTAAACATTTGGTCAGTGTGTTTTTTTTGTTTTGTTTTGTTTTAAAGATTTGATTTATTTGACAGAGAGAGAGCGCAAGCAGGGGAAACGGCAGGCAGAGGGAGAAGGAGAGGGAGAAGCAGGCTCCCCGATGAACAAGGAACGCAATGTGGGGCTCAAACCCAGGACCCTGGGATCATGACCTGAGCGGAAGGCAGACACTTAACTGACTGAGCCACCCAGGCGCCCCCATTTGGTATTTATTTAGGTGAGAAGCTGAGCGCTGTGACATCTTCTGCCTCCAAACTCACATCCCCATTCGGCAAGGGCAAACTGTACAGTTAACCAGATCCACCCCTTTAAATGCTGTTAGCCACCACCTAAGCCTTGCCCTCACCTCAAGCAGCTTCTAACCAACAGAGCATTCTCCATGAGAATTCTGTAATCTACAGTCATCTCCAGCTCATCACATTTCCAGTGATTGTTGACTTCCTCTTTTAGTTGGACCCTAGGTATCCAACCCCATCTATTCCTTGATCTCTCTCTCTCTCTCTCTCTCTCTCTCTCTCTGAACATTCCACCACTTGGGTAATGACCCACAATCTGGGCTTTGTGTGAGACAGGACAATTACTGATGAGGGGTAAAGAGACTCCAACATCTGATCGTCAAACACCCACAAGAACACTCCTCGCCATTGTCGCCAGGGCAGAAGGGGGAGTGAGAAGAACCATTGTCTCCCTCTTTCACATATCCTGCCTGCTGGAATTGCTTTTTCTCTTGTTTGCTCGATCAGACCTTAGCTGCATAGAAATCTTTGAGTTAAACCATGATCTGTGTAAGTCCTTAAAGAGAGTCCTCAGCTGTTACCATCCTTGAGAAGGCTATACTTCCTAAAATAAAATAAAAGCCTCTAAAAAATCTGGAGAAGTATAAAACTACTTAGGTAGATGAGTAAATGAACTTTGGGAAAAATCAATCCTAATACTAAGAAAAGTCCTTGCCAAATTCAGGGCAACGGAGTCAAGTTTGTCTAGTGTTGTGGAGAACCGCTCTTTGTGTGGTTAGCACCCCCTACCTCCTGCACTCCCATGTGTACCCCAGCCATTTCTTCAGGGAGCTGCTCCTCCCCCACTCTAATGTAACTTTGCTCAAACTGCTAATCAAATACTCAGAGCTCCCCACCATGGGAACGGGGCCAATGACAGTAGGGGTCTATCACTGAGATTGTTTGAACTGAAGCCTCTTGGTCAAGAGGCAGATAGATGTGAATTAGAGACTGTTGGTGGTTATCTCCTCTATTACGAGCAGAAAACCTATCTGAAATAGAAAAAAATAAAAGCAAAAAGAGAGCCAAAAGGAGAAAGAAAGAGCCCACCGATGACCTTTAAGTCTTCGAATAAAGTTTCCCTGAAACCAGACTTCCCACTATATGAGCCAATACATTCTCTTTTTGCATGAACAAGGTGGTGTTGGGTTTCTGCCACTTACAGATGAGTTCTGACTGTTGCTCCTAGGACATTTCTTTACTCTAAGCCCAGAATTGTTTATTCTGACAGATCCAAGAGTGAACCTTGTATAGGGTTTTATATACATATATATATACATATATATATATATGGTTTTACTGCCTGGCTTCTCCTGGCCAAGATTCAGTTACCACGTTTCTCCCTCTAGAATGCCCTCCTTGACCTGCCAGGGAAGACAAGCATATTCTTCTCTGTTTTCCCGGTCTGCTTTATGCCTGCCTCTTTCACAGCTCTTCTCCCATTGTTGACCTCTCTGATTAGACCCATGAGCCTCTGGAGTCTAGAAAACAGGGGACTGGACTGTCCCTCATCTTTGCTTTGCTAGCTCCAAAGCATGTCTGGCACATGAGAGGTAGAATAGATATTCAGTAGAGGTCTGCCAAATAATGTAACTGCCATTATGAAATATGCAGAGAAAGAAACAGCACTCCATAGAATCACCGCTAAATATCTTCTGATTTAAAAATGAGAGGCTAAACACAAACATCTCCCTGGTGAATTACACAAGTTATGGGTCAGTTTTATTTCCACCTTTTCAGACTCTATAGCACAAGGAAATTTCACTTCATAGCTAATTAACTAACGCATTCATCTGTTCAACAAATATGTACTGAGTACCTAAGATTCAACTCCATATCTCAAAAGGCAGATTGTCACTCAAAATTGAGTTTCATTCAGAATTCTGTTGGATAAAGGAAATTTGGTTTAGAAAATGTGATATATACAATCTAACATTTCTCTTCTTTCTTTTACATTTTTAGGTTTTCCAAATCCTTTTTAGAATCTCCAGTCCCAAAAGTTATGTAGACGTATATACATTCTCTAGGGACTTTTGTGTTATAGGAAGGTGAGAAGTAGGCAAACTAAAGAAAACAACTTGCATCGGTAAATATTGACAAAACCGTTAGAAGATTTGCATCGTGTGCATCTGTGGCAAGCCCTGGGACTTTTAATCCATAAGCACCACTGACATTTTTTGACGCTTCCATTTCAAGGCAATAGATGGGAGTCTGAAGAGTATCTTCAAATAACTGTCTACAAACTGGATAGTTCACTATCCTGATCTCATGCAACCAACCATAGATTTCTCTGCCAGTTCAATTGGGGCAGAAGTGTCAGTCTTAGTGGGGAGGAAAACCCAACGTAGCTGTGTTATTTGCTTAAATGATAGACCAACAAACATTTCTGGAGATTGCAGGGCGATAATTAACCCAATGGTAAGTATAGATTGTGATATCTTCTAAGGATCACTCTGTTTCCTTAGCTGGAGGACAAGTGATTGGCAAAATTAGCCTATGTTTTCTGAATACAACTCTAGGTAAAAACAAACCTTCCAGAAGCTAACCAGGGGAATCATAATCATATAATTGTACAAAATTCTCTTGGCCCGTGAAACCAATAACAATCTTGTGGACAGGTAGGTCAAGTTCTGAATGATTTCTCAATACAGTGTTCACACTTCTAATTCTGCTGTTATGTATGCCAGCAGCTGTCCAGGTATAGTCTGATGAACTCCAGAGTCCCCAAGATCCTTTCGGGGGAATCGGAGGTCTTCCCTTTCCCCCACTACACATGTGCGTGAGGCCACACAGACCAAACTCAGAAGCAGACAGGAGAAGCCAGATACTTTCCTTAAAGAGATGTGTAAAAATGTAAAATAAGATCACTCTTCTACTAATTTTGCCTTAGAAAATAGTTATTTTTCATAAAACATATGGTTTTTTAACATATCACAGATGCATTGTGGTTATTTTTAATGCCCCATTCTTAGTTTCTAGTCAAATAAATATCACAGATACAACACATTTTAAAAAAAGGCATTTTGGGGTCCTCAGTAATTTTTAAGAGGGTCAAGGAGCCTTGACACTGGGGCGCCTGGGTGGCTCAGTCGTAAAGCGTCTGCCTTCGGCTCGGGTCATGATCCCAGTCTCTTGGGATCGAGCCCCGCATTGGGCTCCCTGCTCCGCGGGAAGCCTGCTTCTCCCTCTGCCCACTCCCCCTGCTTGTGTTCCCTCTCTCGCTGTGTCTCTCTGTGAAATAAATAAATAAAATCTTAAAAAAAAAAAAAGGAGTCTTGACACCAAAAAGTTTGAGAACCACTGATGTATACATTTTAGTTAAGTTTTTCAGTATTAGTCCACATTCCCTAATGTTTCTTAAGCCTATTTTCTTTCTTCTTGATTTTATGTTTCATCGGTTCAATGAGTGGTAAAAAAATCATAGAGGAATCTTACTAATGTGGCAGGTTAAGTCACAACAAATAAGCAATGATTGAGAACCTACTGTGTGCAAAGTGTTATATAGGTACACAAAGACCAAGAGAGATGTTCCTTCTACTGATCCTTCCCCAGAGATATTTGAGCTATGCTAAATCTACGGTATGTAATGTAAATTACACTTTTATGATTTCGGATTACAGGGGTAGGAGTGTTTGTCTTTGAAATCATCTAAGAGAAATGTTGAACTCTTCTAGGACAATTGATTCCTTCATTGAATATTAAGAACCTCATTATTTCTTTCAGCGTTTTGTAAAATGTGTGGCTCTTCGTTCTTGACCATGGCAACCAATGCTCTTTTTAATCGTAACAGGACAACCTAGGACACTGATTTCAAATTTCAAAGAATAGCAGCACACTTCACACGAACTTGGCCATTACAACGGCTTGTGACATCCTATTGCACATCATGCTTACGGGTAGGAGTAACCAGTTGTCTTACTTCAAGGGCATTAGGAAGATTAGAAAGTAGCTATGCATAAAAGAAACAGGAAATACAAAGAATAGCACTTTGGGAACAAAATTTCACCATTAGGCATTTAAACCATGTTGTCAAATGTCTTCAGGATTATGTCCCACTCAGGTCCGCTTTAGCGGATTTCAAATAATCCAACTAAAGCACTGACTGTATTTGCCAATTCATTACCACAACAGCAAAAATATTGCATTAATGCATCTATCTACCCAGAAAATCTTTGTACCAATATAGCTTCCCAATATGCCCTACAAGTCTCTTGAAATGTATAAAGAGATGGCTGATGATTATTTTTAAAACAAATTATGGGCAATTAGCAAGTTCTAACCAGTTGATTACAACTGCCGTTTTGTTTTGCATTATTAGAGAAATAAGTTCTGCCCATGCTTCTTTATGGATTTGTGTATTTCATTTTATTAAAGGAATGGTCTATCAATATTTCCCTAAGACTGCACAGTGCTCTAGGATAATTACACCATTTGAAATCATTTCAGATAGCATATTTTGGACAGAATCAAGGTAAAAGCAAGTGGCACAAGCTTTTCATGTAAAAATGACTTATTGTTCATTAAATGTAGCTGTTTAATAAACATAATTTGGGGCGCCTGAGTGGCTTAGTCAGTTGAGCATCTGCCTTCAGCTCAGGTCATCATCCCAGGGTCCTGGGATCGAGTCCCACATCGGGCTCCTTGTTCAGCAGGGAGCCTGCTTCTCTCTCCCTCTCTCTATCTCTCTCTCTCTGGCAAATAAACAAAATCTTTAAAAAAACAAAAACAAAAAACATAATTCATTAGGGGTGCCTGGGTGGCTCAGTGAGTTAAGCAGTCAACTCTTCATCTCAGCTCAGGTCTCGACCTTAGGGTCATGAGTTCAAGGCCCGCATTGGGCTCAGCGCTGGGTGTGGAGCCTACTTTAAAAAAATAATAATAGTAAGCAAATAAATAAATAAAGCAAACAAACATAATTCATTAAGTGATAAATGTTTTCAATGTATTAGGTGCAACACTTGCCTTTGGCGGTAAAAATTTATGTAACTACTTTATTCTTTATCTGCGTTTTAATGGCACAGCTGTGAAGATGAAAAGAAATTACAGTCACACAATAAGCCCCATTCATACCCCCTGGACAAGGCCACTTTTGTTATTTAAGGTGGTTTTGCATAGAAATAACGCTCAATCTTGGGAATATGCGAGGAAATTGATTCCCTTTCTTCTTCCTCTTCTCCTCGTCCTCCTTCACGGTGTCTTCTTATGCGCGCCATTAAATAATATTGATGAGTGCCCTTTGTCTCCTTATAAAACCCATAAGCTGTTCCCTGTGCTTCCCCAGAAAGAAACTGGTCCCTGTGCCGCATTTACAGAGGGAAGAGAAGCCCTTAGCGTTTGACCACGCTCAATCACGGCCAAAGACTGGCACATAAGCAAAGCTCACTTCTTATGTCCAACAAGATCTTCCTTGTAACCTTTGCACGTTAGTGTGACATCATAAAATACCTCATGTCATTGATGGCGGCTGTCAGAAAAGGGAAAGATGACTTTCAGTTCTGGAACACTGCCAACAGAAGGTGGGATTATGCCCGGCTGAACCAACAAGGACAACACAAACTTTTCCATTTTTTCAGAGTTTTGCCTCAGGTCTCAAAAATGCTGAGATTTCCCCTCTCCTATTGCTAAAATCAGCCGAGCTCTTTAAACTATCTGAGTGGAAGCAAGTGAAAACATGGGATTAAATCTGTTAAAATAAAAAAGTCAAATCAAAAGTCGATAGAGTGAACACCCTTCTGCTTATTCATTACAATGTCAGACACAATACCTGTGGCACTCCAGTCACTTCTGAAAGGAAACTTTTCTAGAACTTAGAATCAAGCTTATTTTTCTGAAACTTTTTCACAAAGAGAATTGAATCAGTTTTATAAAGAGTTCAGGAAGAAAAACATTTTAGGGCCTGAACTATGTACAATGAACTGTATATAATGTGGGGAAATTGTTTACTTTCCAAATCATCTAAATGAGAAATTTGATTTGTTTGCTCACATAGGAACATCTCTGAAATGTTCGTGTTTAAAGTCATCAGAAACATCAACATCATAAGCAAGCTATGTAGAAAACTCAACCAAGCCAAATGGTAAATATTTACTTGAGCACCTACTATGTGTCGTCTGGGGCATGAAATAGAATGGTCGCTTAGCTCTTGCACACGGGAGTTCGTCCCTTCTTTGTTTAAAAAGTTTTGTCAAAACTTTTTCAAAAAATAAATCTTTAAATTCAAAATGCTTTATTAGCCATAAAGTGATAAAAATCTTTGGGCTGAAATGGACCTTAAATGTCATGTAGTCTACACTCTGTTTGACAAGGTAAAGTTACCTAATTATTTTCACAGATGTGTAGGCCCAAGTTGCCTCAACGCCATTTTGCAATTATAAAATTCTAACTGACCTGTAGAAATATCTCACAAGCGAGTTTCTGAGAGTCTTTAGAATAAAGTATACGGTCCTTGAAGCCCATATTTTAAAATGTGTACATAAACTCATTAGCCAGGAAGCGAGTATTGAATTACTCACATTGGGTTTTCTTGGCAGCAGTGCTCAGCCTTTCCGAGCAGCTCTGCCGAAATCTCGGGCACCCACCGGGTGTGGTTCCTCAGAAAGCCATCGCATCTTCCTTTCAGTTGACTAAACAAACAAACAAACAAAAAAAACCAAAGCCAGTTTTTTAAATCAGGCGAGTAACTTGGAACACTTACGAGACAGGTTACTGCATATTTCATTATTATTATAAATTAAAGTATGAATCTAGTATTTACAGAAAGAGGTTACGTAGAGAATATTTACTTCTGAGCATTGCTTCAGAGTTCAAATCACAATAACACATTTTGCCCAGAGGCGGTATTTATTCTAAAAACCTCAGTGCTTTGGAAGTCGTCAAAAAAAAAAAAAATTGATAGCACTGTTTTTGTCTAAGTTTGATGAAAGTCAGCTTAAAAAGAATTTTGAAAATTATAGGCTTTTTTTTTTAATTAGATGGTGCCAAATGACTGAATTCATTGAACTTTTCAATTAGTTATTTGGGTAGCATTTAGACATGTGCTAGTTTCACGAGGAATGTGTAATGCATATTAAAGATTCTAATTAATCATTCCAGGTTTGAGATCAAGACCATTTATGCTCATGACTTTTCTTCTGCCTTCCAGGAAGAACAAACTGAGATTCAAATAGAGTGGAAAAAGATGATAATGTTGTACAAGGAGGAACAGATCAACAGTCTTGGGTAAATTTGCTGAAAATATTCAACAAACACAAAGGTAATATTAAACAATCCTACCCAAATCCTGTGGGTACCTACTGCTGAATGTACTGTGTATTTTTTAGGCTCTGTGCCTTTGCTTGACCTGTTTTCTCTACTCAGAATTCTCTTTCCCACCTGGTGAGCCCTCTCTACTCTCCCTTCAAATGCAACACAAATATTGCTTCTATAAAGTATTCTTCGATTCAGCCCAAGTCAGTATTAATTACAAAGCCCTCTGAGCACACATATTTACTACAGCCTTTGCCACATTGTTCTATTAATTATTTGTGCATTGTCTTCCCTCATTTCACAGCACGATCTCCTTATTCATCTTTGTATCCTTAACTGTAGAACACCGCTCCTGTGTCAAGAGGAACCATTCTAAACCTGTACAACACTGGTTTGCACACTGGGGTCCTGAGGACAGCAGTATCACCTGATTCATCTGAAATCACCTCGGAACTTTCAAGAAATGCAAATTTTTAGGCTCCACCCGAACCTCCTTGAATCAGTAATTCTGGTGCAGGGTAGGGGGGCTGAGTGGGGAAGGGACAGCAATGTGGGGTTTTAACAAGCCCTCCAGGTAATTCCAATGCATGCCAAAATTTAGGCTTTATCTCTAACAAATCCCGAGGTGGGGAAATGTAGCTGGTGTGAGGACGCTAAGCCCTTTCCCCTGACCTTAAACTTGCCCTTGGGATCCTCTATCTCCCACCCACCTGCTACCAGCACACATCTCCCTTTAAAACTCTAACCGATGGGGCGCCTGGGTGGCTCAGTTGGTTAAGCAACTGCCTTCCGCTCGGGTCATGATCCTGGAGTCCCGGGATCGAGTCCCGCATTAGGGGTCCCTGCTCGGCGGGGAGTCTGCTTCTCCCTCTGACCCTCCCCCCCATCTCATGTGCTTTCTCTCTCATTCTCTCTCTCTCTCAAATAAATAAATAAAATCTTAAGTAAATAAGTAAATAAAATAAAACTCTAACCGATGGCAATTTCCATTAGTTTAGCTGACACAGGCTATGATTTTCGGAAACTTCTCTAAATTCAAAGAACAAAGGCTTACGCATGAAAAAAGAATAGGAAACAAAATTTACAAAGCGACTGGTTACCCTGTAGTTAACTTTAACCAAAGGCAGATACTATGCTACTCCACATCCTGCCTGAAAACACGATCAGTTCTGATATTCTGGAATACCATTATGACATGATATATGGCAGACTGAGATACCCCCAACACGGCTTTATAGAGCAAACCCAACTGGGCAACATGGAAATAGCCCTAAGGGTACAGAAGTCAGGGGGCCAGACTGACCAGCTCCTATACCTTAAGCAGATTATCAAAGTTTTCCAGCCTTTTTTTGCTCCCATAAAATGGAAGATAATACCATTGAACACATGATCATCTAAGAACGAAATAAGATCATCTCTGGGTAGGCACTTAATAATCTATAAAGCATTAAAGCACCATATATATGTCTGTATATGATATTGGAAACTATATTTATAATTATACTAATAGTAAGGCTGGCTTACTTAACACTTATATCACAAATGTTAATCATGTCATGTTCCCAAAGATTAATTCTAGACTTCAGTTCCAGATAAATTTTCACTTCCATAACATGTGTTATGTTTTCCTTACTTTACATTTTTTTAAGATTTATTTATTTGAGAGAGAGAGAGAGAGTGAGCAGAGGGAAGAGCAGGGGGGCGCGAGAGAAAGAATCTCAAGCAGACTTCTCACTAAGCACAGAGCCTGATGAGGGTCTCGATCTCACGGCCCTGAGATCATGATGTGACCTGAAACCAAGAGTCAGACGTTCAACCGACTGAGCCACCCAGGCACCTCATATTTTCCTTACTTTAAAATGATACCTCTTTATTGGAGAAATTTTGGAAAATATGGAAAAACAAAAAAGAAAAACAGAAATACCGCTTGTGATACCCTAACCAGAAATAGTTAAGATTTTCCATTTTTATATAAATTTTTGGCATAAAATTATAATCATATAGTACATAGTATATTGTAATCTGCTATAATTTGGGAATATTCTCTCACAAAACTATTTCTACTAGCTGTAAGTCATCCGTCCGTATGAAGACACCGGAATTTATTTCACTGGTATTCTTTGCAGATACTTGGGTTGTTTCAAGGGCTTTGCAAGTGTAAGTGTACTTTTTGTATATTTATCCTACTATCGTCTCTATTTCCTGAGAATACATTTTCTGAAACAGAATTGTGAGGTCTGTGCTTTTGAACACTTCTTTTTTTCAAGTTTTTTTTTTAAGATTTTATTTATTTATTTGACAGAGAGACACAGCGAGAGAGGGAACACAAGCAGGGGGAGTGAGAGAGGGAGAAGCAGGCTCCCCACTGAGCAGAGAGCCCGATGCGGGGTTCGATCCCAGGACCCCGGGATCATGACCTGAGACAAAGGCAGAGGCTCAATGATTGAGCCACCCAGGCACCCCTGTGCTTATGGACAATTTTAAGACTTTTGAATCTTAGTGCCAATTTGCTTGACCAAAAAGTGGCATAAATCCACACTCTCATCAACAGCAAATGTTAGTGCTTGATTTTCCCCATCCTTCACAATATAATGTGATTATTTCTTTAAGCTTCGCCAATTTTGCAGGGGTGCAGGGTTATCACATTTTTTCCACTTATGTTCATTTAATTACTACAGAAGTTGACATAACTAAATCATGGAATTCATTTTGGAGTTAACACACCTCCAAAGAAGGCTTTCAAAAGCCTAAATAATGGGAAAATCGTGTGGGACATTGAAATTTTAGTTATCAGAGAGAAACAGGGAAATAATGCATATTATCACTAACATCAAAAAATAACTTAAAATCTTAAAACAACAGATTGTAAATAATTAAATTTATATTACCGATACGCACCTGCAAACATGAAAATAGATCGCACAGATGCAGATAGATAGGCAGAGATCTGTATCAGTCAAATGCAGACTGCTACAAGAGGGATCCAGGGTGGAGGTTGCCTTTCATTACCTTCATACAAGTCCAAATCCATCCTGAGGATCACGTGCTCTCTTAGAGTCCTCTTTTAGATCATTTTATGGAGGTTACACCTCTAACAGGTGTCTTTCATGTCAACTCATAAATACCCCTCACATAGGCTTATAGCAGAGGAGGAACACTGCTGAGAAAAGAACTGAATACTGAACAGTAATGGTAACATTACTGCTTTCAAACTGTTGTCGTTACAGTGATTTCCTTCATTTGCATTATTACAATTTGTCCGTTCTTTTCCAGGTGGATTGTGTTTTACATGCAGCTAAAATAATGAACCTCCGTAATTTTCACTGCGTTTCTTGGAATGTGAGTGCCTTCCATTTCTTTTACTCTCTTCAAGAACTGCCAGAGTTTCCGATTCACGCTGCTAACAGGTGCTTGGCACCATTTAGAGTTCTCCCTCTGCAATCCACTGCCCTGTTAATAAGAACTTTATGTCTTCACAAGTGTGATTCAACTTAATCCTAAGAAGTAAGTTCCTCATTTTCCCTACAATGAAGACAGTCCACCGTTATCATTTTAATGAGTGTTTACCAATCCCTTTATTGTCATTCTTCGTTTCCAAGTACAAAAAAGCAGAGGTTGGACCATGTTTCCACTAGAAATGTTCTCTACTTGTAAGTTTCTTAATAAGGTCCAAAAAAGAGTATGAAAAATAAGTCTCCTTCCCAGATTAGCTACTGGATATGGCCTAGCATTGGACTGGGAGTTCCACTGGGAGGAGTAATTCAGGAAGGAAGTTCCGTAAGGTTAAGGTTGAGAAAGAAAATCTGGGAAGTAAAAAAGAAAAGAAGTTTATCAAGACCTACTATGTGCTAGTTAATGTGCCTGTGGTTTTATGGAAATCGACTGGTAATTTAATGTTAGTTCTGTAGAGGCCATACATAACATGAGTTACACAATACATATATACACACAATATATACCTAAGCGGTGTTTCTCCATAGGATGAACAAATTTTTTTAATTTTCCTTTCATTCACGTGTAGTCTCTAATTTTCATACTGTAAACTTGTGAAAACATATTTTTAAATATTTCTTTTTAACTACATCTTAGAAAGACATGTCTGGGTGGTACATGGTCCCATGTTATCAACATCGCCTGAGCTGCAGAGGGACTCTTTCCCACGCGGATACACAATCTACATGCAGAGTTTCTAGCTTTTCTGCTCTCCTCTCCTCCACTCCATGGCCTGACATCACAGAGACTTCTTACCTCTCCCCCTCACTTAACTGCCCCCCACTTTGGTGTTCTCCGTGTGGCAAACCGTGGCCAACACTAATCACCCAGAACTGTCACCGCTATCCCTCTCTGAAAGGGGAGTTCTTTCTCTTGACTTAGTTAACTACTCACACTGGCTACCACTTCCCTCTTCCCACCCAACTACATGCCTCTCTTTCTTCCCAACCTCCAAACAGTTTTGTGTTCTCCTTCCTGTCTTGTCTTCCACTCTTCCTTCTTGATGTATTTTGAAAGTCAAGGGGACCTGGGAACTGCCCTGTTATATAACACTTTTCCTTCCAGCTAAACCCCAGGAATGATGTGAGCAAAATGGGGAACCTCCAAGAGTTTTCTCATTCTCTTACTTCACCCCTTCTCTTTCATCAAAATTTAACTCTTACCTTTGGCCCCAGCCAAAAGGCAGGGGATTTGAATCTTAAATCCAGATTTAAGAGCCAATTAAAATCATCCCAAGGAGCCAAGAACTTCAACTCTGAAGAACACTGTGTGAATTGAAATAATTTACTCAATAAAGGAGGTTTCTAAAGGTTTTAGGAAAGTGTCGTATTTTGCAGTGAACCTAACAGTCAGTATTTCAGCAACGACACAGGAAAGGAAACTAGGTTGGAAAAGTTCTGCTCTGTAAGTATTATAACTCATATTAGTTGTAATACTAACACTATGGTAAATTATACTAATAGTAAGACCTACTCCCCCAAGTAGATTTGAAGTACAAAAATATCGGAAATTCTGATTCTTCTAATACAAGCTTGGGAGCCAAACTTCTCCAATGCTACCTGACAGTATTTTAAGCATTTTTAAAAATTTATTAAAATTTTCTCAGGTGAGTCTTTTCAGGCCCTCAGAGTTCCTAACTGGGCAGATCTGTAAGCTGATACATGCACAAATGAAGTACAATTTAGGACACAGCTTGTCAAATCACATCAACTAATAGGTGGGTCTGTTAGCTCATGAGTTTGCATGAGAACATTATTGCTCAACCACATACCCTTGAATCTTCCTTAAAACGGTCTGGCTTTAATTGGATTGTATCTTGTGTAAGTGGTATATCAACTCCCAACATTTACTTGGAGTTACTAAAATGCCCTTATGATTAAGTAATTCTGGTTGACATCTACCTACTGGAGAAAGCTTCTGAAGGGTAATCGACAACATACCTTAGCTGTTCCACTCTATGGAAGGAAGGGCTTTGTATTCCAGTTGTACGCTGGTTTAATTCCATCTTTCAGGAAGTAGGAATCTTCTAGAAGATAACCAATCCTTTGTGTACTAAACTTGCCGCCTTTGGTGAAAAGCCTTGGCTGCATACAGGTCAGCTCGTATTCTGGAGAAGGACCTAGGAATGTGCTCTGCCCCAAAAGCAGTGTTAAATTTAGTGGTCTTACTTCCTGAATGCAGAGGGTGTCAGGATTCTTAGGCTGTTTTTGCCCACGAATATGTGTGCTCACAATAAAATAGCAAAATAATGATGCTTGTAGCATTTCACTGGCTAGTCAGAATTACAGAATTTTAGAAATGGAAAGAATTTCAGGTATTGTCTAGACTGATTCTCTCATTGGCAGATGAGAAACCAACATTCAAAGACTTGGACTGATTCAGGTTCACACAATAAATTAGGGAAATTGATCCTTAGTTCTGTATTAAGAAACTGAAAGGTAGATCATATTTAAAAATGGCCTCCCCCAAAGGAGCCCTGTTAGAGACATGTGTTTTGTAACCAGTTTTGTGAAAATCAGGAAATTGCTGTTAAAAAAAAAAAAAAAAAACTAGAGGCGCCTGGGTGGCTTCGTCGTTAAGCGTCTGCCTTCGGCTCAGGTCGTGATCCCAGGGTCCTGGGATCGAGCCCCACATCGGGCTCCCTGCTCCGCGGGAAGCCTGCTTCTCCCTCTCCCACTCCCCCTGCTTGTGTTCCCTCTCTGGCTGTGTCTCTC
>NW_027397098.1:8893336-8918606 GCF_003265705.2 Callorhinus ursinus
AAAAAAACTAGAGTAGACTTCCCTGCAAAGGGCTTTTACTCCCCCCTTCTTTTTTTCTGGTTCTTGTTCTATGACATCTAATTAATTTTTAAACTTTTCATTATGAAAAATTTTTTATTTTTTTTATTTTATTATGTTATGTTAATCACCATACATTACATCATTAGTTTTTGATGTAGTGTTCCACGATTCATTGTTTGTGTATAACACCCTGTGCTCCACGCAGTACGTGCCCTCCTTAATACCCATCACCAGGCTAACCCATCCCCCACCCCTCTCCCCTCTAGAACCCTCGGTTTGTTTCTCAGAGTCCATCATCTCTCATGGTTCGTCTCCCCCTCCGATTCCACCCCTTCATTTTTCCCTTCCTACTATCTTCTTTTTTTTTTTTACATATAATGTATTATTTGTTTCAGAGGTACAGGTCTGTGATTCAACAGTCTTACACAATTTTAAATGTATACAAAAACAAGAAAAAATAACAAAATGAACCCCTTGTATACATCAAGGGTTCTCACTCATCATTGATCCATGACCCACCTTTCACCTCATTATTTCTAAAGTGGACATCAGACATTATGTCATTTCATCTGTAAACATTGAAGAGTGTACTTACAAAAGATAAGGACTCTTTTTTTAAGATTTTATTTATTTATTCGAGAGAAAGAGCACGAGCAGTAGGAGCGGCAGAGGAAGAGGGGAAAGCAGACCCGATCTGAGGATCCTGGGATCGTGACCTGAGCAAAAGGCATCCGCTTAACCGCCTGAGCCACCCAGGCGCCCCAAGGACTCTTTTTTTAAAGCATAAGCACAATACTATTATCACTCATAAAAACCTAACAATAATCCCTTAATATAAATAGATTTGTAAACTTTATATAAGTTACCCTTTGCCTTAGAACTGTTCCATGCTCCTTTAATTTGCTAAATGCCATTTCATTTATTTTTATCCACTGAATAAAATAGGAACTGAGCATTCAAATAAACATCCACGGATGTTTTGTTTACAGAGAGGCGGAGAAGGAAGCCCAGATTCTGACTCTCTGAGAGGTAGTAGAGAATCAAACGCAGAGAAAAAATTCTGGAATCAGACAGAATTGGGTCTATAGCTGAGTCCCACTTCTTATTAAATGTGCAAATTTCTTCATCTCTCAAAGGCTCGGTTCAGTGATCTGTAAAATGGGGATAAGAAAGCCCATCTAAAAGAGTAGGGGTGCTGAACGAGATGAGATGCATAAAGTTACAGAGCCTGCGGCAAGTCAGCCCTCAAAAAAACAGCTATCTTTCTCTCAGATTTGTTCAGTAACGTGTAAATACAGAGTTGCTAACGTCTATTTGACCACACAGATTTATCAGCTTTAATTAGCTAATGGGGTGTGTAAACATGTTAAGGCTCCTTCCTCTCTTTCCGAGTTGTACAAACAACGCTTTAATCCGTGCACCTTTCGAATCCTGAGTTCGAGGCTCCTGAGTCGAGTCCATCTCTGGAGGTTCCTGAATCGAGCCCATCTCTGCGGGCCCGTTGCTAAGACACGATGCACCATGCAAGAGGGCTGCATCCCGGGGCTCCATGCCCCACTGGTGGACTGATTGAGGCGCAAGCCCCGATTCTGCCCCAGAGCTGTCGCTTGTCTTCCGCCTTCTAGGTGCCGTTTGGATCCCTGTCTTCTGCCTCCCCGAGCCGGATGTCTCCTCCCCATTGTCTGTCTTCTGCGTCAGGCAGCCGCCCTTCCACCTGCCCCAGCGGCTTCCTGGTCTCTCCCTTGCTCTGCCACTCCCACTTCCCTCGCCTTCCCTGCTGCCTCCCTTCCCTGACACCCCCTCCTTCCAGCCCATGCCCCTGCAGCCTCCGTTCCCATCCCTCCCCTGGAACAGAAGCCTCCCAACCCAGCTTCCGCTGTGAGTCCAAATGCAAGATCCCTGGATATCATCCAGTCGCGCCCTCTCCCCCTTGTCTGCCTCCCTCCTGGCCATTCCACCCTCTCCCGGTCTTCCTCCCCTCTGCTGGCCTCCTGCCACTCTCCCTAGCCATACCCCACTCTGCCAAGGGATTAAACGGTTAAAGATTCTGGAAGGTTCAGCTGAAGGCCCTTTCTCTTCTTCTCCCTGGCTCTTTCCCTAAGCAAGCTCACCCCTACCCGTGGGTTGTTGACCAGCTGAATCACTGATAGGTCCGTAACTCCCAAAATTACATCTGCAGCCCAGACCCTTTTGTAGGTTCTAGGACCCATACATCCAGCTGCCTGTTACCCCCATTACCTTAATGTCTCCAGCACCTGCCCCCCAAATGTCAAACTGTCCTCCCTGTTGCAGCGAATATGGAAAAAAAAAAAAAAAAAAAAAAAAAAAAAAAAAAACTCCAAAAGGCTGCTGAAGCAGGAAAGTGAGGACCAATTTTGACCCTTGTCTCCCTTTCCACTCATACTGAATCCTTCTCGGAGCCCCATCACCATTACTGCCCTTCAGGTGTGCCCCAACCACTCTCCCCACACACCCCTGCTAGCTCTCCCCATTCCAGTGCATGCTCCGCATTGGAAACCACAACTTGATCTTATAACTCAGACATCCTCCCTAAGCCTTCCCACGTCTTCCTGCTGCCCTGAGCGTAAAGACCCACATCTTCAGAATGACATGCAGGATTGGCCCCAATATCTACCGGCAGCTTCATTCTGCACCACCTGCCCACCAGTCTGAGCTCCCCCCGTCTGAGCTTCCCTCAGCCTCTTCCCTGCACAAAGTCCCCTTATCCTCAGAATATCCTCTTGCCTCTGCTGCACACCCTCCAAAGGTCTTTCCAACCACAACCTACCTTTAGCTCATAAGCAAATACTTCCAATCAAACCACAGCTTGAAGATCATTTCCTCAGGGAGGCCTTAATTGATAGGCTCTCCCAGAGGAGAGCAAATGTTCATTCTAAAATATAATTGCTATTAACTTGACACCAAAATGTTTTATCTTCTTGCTGCTTTTAAACATATCAAATGTACAAAAATATGATAGATATCTTTCCGTTATGTTTTTGTTAGATAAGCTTTTATTACCCAGATACAGGGGAGATCCAAATGTGTTATATACATACGCAATGAACATGAATATAAGACTTGAGTTGGCTTTTCCACTAATGGCTTGAAAATTATAATAGGCAAGAAGGACAATTATATACCATTTGATGATTTGCCTTTATTACAAATAGTAGAAATAAATTAGATATTCCTCAAATGCAAAGGTGTTTTCTAAAAAACAATTGATTCAAGCATCCCAGTTGACACAGAAATTCTAGACCTGCCTCCCACAACCAGTTAGAGTGGTCCACAAGTAAATGAAACAAGCCTGGAGCTCTTTTCCCTGAATCCAGTCATCCAGCATTATATAAACCCAGACAAAGAATCCCATTGGCTTGGCAGTTTCTCTGTGACATGGAATTTTCCCCCAAAATGGAACCTACATGGCATCCCATTTCCATGACACACCAGGATGCCAGGCCTGACTCCATTATGATTTTTTTTCATGCACAGAATTAGAATAACCAAATATCATCACTGGAGGAGACTTCACAGAGTCTTCAATTCAACCTTATTCAGCCAGGTTTCCGTACTGCCCTAGTGATTAAAGCCAGGGAGCAAGAGGCCCATCATCAGGCCTGAGGGCTCCTTAACCTCTGCTTCATCTCTGTCTTCACTAGAAAACTCTTTTATAAATTATGGTTCCTAGAAGATTCTGCAGGAGAATACATGTTACCTGCTGAAAGGGGTTTGAGCAGGGGGGCAAGGGGTGACTGGGGATGGGCATTAAGGAGGGCAAGTGATGGAATGAGCACTGGGTGTTCTATGCAACTGATGAATCACTGACCTCTACCTCTGAAACTAATAATACATTATAGGTTAATTAAATTAAATTAAATTAAATTAAACTAAAAAATAAAAAATAATAAAGCGGTTTGAAATAACCATGAGACCAGATGAGCTACTTCATGATCAAAATGTGGAGACTGAGGCCCACAAACAGAAAGTCCCAAAGCTCATTAATTGTGAAGCTAGGGGTACACCTCATCCACGGGGCCACATTCCTAAGAACCTGCGCAGAAAGGTCCATTTGCGCCTGAAGAACAGAGCCAGCAGGACTGTTTGCCAGAAGCACAAAGTGGGGTGAGTGGTTCATCATGAAGGACAACGAGTAGGTTGAGATGCAGGGCGTGTTGTGCATTGTGAAATAAAAGTCAGATATAAACAATTCTGGAGATGATATACAAACCTTATTTCACTGGTTGCCATTTTCAAGATTACAAAACCCCAAACTAATTTTCTCTTCAACCTCTGTTTATACAAAGATGTACATATCTCAAGTATGTAGCCTAATCTCAATAACTACAATAAATATTGTAACAAGCAACTTAACAGCTCAACAAAATGTCTTTAGTCCTTAGCGCTAGCAAGGTCTCCCAGATCCAAGAAAGGCAGAAGAACAGAAAACCCAGAGAGATAAGGCGCTATCACTGGTTAGTTCAATGGCCAGAGTAAAGGGCCAATAGGGACAGCGCTTGTCTGGATCTGCCATTACCTCTCTGTTCCATAGCTAACTGTTCCCTGGTGCTTGGCCAACAGACACGCTGCTGGACCACAGGCTACCAAGTACTGCCTACCCATCCTCCAAGAGCAGTTCAAACACCACCCCTTGCACACCATCCTCTGTAGGGTCCCTCCATCTGACTTCTCTTAGGTTTTAATAACCACCGTATTCAGTTAACATTGATCTCAGGACGCTTTGCCATGTTATTTAATTTATGAGCACGTGTGGTCTTCCCAATTAAAGTATAACCCTCTCTGCTCCAAAGATGCCTTATGCTTACTTGTCTCACCAGGGTCTGACACCTGCCCTACTAGGGATACGTGCTCAGTAAGTGTTGGTGATAGCGATGATGATGATGATGATTATAATGGCAACGACTACAGAGGAATAAGCATGTGCTTCTTACTATGAAAGCAGAATGGACACCAATAATGAGAACAAACACTTGTGTGGTTGTTCTAGAGCCTACACACATTATCTTACATGATGGCTACTATCGTTGTCCCCATTTCTTCCCAAGAGTGCAGAACAATTAGGTGGTTTTCTCATGATTTCAAAGAGGCCTTGAAGAAGGTAGAAAAAATGCATTCCTATTGGCACAGACCTATAAGAAAAGAAAATCCATCACTGAAGTCCTGTCTTTAAGTCAGAGAAAGACAAATACCATACGATTTCACCCATATGTGGAATTTAAGTAACAAAACAGATGAACATAGGGGAATGGAGGGAAAAAGAAAATAAGATAAAAACAGAGAGGGACGCAAAGCATAAGAGACTCTTAGCTCTAGGGAACAAACTGACGCTGCTGGAGGGGAGGTGGGGGGATGGCGTAACTGGGGGATGGGCATGAAGGAGGGCACCTGTTGGAATGAGCACTGGGTGTTCTATGCAACTGATGAGTCACTAAATTCTACCCCTGAAACCAACACTACACTATATGTTAACTAAATTGAATTTAAGTTAAAAAAAAAAAAAAAGAAGAGGACCAAAAAAAAAGCCAAATAAAGACTCATGGAGAAATGAGTCCCAAGTTGGGGCAAGCATGTTCTGATGAGACACATTTTAAGGACAGTATGCATGGAGCCACATTAAGTATCCCCATGCCTGAGATCCATATTAAATTAATATCAAGTGCTGACCTGAAACACTTCAGTGAAGACCTTTTTCTTTCTTAACCGTTGCTTAAGGATTGTTTTTCTCTTGCAAATGACAGAAAACTCACTGCTTCAGTTATGTCACCTTATCACCTCGAGCTTGCTTTCCCTTCTTATATGAACACCACCCTCCCCGCAAAGTCATCACAAAAGACCCATGAGCTGGGTGTGGGAGTGCGCAAAGAGAGAGGTCCTTCTTAAGGAGTCTGATCTCCTTAAGGAATCTTTCTGGTTGTGCACAATAGTCTTCTTTGAGTGGTGAAAACTTCACTTATCTCAAGGGCCCCTGACCTATTTAGCAGACTTTAGTGATGTACCGGTTTTCTTTTTTCTGGCCCACAGCATCCCCTTGACTAGTGGCAACAGCCTAGTCTCCAGCTTCAGGCCTCCAGGCGCCCCACAGAACCACATCAGGCAGGTGCTCACTGACCGGTGGGTGCCTAAGCCTTCATTTTTGTTCTTTGGCTGTGTCCTGGATTCTCTTGCAAACATCTGGGCCTCTCGATACAGGAGATTTAAAGATGGTTTGCACATGAGCCATTTGACACCTGTATTTTATTTTTTTAAGATTTATTTTTATTTATTTGAGAGAGAGAGTGTGGGGGGGTGGGAGGGAGGGGCAGAAGGAGAAGGAGAGAGAGTCTCAAGCAGACTCTGTGCTGAGTGAGGAGCCGAACACGGGGCTTGATCCCATGACACTGAGATCATGACCTGATCTGAAACCAAGAGTCAGATGCTTAACTGACTGAGCCCCCCAGGTGGCCCCGACACCTGTATTTTAGAAGCACACCAAACAAGCTGAGATATTATGCTATCATTAATTCATCCGATGACTATTCATTAAGTGCCTCCTAGGTACCAGCATTGAACGGAAATAGCGCCTGACTTCTAGACAAGAGGCCTGGATTTAAGTCTGACTTTATTATATAGTATCTATATAGCCAGCTCTTTATGTTTTGCCTTAGTTTCTTTGCCTATAAAATGGCAATAATAAAAAAAGAAACTGACCTCACAGGTTATTCTAGATATGAAAAGATGAGTAAAACATGGTACCCAACTTGAAGGCGGTCACAGGGTGGTATCTCCAAAGCAAACTTAACAAGTAAGCTTCTCAATAATGGCCACCCCAGAACAAATAGTTGCCATGGTTATACTGGTTGTTCAGTTAGAGAAAGCACAAAGAATGGGACACTAGATAGAAAAGACAGTGGTGATATAGACTCAATTATAGAGCTGCAAGGAACTGTAGGCATCATCCAGGCCAAGGGTCCCCACCATTTTTGTGGGGAGATAGCACGGGCTTTGGAGACAGAGACCCTTAGGTTCAAATCCTAGCTCGGACACTTTGTAGTTGTAGTTGTGATACATTGCGTCAATGACAACCTGTTCTAGCCTCATTATCTCCTTTCCAGAATAGGAATAGTAATGATTCCAACACAACTGTTATGTGAATTAAATAAAATAGGGTATGAAAATTCCTTGGAAAATAGCAAGATTTTAATAAATGACTATTACCTTTATGATTTTATTATTCCTTTATCTTTTGATTATCTGAGATCTCTTTCCAGTTTTACTGAGATATAATTGACAGATAGCATTGTATTCATTTAAGGTGTGCAGGATAACCATCCGATATATGTTCATATCATGAAATGGCCACCACGGTAGGTTTGGTTAGCGTCCATCACCACACATAGTCACAGATTTTTTTTTCTAGTGATGAGAACTGTTAAGATCTCCTCTCTTAGCAACTCTCAAATACACACTACAGTATTATTAACTAGAGTCACTATGCTGTGTATTACACCCCAGGACTCATTTATCTTGTAACTGAAAGTTGAGATCTATTTATGCTTGGGTGGGGGAGGGATGAGGTACATGATAGCCAGAGAGAGACAGGTTGGAGCTAAGAATGAAGTGTTTGGAATGGAGAGAAGGTGCCGAACTGAACTTCATTCCCCTTCCTGCTGGAAATTCCAACAAATCCAGCAAAAGAAAGGGGCAAAAAATGGCAAAAGTGGCAGGAAAAAAAAAAGAACCTACCTTATAATGCAACTAGAAGACTACTGTGTTTTACTAGAAATAGAGCCTATTTTTAGGGTGAGGAGCCCCAATCTAAGTCAGTGAAAAAAAAAAAAAAAAACCTGGCCAAGAAAGACCGTGCTCCATGCAATCAGGCAGCTGCTCTTGCTGGAGCCAGCATCGGCATGCCCATCATTTCACTCTCCCAAACTTTTCTAATCCATTCATTCTTTCATTCGAAACTAAGTCTTGGGCACCCCCTCCATGCCTAGAATGATGATCACGGGGTAACGCAAAACTGTACTTATCGGGAAGGTGCAAGGGTCGGTGAAAGTTACCCGGATCTGGAAACCCAGAGAGGACATGGACAGGACCACCTCTCTTGACTTATCATGCGCTTTTTCACAGCAGTCAGAAGAGAGGTCGATGCTGGGTGCATGATGAGCAGCTGGGAGCAGCAATCTCAGCCGGCCACCCCTAACTTCCTGCTCCACCGTCTACTGAGCTTCAGAGAGGGACTTTCCTAGGTGGTATGTAACCTACATTTCTCAAACAATTAGGTTCTTTTCGAACTGAAACCTGCAACAACAGAAGAAAAATGGTAACACATCTCCTTTAAAGCAGCATATGCTTTTTTAAAAACGTGCCACCGGGAATCCTGCTTCTGTAAGTTTGAATCCTTTCCTACTAAATCTCCTGTATAATTAAGTTGCCTGAGAAATGTTGGAGGCAACACAACAAGAACACCACATCCTAATGAGTAATAAAGATTACATAACAGTCGAGATAAGCAACAACACCCACAGATTTCATGTAAATGCTAATAGTGAGTTCTTGGCCAACAGTGTAAAATAATAAGGCAAGGAATGCCACACAGCTGAACTTCAAAATATTACTCCCAATTGTTACATAAAACCGCAACCAATGTTACATGAATGTTTATTTCACTTTTTCTAATCATTGGCTCTTCATTTTGAAGGCCGACTCTTTTTTTTTTTTTTTTTCATTCACAAAGCGGAGTGCTTAACTGCTTATGAAAGCCTTGATTGTACGGGGACCCAAACAAAGAATAGTCCAGGGGCTGATGGAGCCAAGTCTGGCTATGAACATCCCACAATTGTCTTCGGCACCTACAACATGGTTCTACATGGAAAATTCTTCAGTACATCTAACCTGAACCTCCCCCTTGCTGACATACAAATGGGACATCTCTTCTGCAGAGTCTGTGGATATTAAAGCCATGACTCCTTATTGGCAGTGTTTCCCAAACTGTCCTCCTTAGACACTAGTTGCTTAAGATTAATAATAAAAATAATGAGTTTGAGGGGGAAGAATGAATTCTATAATCAAATAAGTTCAGTAAATAGTATATTCTATATACCTACTTTATAAGCTCAAAATGTATGATTAGTGTGTTAACAATTTTGAGAAGCCCAGTAGTAATGATGCCGACTTAATCTCTTTTAAGAGATTCCTAAGGACTTTTAAGCAGAGTCCTTCACCCCCTCGCCCAAACACTTACTAGTTTTGAAACTTTTCTGTGAAATACACAATGAGGGTTTCTGCTTGAGATCACCAATCCAGTCTCTTTCTTTTATACTTGAAGAATCTAGAAAGACAGCAACTTGCCAAATTTTGAATGGGGAAGGTATAAACCCTGCGTCAAACCAAAAATTAACATTTTCTTGTTCTTTGTTAATTGCAGACCAATTCATTCTTGCAGAGAAGAACCCCCTCATTTTATGAACCCTTCTGAAAATACAGGTGCTGCTTAAAAATAACTCACCTGTGGGGCGCCTGGGTGGCTGAGTCAGTTAAGCAGCCAACTCTTGATTTCAGCTCAGTTCACGATCTCAGGGTCATGGGATGGAGCCCTGTTTTCGGCTCTGCACTGGGCTTGGAGCTTGCTCAAGATTCTACCCCCTCCCGCCCCATGCGCTCTCTCTATTAAAAACAAAACCTCACCTGTGTTGGATGCACGTGTTCCCAGGCTCTGCACTCAGGTCCAACTCAGCTCATGCCCTCCAATCCGGTTGTCTGAATTTATATCTGATTCCACCATTGAATGTCCTGGCGCGGAGCAGGTAGCGGTGGCTGGGGACAATTGGCACACAGTCATGTCAGAGCTTAAAGAACTTTATAGAGTCATCTCACTAGATCCCTTCACTTTGCAGCCATAGGGAATTGTGGCCCATAGAGAATACTTGGCATCGTCTATTTAAGGGCTAGTTAGATAGTGACAGAGCCAGGAGCTCACCTGAGTCTCATCTGGCTGCCTTCCATCTTTTATCCTCACATTCACCTTCGTTAGGGTTACACAAGCCTGCTCCCTGACCTTCAGACTAGAAAACTGGGCTCAGTGGCAAAAGCACTTGCTTACCAAAGAGTATGCAGAAGCCAATGTATTGTTAATGCTGTGTTGCTTTCATCGTAGTACAAAGGTGAAAACATTTCCACTTCTAATAGTTCCAGAAGAACCATGGGAACATGGGGAAATGCTGGGTTTTCTCTGTCTTCTCTTCTACACAGACCCATCAGGTTCCAGGTGATCTCTCCTGGAGTGTGCAGAAGGTTAAGAATTTGGCTGGAGATGAATAAGAAATCACTAAACGGAAAATAGAATTGAATAGGGCAAGCTATAAAGACTTCCAACATAAATGCCCAAAGAGCTACACATCTCTATATGGCAGCAGAATTTAGAGTTGAAATTTGATTCTTTTTTTCACTTTGGAATTTTATTTCATGTATGTTGCTTGATAAGGAAATTGCTTCTCTTCATTTCACCCCTGGGGACATTTTAGTTATAATTTGTTCTTGAAAATGAGCGTTTTTATTTTAACTGTTGATTTCAGAACTCTATGAACTCTGCCTTGAAGTCATTTCCTTCGACCCTCTACATGCCGGGGGACTCCTACCCCTGCTCCAAAGGGGGTCACATTTCAACAGATCTTATGCCCTCCTGGTCCTCCTGGTGCCTGACCCCCAGGAAATAAAGGAGCACGGTACATTGAGATGATCATTATGTATCTCCACTCATCGGAATCACAGCAGCCAGGTGGCAAGGGGAGAGGATGACAGGAAAACAATCCCATCTTTTATTTCCCAGCTTCTCTCTCACACGCCCCTTCAACCTGAAAACAGACCAGAAAAATCCAGTGAGAAAAGGTTTGAAAGCCCCGGCACCAAGGTGACAAGGAATCACAATGTCCAACTGTTATTCTTCTGGAGAGAAAGGGTGTGCAGGGAACCACAAAGGACTCAAGTGTTTCTGTTGCTTATCAAGTGAAATAAAATAAATTGTACTCACCAAGCAAATGATTCATCTTGACTGTTTAGGTCAGTTTCCCTTTAATAGTTACGTAGTCTCTAAGCCTGGCTTAGCTTTTAAAAAGAGAAGAAGAAGAAGAAGAAGAAGAACTGTCATTTCTATTCAATTAACTGCTTCCCCCTCTGACTTTAAATCAAGGGCAGTGTCTGTTCAATTTAATTACTTTCCAAGTAGCCTGCGTGGTAAAGCAGCAACCACTAAAGCAAATAGCCATGTGGTGCTTTATAAGGCAAGAATTCGATATAATTTAAGGATGTTCTCCGAACAGAAAATGCAATAAAGCTGATTTCCCCCCTGCTGTGTTTCCAGCCACTTGGTACATAATATGTTCACAGGTCAAGATTTTAGCTCAACAGTTGAAAGCAAGTAAAATGGGGAGAGTGTCATTTACCCTCTGGAAAGTCTAGGGAGGAAATTTTTGAAGGACTTGTCCCTCCTACTCTGATGACACAGGAAGAGTGACCTTCTTCTTTCAAAGAAGGTGGTGATTTTTATTATCCACACATGCAAGATTTTTCAGACCTAACTGCATGAATAATTGCATCAACCTCAGGGTATTCGGTATCAGACAGCAAGACTGAGTCAAAATTGCAAAGTTGTAGGGTAAACACTGCAGAAATATAGCACGGCCAGACCACCAAGACCTTGACTATAAACTTGACTCAGTCACCAATGAGCTGTGGGGCACTGAGTTACTAGCTTGACTTCACTGAGTGTGTTTTGATATTTGTAAGTAGGGCCTTCCATTAAATCAAGAGGAGG
This sequence comes from Callorhinus ursinus, assembly GCF_003265705.2. Taxonomy (NCBI): domain Eukaryota; kingdom Metazoa; phylum Chordata; class Mammalia; order Carnivora; family Otariidae; genus Callorhinus; species Callorhinus ursinus. Next base: position 8,905,170 of record NW_027397098.1, read on the forward strand.
ACTCTTTGTCTCTAACACTCATTGAGATAATCAAATGACAGCGAGATTCCTCCCAAAAAAGTGGGGCAACCCCATTCCCTCCAAACAGAAGAACCAACATAAGGATAACTTTGAGCAATAATGTAAACCTAAATTACCCACAAAGGATAACTTAGGATGCCGCACAGGTAGAAATGTCAGTGCTCTTTTTCACTAATAGCATCAGATGGCCCAGAAAAATTCTGGCCAAAAGGAGAAAGGAAACATTAAAGCATGAGGAATTGTACATTTGACTTTAATTTACAGAGTGTAATCAGGTGTCCTAAGATTCAATATATTTTGTGGTTTGGTAATATTTTTATTTATGTACAATGTACACTTGGCCCAAGTGATCTACAGACAATATACAGATCTGTAGACTTGTCAGTTTGTTCTATCTACGCCGGATAACCACTTAATATTATAGAGAGCAAGCGAGAGGCAAAATATACACACACCTGTTCAGTGGAAAGCTCCCCTTTGTACTCTATCAGCCAAAGAAGGTGGATTCTCCAGTAAATCACAAATTTATGGATAGTCTTCAAATCACGCAGCAGGTTTTTTGACATATCTGCAGACCCATGCACTCACAAATAGATAAAAGTGGCATCCTTTTATTCCAATCAGAATGACAAGTATTGTGGCTTCAAAACAGAAATGATCCCAGGTATAAGATCCTATAAGAGATTATGCTCTTCAGGCTGATGTAAATCTGAATGATCAAAAAATGTAAGCATATTTTGTGTAATAAATGTATATATTTAATGTAAATGACTCAAGAAGACTTTAATCTATGGATTCTTAGTCTTTCCAGGCCTCTGATTCTGTACACTATCTTTTCTTCGTGTTGGCATATTATTGGATTGAATCTGATTCAAAGGTCAAGGAAATCATTCCAAAGCCCATTCTATACTTTATGTAGTGCTGTTCTTAGCTCTCCTTTGTATAACTTGACTAAATGAGAAAGTAACGATCGTAGGTAGAGAAGAATCTTTGTAGGACAAAACAGTCGATACCACGGCCTTCCAAAGTAACCAGTAAATAATTCAAGACACCTATACATTTATCTTATATCCAACCACGTTCTGGAAAGGGATTCTATTACTTGCTCCTCCAGTTTTAAAGAATTTTGATAATATAAAAAACATTAGCAAACTTCCTGTATCTTTTATACAATTATTTCCCATGAATGGTGAATAATTGTAAGGTTTGTGTATGTCTTTGCTCTAAATTCACTACATATATTCTAGGATCTGCAAACCCAGTATGTTTTTTCCTCTGTCCAAATGTATTAGTTCAATGCCAGTGGAAAGCATCAATCAGTTAATCAAAAAGGGTCTGCTCAGCACTATTCTGAGTACTGTCAAATTTATAATGATCACAGGGAGCTTATTAACTGTTTGGGGACACAGGATTATCGTATAAGAAAAAAATTACACACATTCTACTCATAATTGTATACATCTGTGACATAGATTGCAAAAGGTCAGAAGAGGAAAAGGAGAAATATGTGTGAAAAAAGATCCCATAACGTGTATACACATCATGGAGACTTCTTATTGTATATTAAATAGGGTTGTAGGTTTTCAGAGATCTCACTTGTAGACTTTTCAGTGATGATTCTCCTGCTATATGTTCTAGGTGCTTTAAGCTTTTAAAGTGGATAATTAGTTACTTTGGAATGAAGGAGTCTCTCTCATTGGCTTAGTGAATAGCAACAAAGAATAAGGACATATCTGAGTAAGACCTTTCTTTAGACGGTAAGACTTTGCAATAAAGGAGTTTATTCTTTCAAATAGTATACTCCCCAAGTCATAGCATCTTTTATTTATTTCTTATTTTGTCCCTCCAATTTTATAAGATCCATCTACCAAAGCCAATGCTTAACCATCAGAGAGAATGGTCTAGTTGAACTGTGGTTCCAGGTAAAATGTAGTAGAAAGTGACAGGACACTGCTCTAGCTACAACAATTTTAAAAAGCCAGCAAAATTACTAAAATTTTGTTAGCCAAGACACCATAAAGCTGTGGAAGCAAATAAAACTAATCGAACTCAACCAAAGGCCAGAGAACCCTTCCAAGATGAGTAGGCAGTCACTGGCTGCTTTCTACCCTGGGAATGTTTGCCATTTCTAAGTGCACAATAGGTTTGAGCACAAGCTGAATACTGTAAGAAAGAAAAACTACCATGGCTTGTGGAGGTTGTATGGAGCTGGAATGATAATTTGGAAACCTCAGGAGCCCTATAGGCACAAAGGCCATTTTCCCCTATGTGTTCATTTGCTAAGTCAAAGGGCACTTGGAAGATTAGGAACCTTCTTTAAAATAGCATACTGGGGGTGCCTAGGTGGCTCAGTTGGTTAAGTGTCTGCCTTCAGCTCAGATCATGATCCCCTGGGATCAAGCCCATGTTGTTGGGCTCCCTGCTCAGCAGGAGCCTGCTTCTCCCTCTCCCTCTGCCACTCCCCCTGCTTGTGCGTGCTCTCTCTCTCAAATAAATACATAAAATCTTTAAAAAAAAAAAAAGCCTTAAAAAATAAAATAAAAATAAAATAGCATACTGAAATACACTGTAGTCTCGCAGTAGTGGGAAGAGAAAATCTGTCTTGAGGAGGAGCATCTGCTTCAAACACACAACCAGTGTCCTCATTAAGATATCTGCCAAATTTGGGGGCACCTGGGTGGCTCAGTCATTAAGCATCTGCCTTCGGCTCAGGTCGTGATCCCAGGGTCCTGGGATCAAGCCCTGTATTGGGCTCTCTGCTCTGCGGGAAGCCTGCTTCTCCCTCTCTCATTGTCTCTTTCTCTGTCAAATAAATAAATAAAATCTTTAAAAATAATAAAATAAAAAAATAAAAAATAAAAATATTTGCCAAATTTGGGGTGGAAACTAGAGAGCAAAGTTTAAAACGGCCGAAAGGCAGACCAACTGCCCTGTAAGCTCTGTAGGCAGAATAGAGGAGGCAGAGACCTGTTAGGCTAGCAGTCAAACACCATGGCAGAGTCTTCTCCACTTGTAAACATTCGAAACCAGTGATAGACTGAATTTGACTAAAGCCCCTTTCTGATTAAATCATCAAAGGACCAATTCTGAGTCAAAGTAATATAAACTTCAGGCTCTACTCTTCTTTATATACTATGTCCATCATAAAATAATAAGTTACAAGAAGAAAACGTTATAGGACATAAGAAAAAGAAGAGAAAAACACAGCCATCTGAAGCAAGCAGAGCGATGACCTACATGCTGAAATTCACAGACAAGGTCTTTAAACAACTGTTATTAATATGTTAAACAAAATAAAAGGAAAGGAGGACAAATGATTAAAACATGAAGGATTTCAACAGAGAATTGAAATCTAAGAAACAGAATCAAAGGACACTCCAGAACTGAAAAATTTAAGTATCTGAAAGTAAGAGTGCATTGGGTGGGTTTAATGTCAGACTGGCAAGTCGGAAGCCAGGGTTAGGGAACTCAAGAACAAACAAATTTAATATATTCAAAATAAAATGCAGAGAGGAAAACAATAACAACAACAACAACAAAAACACATAAGTCATAGTCAAATTGATCTAAAAAATGTATAATTGTAATCCCAGGAAAGGAAAGAATGGGGAAGAAGCAATATTTGAACAAATTATGGCTGAGGATTTTCTAAAACTGATGAAAGATGTTGATCCATAGATACAAAAAGCTCAGCAAACTCCAAAAAGGACAAATACAAAGAAAGCCACACCTGGTTTAATTGATCTGGATAAGAACTGAGCATTAATACTTTTAAAAGCTTCCCAAGTAAATACTAATGTATAGTCAGTGCTGGGAATCACTGGTCTAGAGGATGCCATGTTATAAGAGTAATGTAAAGATAGTTTGGTCTGTTTCCAAGGGATCATAAGAAGGAGCAAGTTCTCTGGGCTTTTTTTTCCTTAAAATATCCCCTACTGGGGTAGCAGGGAGCATGTCTATATTTCAATTATCATCTCCATAACTCAACTCCACATTTTTTTCAATTTTTCACTTAAATTCTGGTTAGTTAACATACAGTGTAATATTGGTTTCAGGAGTAGAATTCAGTGATTCATCACTTACATACAACACCCAGTGCTCATCACGACAAGTGTCCTCCTTAATACTTATCACCCATCTGGCCCATCCCCTACCCACCTCCCTCCATCAACCCTCAGTTTGTTCTCTATCGCTAAGAGTCGCTTATGGTTTGTTTCAATTCCACAGTTTTTAAATGATGGCATCAATACCTGCTCTCTCCATAACCCACTGGGGATCATGGGGGAAAAAACAAAATGATACAGATTCAGTCTGGCCAAGAAACTTTCCACTTGCAGAAACAGAAGGAGGTTACAAGATACACAAAATTGGCTATCACAGTCTCAGCCTAGCTGCTATAGATGCATCGAGAGGACACTGGGAGATCAAAAGGGGGTAGACTTTCATCCCTGGTGAAGATACTAGAAAATCAGACTACCTATGGCTAGTCACTTAACTGGAGGCAATCACCAGAGCAGTGGAGAGTCTGAACCTGGAGCAGAGACATGCCAGGAAGCAGACAATAAATCCCCACGGGGCTTCGGATGCCAGGTTTGCCTGCTGACATCCACTTCCAGAAAAGAACCCGGAGTTGAGAGAGAAAAGGACTGTTCTTGTCAAGTCTGAAGATAAGATGAGATTACACTGTGACTGATAACACTTCATGGTTGATGAGAAAATTTGGTTTTCTTTAAAGCTTATTTTGCAGAATCACAATGTATTATGTGTACATGTGCTTTTTAAAGAAGGAACAGAAGTTGGAGCATTAAATGCAGAATAACCCAGACCTAGGAGCACGAGGAGTATCTCCCCAAAGCATGATCAAGAGCATCTCTGTGCTCCAGTGACCTGCCAAGTTTGTCATAGGCAAGCGTATCCCCAAATACTGAATTTACCTAAATTTACAAAAGTGACCAAAATAAAGGTTAGAGTTGTGTCTTTATGGTTCCCGACTTTTAAAGTGCAAAGAATGAATTGGCACAAGACAGAGCATTTTTCTCAGTATAAAAAGGTATAAAATATCTGCCAGGTAGAGCAAAAAAACTCCTGACATCAGGCCCCTTCCTCCCCACCCATTGGTGCCCCAGACAAGAACTCAGGCTCTGGACAACACCAGAGTGCTGCTAATTCTCCTGGGAAACAGTTCTGCTTCCTAGCTGCCCACATGCTCTATACATGTTCTAATCTCGTTAGGAGCTACCACATCTCTCCATTTCTCATGGTGCATCAAATCCACATGACAACCCAAAAGTTGCTGTCGCTCAGGCGTTTTGTACATTTCCCCTCCTGAGACTTGTCATCCGGTTTTCCTGGCTTGTAAATATCACTTCCACTGATGTGCACACTACAGGAAATCATGTAGTCTATCCTGCCCAGGTTATGTTTTTGCTGTTTACCCTTCCACAAATCTTCGTATTATTAGGTTTAATCCTGTCCTTGGGCTGCAACTTTACATTTCCCTGCAAAATTCTCAAAGTGACTCCAAGTTTGCTGGGGCTCCTGATCTGTGTAACCTCCGAGTCTCCTTTGTCCTAGGTGCCAATTTTGGCATTCCACTGCCTCCCGCTCCTTTTTTTACAAACTGGTTCAAATCATTTATCTGTAGATTAATTCAAAAGACCCTAAAAATAGGGTTTGAGTCCCAAGGTTTTTACCATGTTTGTATATTTCTTTCTGTTACCACTCACTACAAAGTGAAATCTGCATGACTTCCTTTTAGTACGTTTCTTTTCCTTGCTCATCGTACCAATAGCGGCTGGCCTCAGCCTGGAGACTAGCTGCCAAATGATTACAAAATACTAGAATTTTATCCTTTGAAAGAATAATTTTTTTTGACTCATCGTGTTTTCCCAGGGGCCAAGACACAGCAGAAAACTTCTCTATAATATGAGAAAAAAACAGTTTACACGTCCATCTTCAGCACGAGGCATGGCACATGACAGTTTACACTAGATGGGTAGAGGCAGGAGTCTCGGACTACAGTCCCACTGCCATCAAATGGTATGTGACCTCGAACCAGACACTCGACCTTTAAGTGACTCAAGGTCATCCTATGATGATCTTTGGCCCCTATATTTATGGGTTGGTTGGCTGGGTTTTAAACTATAGAGGCATTAAGAGCTCCTTCATCTAAGCATTGTATGAAACCGAGGGATTGCTAGGAGAAGAAAGAACAGAGAGCTGGCTTTTTTGGTTGAAACAACAACAACAAACGAAAGGAGGCTTGGATTTCTTCATGGAAAGTTGCAGCACTGGAATGAATATTTTGCTACTAAATATATGTACCCAGGGTGGCAGGCATCTCTGACGTGCACAATGTCTTGCTTTCTGTCCTCAGGGGAGGGGAAATCAAGGGAATCAGCACTGCGGCTCCAAATGGTCCTCACCACCCAGCATGCATACAAAGCCATGGCTCCATGAAGTGGAATTACCCTTTACTGATTGATTCTAGAACCCTCCAGCTCTCCTGCCTTCCCTGAACCAAATTCACAAAAATATTTAAGCAGCTTTTTCCAAAAGGGTTCAGGTAATTGCAAGCACCAGGACAGTTGTGCGATTTGTACATTGCCCAAGACAGCTGACCCAGGGGAAGGCGCAGGCTGATATCCAGCTCATGTTTTGCTTGCCAAGCCCTGAGCTCTGGCACTGGCTTCTGTCCATGTGAAAGAAGAGGTCTCTTTTCCTTCGCACAAAGGCACAGTCTTCTTGCCAAGCAACGTGCCTGTAGGCCTGAGGATGTCCAGAGGTGGCACACAGAGAGAGGTTCACATCAAGGTTAAGTGCAGGCCAGTGGAGGCCCTAGATGATTGTCCAAAAGCGTGCGGTGTATGTGCATGTGTGTGTCCTGGGGCAGGAGGGCCGGGCTGCCGCAAAGGGCCCTGCACGCCTGGTCTGGCTCTTTCCTTCCTTCGCGCTCACGAAGGGGGTTAGCTCCCCTTCCTTCGCCTTTGCTTCACTGTCTCACTCACCTGTTCTCAAGGTCATCAGAGAATATCCATTCCCTAACTCTCCTTCCCTTTCTCTTCTCTTACGCCCCACCCCAACTCTTCCCTTGTCCCCCACCCCCGCCAAGGTGTGCCAGTCTTCCCTAGAGACTCATGAAGCACCATCGCCCTGCTCCTTCCTCCATTTTACAGATTTTAAAATCACGGGCATATCCCGAATGCTGAGATGTTTGCTCTTTTTGACTGATACACCATGAGGTACTCAAAACTCAGTGGCTGAAAACACCAAAGCATCTTCTCTCAACAAACATTTTCTCTGTGGGTGCAAAATCCAGGAAAGGCTTAGGTGGGTCACTCACGAAGTGGCCGTCAAGCTCTCTGTCACGGCGGCCGTCGTTGGACAAAATTCCGCAGATTCCACCCCGGCTCATGCACTTGGCCGCGGGCAGCTCTAAGCTCCCCTCTGACCATTGCTTCCTTGGCTGGAGGCCTCAGTTCCTCCCCACAAAGGTCCCCCAAGGCCTGCTTGTGGCATGTCCCATGTGGCATCTTGCTTCCCCCAAAGCCGGTGACTCAGGGGAGACAGAGAGCCGGCGAGCGCCAATGTGCCCAAGACAGAAGCTGCGGTCTTTTATGACCTCGTCTTAGAAGTGACGTCACTTCCGCCAAACGCTGCTGGCTCGTCACACAGGCAAATCCTGGGACAGTTGAGGGGGAGTGGCTCAGGGGTGCGAATAGCAGGTGGCGGGGCCGCCGAGGACCTGTCCCTACTGCATCCTGACACCTGGCTCCTTCAGATGCAGCCTTCTGGTCAACGTCCATCAGCGGCGCGGAGGAGGCCATGCACTACATTGTCTAGTTAGATGTTCACAAGGCTCTAAAGCAGATGCTGCTTTTTGTTCTCATTCTGAAGTTAAGAAACCTGAGCTTTAGGGAGGCGAAACAATTCACCCACAGTCACAAAACTAATAGGACACAGACTTCCCTCCATCCTCTCCCCCACTGCAAGGTCTTACTATTTTATGTCCAGAGTATTTTTCTCTGCCTGCAATCCATGCTTTACACATTTATCCGTTATGTTCCTTCTCCAAGTGTCTCCAACTTTCTTTCCACTGAATAGAAGATAGAATCTCATTTCCCCACAATGGCGTTTAAACTCCTAGTCTTGCTGCAACCTGCCAGTGATGGTTAAGTTTATGTGTCAACTTGGCTGGGACGTGGGGCCAGGAATTTGGTGAAACATCATTCTGGATGTTTTTGGGTGAGTAAAGCAGACTGTCCTCCCTAATGTGGGCAGGGCTTATCCAATCAGTTGAAATCTCAATAGAACAAACGATTGGCCTCTGAGCAAGAGGACGTTCTCCAGCTGAAGGACTTAGGACTTTGTGTGTGTGTGTGTATGTGTGTGTGTGTGTGTGTGTGTGTGTACACATATGTCCTATTGGTTCCATTTCTCTGGAGAACCCTGATGACTATACGACCTTTCTACCCCATTTTATCACAATGGCCCCTGTCCCCATCTCCCTCACGCTCACATGCTATGTGCGTGCATGCACACACATCCACATTTTGACACATCTACTTTGGCTGACTTGGCATCTCCCAAACACGCCACGTTTTCCCATCTCCCTGCCTTTATTCAAACAGCTAACTATGACTTCTCTCCTAAATGTCCTCTCTCTCCTACCCCCTCCCAATCTGTCCCTCTCCTATAATCTCACTGTATCCTTCACTGTAACATATATCATTGGGTTATCTGGTATAAAAATTAAGGCTCATCTCCAATACCAGATTAAGAACTTGTGGATGGTGGGGTTATGCCATTAATCTCTTCCCAGCTTTTCCCAGTCACCAGTTCAGCACTTTGCTCGCTGGGACTCAATGAGCTGACCTGAATTCCTCATCCGTTTTCAGAAGATGTTCATATCTTATATAATCACGTCTCACTATACCCAGGATAAGGAAAATATATAAACTATGATGGCTAAGCTAAAAAATATTTTTAAAATAATAGAACAGAGGCTCTATTTGCCACTATTCAAAAACAAAATGGCACACATTCTGGAAAGTTGGTGTGCTGGTCTCATAAAACGGCATTCCTGTTAAAAACAACTAAAATTCTGGGTAGAAAGAAATGTGATCTCCTTAAAAGCATCAATGAGTGGCAAAAATTTGAACAATAACCAAGCCAGGGACTGAGTGAAGTAGGGAACCAAGAGACAAGTAGAACAATGAGCCTGGCTTTTGCCCTAAGGGTATGTGCCAAACAGACTGAACTTGAACTTCAGTTTTGTTTTTTTCAAGAAATGTAATAGTTTTATTTAAGAATCAAAATTTACAATAGACCAGGAGTTATATTCTTTGCAACCATGTGGAAATTACAGTGTGAAATTTTGAATACTAACTTTAAAACGTGTGTGGGCATACATAGTTTTTCCAAATTCTCTTGGGGGTTATGCAAACAAAAATATGAAGAATCCTGGGTAAGACATCTCATGGGGGCAGGGATGATACGGAAGGCAGCGATCTCCCTCCCCCCTTTAAAAACTGGCGTTTCCAGTTAAAATACCTGGGAAGATGACTTAGTTGGGGATTTTTAAACCTCTTAGCAGTATTTCAACAAAAAAAGGGATAGTTGCCAAACTTCAATATGATGCCCCAAAATGCCAACACTTCCTAAGATCACTTAACTTTTCCATTCTTGTTCCTCTTTTTGGAGCCTTTGTGGGACTTGCCTCGATGTTGATGGCTGCTGACCAGGATGGTGGTTGCTGAAGCGGCGGGGGGGAGTGGCTGTGGCAATTTCTTAAAATAAGACACCAATGAAGTTTGCCACAGTGACTTACTCTTCCTTTCATGAACGATTTCTCTTGTAGCACATGATGCTGTTTGATAGCCTTTCACCCACAGAAGAACTTCTTTCAAAATTGGAGTCAATCTTCTCAAACTCTGCTGCTGCTTTATAAGCTGAGTTCATGTAATATTCTAAATCCTTGGTTGTCATTTCAACAATCTTCACGGCATCTTCACGAGCAGTAGATTCCATCTCAAGGCACCACTTTCTTTGCTTATCCAGAAGAATCAACTCTTCATCTGTTCAAGTTTGATCATGAGATCGCCACAATTCAGTCCCATCTTCAGGCTCCACTTCTAATTCTGATTCTCTGGCTGTTTCCATCTCATCTGCAGTGACTTCCTCCAATGAAGTCTTGAACCCCTCAAGTCATCCATGAGGGCTGGAATCAACTTCTTCCAAACTCCAGTTCGTGTTGATATTTTGGTATTTGGAGAGGGAGAGAGATGGGAGAACAGCCAGTCCGGGGAGCAGTCAGAATACACACCATATTTTTCAGTTAAGTTCTCTGTCTCATATGGGTGCAGTCCGTGGCACCCCAAGACAACTACAACAGTAACGTCAAAGATCACTGATCACAGGTCACCATAACAGATATAAAAATAATGAAAAAGTTTAAGACATTGCTAGAAACACCAAAATACGCCACAGAGACACAAAGTGAGCAAATGCTGTTGGAAAAATTACATCGATAGATTTGCTTGAGGTGGGACGGCCATGGACCTTCAATTTGTAAAACACACAATATCTGTGAAGCACTATAAGAGAGAGCACAATAAAATGAGGTATGTAATAATACCTACCTATGTCAATATGTAATATGTAATAGAACATACACAGTCATTCTTTATTTGCTGTTATGGATTTTTCCTATCCTTGAACTTCAAAACCCATTTTTTAAATTGCATCCTGCTTTACTTTCTTCCCCAACTTCCATGTCTCCTGTGTTCGACTCAGTTATTCTTTCATGTTAAAACTTGGGGGAGTTCACCAGTACCGATGTTCAAATTCCTCAACGCCCTTGGTTCTTTGGCCATGGGACTTGAGAGTTTCAACAATGATGAAAGTATCTTCACAACAATTGCAGAATAGTTGATCCAAGTGACTGAAATCGAACATCATATATAAAGTCTTAACTCTAAGCTAGTTTATTCTTTACGCTGGGCTTCATTATTCTCATTCACATTCTTGATGATTCAATGAAGTCCACTCCCTGTAAACGTTTGGTTAGATACTTAAACATGTTCAACGTCAACCAAAACATCCAGAGTGATTGGCAGAGAACAAAGATAAGGTGGCTGAGCACCACAAAGCTCCCAAAATTATTCGAAGACTCTGACATGAGAAGAAAAAGGAGGAGCTCCAAATAGCCTGTTGAAAAGTTTCCTCCTGGCTTACCTGTTTAGTAAGCACTTGATGGTGAACTTACTACCCTCGTCAGTGAAGACTTCAACATTGCGTTTAGTAGGATTATTCTTAAAAGTAACACTAATATTCAGGAAGACATCTTCTAGAAGTGCCCAGGGCATTGGACCATGCCCTCCTTTCCTGCTCCACGACGCTCCTATTCCCAGAAAGTACTTTCTCAAACCAGCTTAGGGAGTATGGCTACACCACCTTGACAAAAATATTCTGTGACCTTTGGGTGACCTTTTCTCCGAGAATTGGAAATGGAGGGTTTCAACTGTAGGTCAGGCAGTGGACGACTTTACCGGTGCTCCCTGAAAGACAAGGCTGATGAATGGCATTTGAACCCTGTTTCCCTAATCCTTCAGGCAGAATTAGAGGCTCTCCAGAAGGGTAATCCTGAATGATTCACGATGCCTGCTTCAGCATGGTCACACATCATATAAATACAAATTGACAGTTCGCACACACTGGCCTCATGATGGTATTTACTTAAAATCCTCTCAAGTCCACTTCCAATGGCTGCCGTGGGGACAGCTCTCTATTTAAGGCTGGCAAAAAAAAAAAGGCACCAACTTCTAATATCCAGCTGCCAGATTTACAGGAACATGGGAAGCCTTTGAATATTCAGCTCTCCTTTTGTGTCACCTGGCACTTACCTTCCATTTTGTCAGGCCATGGGTTTGTTAGATGATTGCAAGGATAATCCTTTGAAAACAAACAAACAAAAAGGTAGTAAGCTGAGACCGTTGGATAGCCCCTTTGGCTATCCTGAAGTTTCTAAGGAGGAGAAAAAACATTGAGGCTAGAGAAAGAGAGGGCCTACGAATAACATGCTAAGAGAGACTTTGAGGTACTCGAGAACACGAATATATCCCTAACTGGTACAAGTGTAATGAGAAAATCTCATAGAGAACACCGAAAAACACTTACTTCCATTACTTTACAAAAGGACTCTTGATAGACAATAATGAAAAGTCAATAAGCAGATACCAACTGTGATTGATCTATATTTGTGTTTGCAGTATGGGCAAACCCACTGCTTCAAAGAAAATGTCAAAAACAGAAACACCACCAGCTTAGAGCAATATCAAGGTCATCCGTGCAGTAGCATTCTGACTGCTAACTCTGGACACAGGAGGAGAACATACTAAGGGAAAGGGTGGAACTCATGAAAGTAAAAGCAGAACCAACTCAGAACTGCCTCAATACCAGCTTTTACACAGGTTCTTTTACCGGTGAAACGTGGTGCGAAATAATCTTTTTAATGGTCATGGGGAGCCTTGATTTCCTTTGTGTGTAAGCCCATTACATGTTTACTTGAAAGCACTCCCCTTCTCCTTTCTGGCTTTCTCTGGCATTCACCCTAATGCGTCCCCCTTTCTTATCCAGAGCCTGAAGCAGCACCCTTTGGAGATTAGGGAGGAAAGGAAATGCCACCCAGGCAGGTCAGGAGCTGACAAGCCTCCCGGCAAAAGGCCTCTAGGAGGGAATTCACCTTTCTCAAGCCCCCTGTTTTTACCCTTTGTGCATGACCTAGTATACTTTGTAGTAGGCATGATATCATAGTATCACTATTATTCACTGGTAATCAATTCACTTTCACCATTTGGAGCACCCCCTTTGGCTTATATAGGCTACCCTGAAGTTTAGAAGGTGGAACAACGACAACAACAAAAATCAAGGCTATGGAATGGTAACAGAGGTGGGAAAGCATGAGTTAATAGCACACTAGGGACAGTTGTAGAACAAGAGCGTAAATAAAGCACCAATACATGTGGTTGATACAGTGCCACATCAAGTCTCCACAATCTGTTTACCATGTTCCGACAAATGCATAAACAAGCTTCTGAGTGACACAAATAATCAAGGCACCTCTGTTTTCTGAGTTTTAGATTTGCACATGGCTCGATTAGTCTGAAGATAAAAGTGCCCAACCAGAGGAATATAGCTTATAATAACTATACTCCCAGGAAAAGGGAGTATAAAAAAGCTTTATATTTATTTTATTTTCTATTTTACCTCAAATGTAATAATTTTACCTTTTCTAAGTAAGTATGTACAATATCTAGTCCAACAGAGCCTATAGATAAAATATGCCAAACACACAATATCTTTCCCTTTTAAAAAGGAAGAAGAAAGAAGAAAGAAAGAAAGAAAGAAAGAAAGAAA